>NC_069786.1:71330714-71649880 GCF_027406575.1 Nycticebus coucang | reverse complement strand
AACAATGAAGGAAATTGCTAATAAAGTGGAAAATAACCAAAAGGAAATCCAAAAACAGAATCAAATCAGAGATGAACGATATGAAGAATATAAAAAGGATATAGCAGAGCGGAAGGAACTGAAACAGTCAATTAGGGAACTTAAAGATGCAATGGAAAGTATCAGCAACAGGTTAGACCATGCAGAAGAAAGAATTTCAGAGGTAGAAGAAAAAGTTCTTGAGATAACGCAGACAGTAAAAGAGGCAGAAAAGAAGAGAGAGAAAGCAGAACGTTCACTGTCAGAATTATGGGACTTTATGAAGCGTTCCAACATACGAGTTATAGGAATTCCAGAAGGGGAAGAAGAATGCCCCAGAGGAATGGAAGCCATACTAGAGAATATTATAAAAGAAAATTTCCCAAACATCACCAAAGACTCTGACACACTGCTTTCAGAGGGATTTTGGACCCCAGGTCGCCTCAACTCTAACCGAGCTTCTCCAAGACACATTGTGATGAACCTGTCCAAAGTCAATACAAAAGAAAAGATTCTGCAAGCTGCCAGGAGTAAGCGCCAGTTCACCTACAGGGGCAAATCCATCAGAGTGACCGCAGACTTCTCTAATGAAACTTTCCAAGCAAGAAGACAATGGTCATCTACCTTTAATCTACTTAAACAGAACAATTTTCAGCCCAGAATTCTGTACTCTGCTAAGCTAAGCTTCAAAATTGATGGAGAAATCAAATCATTTACGGATATACAAACATTGAGGAAATTCGCCACAACAAGACCAGCTCTACAGGAAATACTTCAACCTGTTCTGCACACTGACCACCGCAATGGATCAGCAGCAAAGTAAGAACTCAGAAATCAAAGGACAGAACCTAACCTCCACACTGATGCAAAAGATAAAACTAAGCAATGGACTCTCACCAAATAAGATGAATAGAATACTACCACACTTATCAATTATCTCAATAAATGTTAATGGCTTGAATTCCCCACTGAAGAGACATAGATTGGCTGACTGGATTAAAAAGCACAGGCCATCCATTTGCTGTCTGCAAAAAACACACCTGGCTTCAAAAGACAAATTAAAGCTCCGAGTCAAGGCTTGGAAGACAATTTTTCTGGCAAATGGAATTCAGAAGACAAGAGGAGTTGCAATCTTATTTTCAGATACATGTGGATTTAAAGCAACTAAAGTCAAAAAAGACAAAGATGGTCACTTTATATTGGTCAAGGGAAAAATACAACAAGAAGACATTTCAATTCTAAATATTTATGCAGCCAATTTAAATGCTCCCAGATTCTTGAAGTAGACCTTACTCGGTCTGAGCAATATGATATCTGATAATACCATCATAACAGGGGACTCAAACACTCCTCTTACAGAGCTAGACAGATCCTCTAAACAGAAATTAAACAAAGATATAAGAGATTTAAATGAGACCCTAGAACAAATATGCTTGATAGATGCATATAGAACACTCCACCCCAAAGATAAAGAATATACATTCTTCTCATCACCCCATGGAACATTCTCCAAAATTGATCATATCCTGGGACACAAAACAAATATCAACAGAATCAAAAGAATTGAAATTTTACCTTGTATCTTCTCAGACCATAAGGCACTAAAGGTGGAACTCAACTCTAACAAAAATGCTAAACCCCACCCAAAGGCATGGAAATTAAACAATTTTCTGTTGAATAACAGATGGGTGCAGGAAGAAATAAAACAGGAAATCATTAACTTCCTTGAGCATAACAACAATGAAGACACAAGCTACCAAAACCTGTGGGATACTGCAAAAGCAGTTTTGAGAGGAAAATTCATCGCTTTAGATGCCTACATTGGAAAAACAGAAAGAGAGCACATCAACAATCTCACAAGAGATCTTATGGAATTGGAAAAAGAAGAACAATCTAAGCCTAAACTCAGTAGAAGAAAAGAAATATCCAAAATCAAATCAGAGATCAATGAAATTGAAAACAAAAGAATCATTCAGAAAATTAATGAAACAAGGAGTTGGTTTTTTGAAAAAATAAATAAAATAGATAAACCATTGGCCAGACTAACTAGAATAGAAAAGTAAAATCTCTAGTAACCTCAATCAGAAACAATAAAGAGGAAATAACAACTGATCCCACAGAGATACAAGAGATAATCTCTGAATACTACCAGAAACTCTATGCCCAGAAATTTGACAAGGTGAAGGAAATGGATCAATATTTGGAATCACACCCTCTCCCTTGACTTAGCCAGGAAGAACTAGACCTCCTGAACAGACCAATTTCGAGCACTGAGATCAAAGAAACAATAAAAAAGCTTCCAACCAAAAAATGCCCTGGTCCAGATGACTTCACTCCAGAATTCTATCGAACCTTCAAGGAAGAGCTTATTTCAGTACTGCAGAAATTATTCCAAAAAGCTGAGGAAGAAGGAATCTTCCCCAACACATTCTATGAAGCAAACATCACCCTGATACCAAAAACAGGAAAAATCCCAAACAAAAAGGAGAATTTCAGACCAATCTCACTCATGAATATAGATGCAAAAATTCTCAACAAAATCCTGGCCAACAGATTACAGCTTATCATCAAAAAAGTCATTCATCATGAGCAAGTAGGCTTCATCCCAGGGATGCAAGACTGGTTTAACATACACAAGTCCATAAACGTTATCCACCATATTAACAGAGGCAAAAATAAAGATCACATGATCCTCTCAATAGATGCAGAAAAAGCATTTGATAAAATCCAGCATCCTTTTCTAATTAGAACACTGAAGAGTATAGGCATAGGTGGCACATTTCTAAAACTGATTGAAGCTATCTATGACAAACCCACAGCCAATATTTTACTGAATGGAGTAAAACTCAAAGCTTTTCCTCTTAGAACTGGAACCAGACAAGGTTGTCCTCTGTCACCTTTACTATTCAACATAGTGCTGGAAGTTCTAGCCAATACAATTAGGCAAGACAAGGAAATAAAGGGAATCCAAATGGGAGCAGAGGAGGTCAAACTCTCCCTCTTTGCTGACAACATGATCTTATACTTAGAGAACCCCAAGGGCTCAACCACAAGACTCCTAGAAGTCATCAAAAAATACAGTAATGTTTCAGGATATAAAATCAATGTCCACAAGTCAGTAGCCTTTGTATACACCAACAACAGTCAAGATGAGAAGCTAATTAAGGACACGACTCCCTTCACCATAGTTTCAAAGAAAATGAAATACCTAGGAATATACCTAACGAAGGAGGTGAAGGACCTCTATAAAGAAAACTATGAAATCCTCAGAAAGGAAATAGCAGAGGATATTAACACATGGAAAAACATACCATGCTCATGGATGGGAAGAATCAACATTGTTAAAATGTCTATACTTCCCAAAGCAATCTACCTATTCAATGCCATTGCTATCAAAGTACCTACATCGTACTTTCAAGATTTGGAAAAAATGATTCTGCGTTTTGTATGCAACCGGAAAAAAACCCGTACAGCTAAGGCAGTCCTTAGTATTAAAAATAAAGCTGGGGGCATCAGCATACCAGATTTTAGTCTGTACTACAAAGCCATAGTGGTCAAGACAGCATGGTACTGGCACAAAAACAGAGACATAGACACTTGGAATCGAATTGAAAACCAATTAATGAAACTAACATCTTACAACCACCTAATCTTTGATAAACCAAACAAGAACATACCTTGGGGGAAAGACTCCCTATTCAATAAATGGTGTTGGGAGAACTGGATGTCTACATGTAAAAGACTGAAACTGGACCCACACCTTTCCCCACTCACAAAAATTGATTCAAGATGGATAAAGGACTTCAATTTAAGGCATGAAACAATAAAAATCCTCAAAGAAAGCATAGGAAAAACACTGGAAGGTATTGGCCTGGGGAAAGACTTCATGAAGAAGACTGCCATGGCAATTGCAACAACAACAAAGATAAACAAATGGGACTTCATTAAACTGAAAAGCTTCTGTACAGCTAAGGAGACAATAACCAAAGCAAAGAGACAACCTACACAATGGGAAACGATATTTGCATATTTTCAATCAGACAAAAGCTTGATAACTAGGATCTATAGAGAACTCAAATTAATCCACATGAAAAAGGCCAACAATCCCATATATCAATGGGCAAAAGACATGAATAGAACTTTCTCTAAAGATGACAGACGAATGGCTAACAAACACATGAAAAAATGTTCATCATCTCTATATATTAGAGAAATTCAAATCAAAACAACTCTGAGATATCATCTAATCCCAGTGAGAATGGGCCACATCACAAAATCTCAAAACTGCAGATGCTGGCGTGGATGTGGAGAGAAGGGAACACTTTTATACTGCTGGTGGGACTGCAAACTGGTACAACCTTTCTGGAAGGAAATATGGAGAAACCTCAAAGCACTCAAGCTAGACCTCCCATTTGATCCTACAATCCCATTACTGGGCATCTACCCAGAAGGAAAAAAATCCTTTTATCATAAGGACACTTGTACTAGACTGTTTATTGCAGCTCAATTTACAATCGCCAAAATGTGGAAACAGCCTAAATGCCCACCAACCCAGGAATGGATTAACAAGCTGTGGTATATGTTTACCATGGAATACTATTCAGCCATTAAAAAAATTGGAGACTTTACATCCTCCGTATTAACCTGGATGGAAGTGGAAGACATTATTCTTAGTAAAGCATCACAAGAATGGAGAAGCATGAATCCTATATACTCAATCTTGATATGAGGACAATTAATGACAATTAAGGTTATGGGGGGGAAGCAGAAAGAGGGATGGAGGGAGGGGGGTGGGGCCTTGGTGTGTGTCACACTTCATGGGGGCAAGACATGATTGCAAGAGGGACTTTACCTAACAATTGCAATCAGTGTAACCTGGCTTATTGTACCCTCAATGAATCCCCAACAATAAAAAAAAAAACATTGTTAAAATGTCCATACTACCCAAAGCAATATACAATTTTAATGCAATCCCTATTAAAGTTCCACTGTCATACTTTAAAGATCTTGAAAAAATAATACTTCATTTTATATGGAATCAGAAAAAACCTCGAATAGCCAAGACATTACTCAGAAATAAAAACAAAGCAGGAGGAATCACGCTGCCAGACCTCAGACTATACTATAAATCGATAGCATGGTACTGGCACAAAAACAGAGAAGTAGAAGTCTGGAACAGAATAGAGAACCAAGAGATGAACCCAGCTATTTACTGTTATTTGATCTTTGACAAGCCAATTAAAAACATTCAGTGGGGAAAAGATTCCCTATTTAACAAATGGTGCTTGGTGACGTGACTGGCAACCTGTAGAAGACGGAAACTGGACCCACACCTTTCACCACTAAGATAGACTCTCACTGGATTAAAGATTTAAACTTAAGACATGAAACTATAAAAATACTAGGAGAGAGTGCAGGGAAAACTCTTGAAGAAATCAGTCTAGGAGAGTATTTTATGAGGAGGACCCACAGGGCAGTTGAAGCAGCTTCAAAAATACACTACTGGGTCCTGATCAAACTAAAAAGCTTCTGCATAGCCAAGAACACAGTAAGTAAAGCAAGCAAACAGCCCTCAGAATGAGAGAAGATATTGGCAGGTTATGTCTCCAACAAGGGTTTAATAACCAGAATCCACAGAGAACTCAAATGTATAAGTAAGAAAAGAACAAGTGATTCCATCGCAGTCTGAGCAAGGGACTTGAAGAGAAACTTCTCCGAAGAAGATAGGCACACGGCCTACAGACACATGAAAAAATGCTCATCATCCTTAATCACCAGAGAAATGTAAATCAAAACTTCTTTGAGATATCATCCAACTCCAGTAAGATTAGCCCATATCACAAAATCCTAAGACCAGAGATGTTGGCGTGGATGTGGAGAAAAGGGAACACTTCTACACTGCTCGTGGGAATGCAAATTAATACATTCCTTTTGGAAAGATGTTTGTAGAACACCTAGAGATCTAAAAATAGATCTGCCATTCAATCCTATAATTCCTGTAGTAGGTATATACCCAGAAGACCAAAAATCACATCATAACAAAGATATTTGTACCAGAATGTTTATTGTAGCCCAATTCATAATTGCTAAGTCATGAAAAAAGCCCAAGTGCCCATCGATCCATGAATGGATTAATAAATTGTGGTATATGTACACCATGGAATATTATGCAACCTTAAAGAAAGATGGAGACTTTACCTCTTTCATGTTTACATGGATGGAGCTGGAACATATTCTTCTTAGTAAAGTATCTCAAGAATGGAAGAAAAAGTATCCAATGTACTCAGCCCTAGTATGAAACTAATTTATGGCTTTCATATGAAAGCTATAACCCAGTTATAACCTAAGAATATGGGGAAGGGGGAGAGGGAAGGGAGGGAGGGGGAGGACGGGCAGAGGGAGGGTGATTGGTGGGATCACACCTGTGGTGCATCTTACAAGGGTACATATGAAACTTGGTAAATGTAGAATATAAATGTCTTAACACAATAACTAAGAAAATGCCAGGAAGGCTATGTTAACCAGTGTGATGAAAATGTGTCAAACGGCCTATAAAACTAGTGTATGGTGCCCCATGATCTCATTCATGTACACAGCTATGATTTAATAAAAAATTAATAATAATAATGAAAAAAAGATAGAAAATGCTTGGCAGATTTAGAATGTAGGAATTAGACATGAAAAGCTCCTTTTAAATTGCTATAAACTGATCATCAGTTTCTCACCATCCTCCCCTGGGTGTTCAGAAAAATATGACTAGATGAAGAGGAAGAGAAGTTTTAATCAACAATATTGAGTTTATGTTCTTTATCCCTCAGTGTGATCTTCCCCTAATAGAAGGAGCCTCTGTAGGATAATATTTAGAAATAAACATATCCTACATCAAGCACACAAAGTGAATTCAGTGTGGATTTAAAATAACTTGCTTTTCTTAAGGGCTTAAGGGACCTGGACCCCCCTGGGATACACGCAGAGTTGGCTTCCCTGGAGTTATTCCATAAGCCATTTCTCTGAAGCTGTACACCCCGTGAAGCCTGAGATCAAAGGGCATGCCACCCTTCCTCAGAGATACAGGCCAGAGGGTTGACATATGTTAACAACATACTGTCAGAGGTCTATAGGTGCTCTGACCTGAGGAAAAGACACAGTCATTACTTCATACTGAGTAAACTGAGTGAATGCTTGAAGATATTCTTCCATTAACTCTGTTCCCCTGTGGCTACTTTCTCCTTTATGATTTTGTTTACACACCTGCCCAGAGATTAGTCAGTGTTTAGAAGAAGATGTTTACTACAAAAGTGATTGTGTTGATGTGGTAACAGGATATTTCCTTTTTAGCAGATTTCAGATAGGTAAATTGAGGTAATGGTGAAAATAACAGATAATAGATTAAGTGTGTACGTGACTAGAAAGGTATAAAATCAAACCCCTATATAAAGATCTTTGCTATACGCCATCCCATCTTGTGTAGTCTGTTTCTTGACTTAATAATTACAGGAGTGAGTTTACACCCACAGCAAAGCTGCTGTTCATTCACATCTCCAGTCACGCAACACCCTCTGATAACAGTCTTGTGACTTCCAGGACAGAAGGACTCAGTGCCCTGCCACAGCAGGGAAATTAGATAGGGATACTTTTGAGAGGTTCCCAAGCCTTCCCCACCTCTGTCTTCAGCCTCACCCTAATCCAGGGACCTTCCCAAAGGTGTAGAGAGAGGTGAGGGGTAGCCTAGAAGAACTCAGGTTTTCATGATTATTTCCCAAGATCTCATCTGACACCTCAGTGCGGCACCAGGACATGCCTTAAAGAGAGAGAAAACCAGAAGTTAGAATCAAAAGCTTTAGAGAAGTGCCCAAGAATAATGACTAAGCTACCACTTACCAAGAACATGAAATATTCAGGCATCAGTTCATTACAAAAACTTGTAATGGATGAGAAAGCTGAGTCTCGATAATTTGCCTGGAATTAGAAACTTTGGAGCTGAAACTCAAATTTGTGTTGGTTAGCTCCCAAACACACCCTCTTAACCATCTCACTACTTTGAATCTCAGATACCATAATATCACACTATCTCTGAAGCAGAAATCCTTGTTATTGAAAACATAAAATTTAAAACATATGCCATGGCTCGGCGCCTATAGCAGAGTGGTTACAGCGCTGGCCACATGCACTGAGACTGGCAGGTTCGAACCCAGCCCAGGCCAGCTAAACAACAATGACAACTGCAACAAAAAAATAGCCTGGTGTTGTGGCAGGTGCCTGTAGTCCCAGCTACTTGTGAGGCTGAGGCAAGAGAATTACTTAAGCCTAAGAGTTTTAGGTTGCTGTGAGGCCAAGGCACTCTACCCAGGGTGACATAGTGAAACTCTGTCTCAAAAATAAATAAATAAAACCTAGACCTTCTCCCTTCAGTAAAAATGTTTACACTCTAGAAACCCATCCTTATGTGACAACCAAATTATTATATTTCAATTCTGTTTCTTTTTACTATATAGTGCTAAGCTATGTTTAACAGAGATGATTCCCACCATTGTAAGTGTACACTGAAACTTAAAATCCCCTCAAAAATAGCAAAGAGATTGCCCTATTTTTATTGCAAAACATGCCTCTATTTTAGAAAAGTAGATTAATTCCTACCCCCTCCTGGATTGTTTCAGTTTAAACCATCTTATAGCTAAAGCCACTTTACCATAATTTATGCTTAGCTTTTTTAATAAAAGCCTTCTAATAATGTCTCTTGCATAAGGATTTTATGGTACTGAACGTGACACGGAAATTGTTTCCATTAAACAAATCTAAAAGAAGGTTTGTGCATATACTGTATTACTCAGTGATGTAGAACTCCAGCTCTTGATGTAATTAATTAGGCATGATTGGGAATTATCATTTTGGATTCTGGTCAGGGAACATTTTAAAAATCAATGAACATTGGAAACTTCACTTTCTCCACACCCAAAAGGGAAAAAAAAAAAAAAAGATTAAAAACAAATTCCTTGGGTATTGTCAGACATTCTCAGCACACTCACATCTGGTATTGTCTGCAACAGCTCAATCAATAAAAAAGAGTAATGTAATAATTGCTGCAACATTTTTTGTAATTCCTCATTGTGATAGCAAAAGCATTTCAGGAATATTCAGAGAGACTATTTACAGTGCTTAGAGTAAGAGGTTTCTGCTCCGTGTAGAATAACAAAATTCAGCAGATATTTAACCCTTAGTCTGAAAAACCCTCAGTGAAAATAAAGTATTTAAGTGCTTAGCTTAAACTAAACTCATCAAATATCCTCTCTGCCAGACAATAGTCACAGGACATTGAGCCATGTGGCATTTGAACAGAATACACGATCGTTAAAATGAACAACAAAAAATGAACCTCTTTGTGATATGAAAATAATTTCCAAGATATTTTGTTAAGTGAACAAAACAGAATATATCATAGTGTATATAGTAATCTATCTTTTCTGTATAAGGGGAAGATAATTAGGAATATACATTTGCACTGACTTTTACATGCATAAGGAAGCACTGAAGGCCAAATCTAAAACAAATAATAGTTTTTACCTGGGTGTGTGTAGTAGGCAGGGGCACTGGGGTAAGGGTGGATACCAATGAGCACAAAATCTTCAGGTATACAAATTTGAAACACCTAAATGTATTATTCAATAAATCAAATTAAAATTCATTTAAGCAATGTGCCAACTATCAATAGGAACTAGTTACATAAATATAATAATTCAAAAAATGGAATACTATGTGGCCATACAACAGGAAAAGGAAGCTCTTTATGCACTGGTACAGAAAGAGCTCTCAGATGTGTTGCTGTGTTTAAATAAAATCTATATGGAGAATAATGTCCTTAATACACTACTATTTTAGTGAAAGGAAAAGGACTATTGATTTACATTTGTTGCATATGATTCATTATCTCTAAAAGGACTCATGGGAAACAAATAATAGTGGTTGGTTACATTGAGGGGAACCACTATGTTGTGTGGCCTGGGGGTGGAAGGGAGACTGTTCACTCAATAGCCATTATGCTCTTTTTTACCCACTTCCATGTATTATGTTTTTACAAATATAAAAGTCAAATATGTAAGTCCTTTTTAAAAACCGTATTTAATTATAATTACTGCTTTTTTTGTAAAGAAGGAAAAGAATGAATCAATAAATCAATCTCAGAGAAAGGATAAAAACCAGGCCCTCTTGAAGTTGAAGCTATGTAAGTCAACTCTTGAACAAGACCTAATTTATCAAACTATCTAATTTATCAAACTACTAATCCAGCTACAATCAAATTGCTAATATTACTTTTTGCTCTTTACTACATTAGTTTGACTGCAGTATATCACCATTGATTTAAACTTAACTTAATAAAAATTAACTGGATTTATTTCTTTGCAGATATATAAATAAATGTCACGTTGTCTATCACCAACCCCATCTTCCACTCCAAGAAGGGAAGACTAAATGGATAGGGTCTACCTAATTTAAGTTTTACTTGTTCATTATCATTTTCAAACTACTTACACGTTTCAAGCAGCTGATTTTCTTTCTCTATGTGTCAGTCATGCATATCAGCAAGAGTCCAAAGAAACTAGCCTATGAAAAATCAGCTCTAAACTAAGTACTTTGTAGGGTTATCTTTCCTTGTTCAGATTTTAATAGTTGTAATGCACCCACACTTCCATATCATGGTGAGAAGATCACAAGTTTATACACCCATCTGGGATTTAATCCTGATTGTGCCATTTATAAGCCACGTGTCCAGGAACAAATCATTTAACCCTCTTTGAGCCTCAGTTTTCCTTCTCTATAAAATGGGAGTGAGAATGCCTCTTCACAGGGTGTCATGTTAATTAAATAAGATATATGAGAGTATTAAAGTATTTAGTTCAGTGCCTGATACTGGGGCGACCAATTGTCCTGGTTTATCCAATGCTCACTCATTTAGCACCGCAAATCTTGGCACCTAGAAAAACCTCCAGTCCCAGGCAGACCGGGACAGTTAATCACCCTATCTGGTACACAAGTAATATTCAATTTAATATTCAGTGAAGTGACTTTCAAGGGGAAATTTTGAGTTGACAGACTAGGAAAGGCAGTAGTATCAGCAGCAGATCACGTTCATGTTTCTTAAAGTACTTCTGTAAGAAGAATATGAAAAAGTGAGTCTGAAACTTTTAGGCAAATGGAAGCCCAGGATAGGCAGGGAAGGTTAATAGGTTAGCCTCGGGAGCCAAATGGCCTGAGTTTAGTTTTGGTTCTGTCCAATGACCAACTCTGTGGCTGATCTCAGCACCACATCATCAATAAATAAGTTCAGGTGCTTTCTTACCTCTAAAATTTTACTTTTGGAATAATATTCTCAAATGATGTGAGAAATTCCTGAACATCTCCCAAAAGGAGATGAAAAAGCAGACAGACTACAAACCTAGGGCACCCAGATTGCCAAGATGGGAGGAAGATAGAGGCCTTGGATGATGAGGGGGAAGAAAGAGATGATGCAAACCTGTAGTGGAAACAGAAAAGTGAGGCCAAGGAAAGGTTTCCATAGCAAAGGAAGATCTGCACGTGTTGTAAATATATGAAAAATGAGCAGCAGGGGGAAAATAGACGTAAAAAGGTGCCCTTTGGAAAAGAATCAGGAACTTTCTTCTTTCCAGACTACTTACTTATAGGAAGAGAAGAAAATTTTAGAGACAATGAAGATAGTTGAAGGAATTTGAATTTGATGGTCTTCATCTACAGCAGTGCTTTTCAACCTTTTTTTTTTTATCTCAGGGCACACTTGAATTATATTGATCAAAAAAAAGAGAATAAAAAGAATATGCTTACTGTTGAACTTCTTTCAAAAATAATTTAATTGATGGTCTTTAAAATCTCAAGGCACACTTAAATTATATTGATCAAAAAAAGAGAATAAAAAGAATATGCTTACTGTTGAACTTCTTTCAAAAATAATTTAATTGATGGTCTTTAAAATTTTTTACAGCACATCTAAGATCCTCTCAAGGCACACCAGTGTTTCACAGTACACCAGTTGGAAATCACTGTTCTAGCGTAAAATAACAGTCACGGACATCATGCCCTCCTTTTAGTTAATGTACTTATCACCTCAATTTGGTAAATTATCTTCATGCTTATGTACCAAGGACAGTGGTGCTCAATTAATGGAATGGGATAATTAATTTGATCTTTTGGTTACCTGAAGGTTGGTTGATAGTTTCAAACAAATCCTGCCCTGTTGCAACTCTGAGTTTGAATTTTGTAAACTATATTAGTCTACTCTCCTTTCTTGGCAATAAAAGTGTAAAAACTGACCTTTTCTTAAAAAAATAGAATTTATTGGATTTTTTATGAAGTATTTTTTAAGAAAAAAACTGTTATAAAGGGAGACTCTGTCTCAATAAATAAATTAATTAATTAATAAAAAAATAACTTGCCCCACAGAAAACAAACAAACAAAAAACAAAAACAAACCAAAAAAACTGTTAATTATGGAAAATAATGAAAAGTATGAAGAGGTAAAATTTTCAGATAGCTCACAGCCCAAACACTATTATTTTGGAGCCAGTATTTCCTTCTAGTTTTTCTCTACGCATTTTTTATGCTTATGGCATTATGCAAATAGTAAATATAACAGTTGGTGTTATTTTCATTTACCTGTGGAAAACAGAAATTTTCTCAAATTACAACAAATTCTTATAAGAGTTTGCTTACGTGAATCATTTTAATATCTTCATTCTGAATCATTTTAATATCTTCATTCCATGATGAAACTATACCATAAATCATTTAGCCACACCTTATTTGGTCATTTAGGTTGTCTATAATTTTTCACTATTATACATAATGCTGCAATGTGCAACTTTGTGCACAAAGGGGTTTTCTAGTTTATTTAGGGTAATTTTCTTAACTCTGGTTTCCCAGAAACATAGTTCCTTTTTTCATACTTTATGATTTACCCATTTTAAAGTGTATAATTCTGTGGTGCTTAGGACATGGATCTCTACAAAAGTTTTGAGACAAATTATATGTCCTGGGTCACTACAAATGTTCTGAGACAGGCTGTGTTATGGTCCTTTATTTCACTTCCAAGATACATGGTCAACAGCATCTTTTCTCATTCACCTGTGCAAATTTCAACTTGCTCAGTTTATCAGTGTTGCTGGGAGGGTTTCATTGTTTCCATCCACGTGGATTTTATGTTTCTTGATATTTGTGCATCTCAAAACTTTTGTGATGATCCACATATATTCATAGATATGCACAACCATCATTACAGTCAATTTTCAAAATTTTTCAAAAAGAAAACTCCATACTCTTTAGCTATCACTACGTCACCCCCTCCCTCAACCCCATCTTTCCACTGGCCCTAGGTAACCAATAGTCTATTTTTTGTCTCTATAAATTTCTCTGTTCTCGGTATTTTGCATGAATGAAATCAGTAATAAACATATGTGGTCTTTTGCAACTGACTTCTTTCCCTTATCATAATGTCTCCAAAGTTCGTCTGTGTCTGAGCATGTATCAGTACTTGATTCCCTCCTATAACCGAGGAACGTTCCATTATATGGATATAACACATTTTGTTTATCCACTTGTCAGTTGATAGACACTGGGGCGTTTTTCCACACTTTGACTATTATGAATAATGCTCTATAAACATTTAAGTATGAGTTTCTATGTGGACATGTGTTTTCATTTCTCTTGGGCATAGACCTAGAAATGAAATTACTGGGTCATAGGACCAGAAATGTGATTCTTGCTTCAAAGAGTTTGGACACTTTGAAGTCTCTTAATATGTATCTCTAAATTGCTTTTCAAAAAGTGTTTTGAATTGAGTTTTCATTCCGATTGAAGACTTTATTATTGCTTGAAGTCAGTTGGTTCTCAGGGAGCAATGTTGTCGCAAGTAAAAGCTTAAGATAGTGCTATCCCATGGAAAGGTAAGGCAAATCATAGAGTTAATTTTAATTTTTCTAGTAGCCCTATTTTTAAAAAGTAGCAAGAACTAGGTGAGGTTAATTTTAATAATATATTCTATTGAACCCAATATATCTAAAATGCTATCTTTTCAACCTGTAATTAATACAATAATTTTGAATGAGATTTTTACATTCTTATTTGAATTCCATTTCTGAAATACTGTGTGTATTTTGCACATTGGCACATCTCAGTTTGACTTGGTCACATTTCGTGTGCTCTTTGACCACATGTGGCTGATGGCTACCATATTGGAAAGTGCCAGTCTAGGAATCTGACTAACTACAACTTCTTTGGAAGGTAGTAGGAAGTTTTTAAAACATATCCTTACCTCTCTTCCTCAGTGCCCCCCATGCAGGTGGCAGCCACCTCCTATTCGGCATCTTGGCCACCCACAGACCCCTTGTGAAGCCCAAGAGCATGAGAAAGAGGACCAAGAAGTTTATTGGGCACCCATCAGACGATATGTCAGAATTAAGCATAACGGGTGGAAAGCCAGAGGTATTGACAGCAGGGTTTGGGGAAATGGTTATGAGAGCAACAAAAAAACAAAGCTCATGTTACCAGTGGTTTCTGCAAGTCCCTCGTCCACAGCATCAAGGATCTGGAAACTTTGCTGATGTACAACAAATCTTATTGTGTGGAGATTGCTCACAACTACTCTTCCAAGAACTCCTCCACCCCTGGACCGAGCAGCCCAGCTGATGACCATCAGAGTCACCAATCCCAATGTCAGGCTGTGCAGCGAAGAAAATGGACAGACAGCTCATGTGCACATTTTATTCCGATAAATAAATAAAATATATCCTCACATTTATTTCCCCTTGTTACCTTCCTCTTTTTAATAAAAAGTAAAGGAAGAACAAAATTTAACTAACGTAAGTTTCCTCTTAGGTACAAGAATGATTAAATAAATGCCTTTTGTTTTCATGCACTATTTCATTTTTCTACCTGATGAATTAACAATGTATAATGTGTGAAGAAAGTCAGTTTTAAAACATCCACTCTTTTTTTCTGGTTAACTCGGGCAGACCCTGGAGCTGTTTTTGTTTCTTGAACCTACGCAATTGTGCTGAATGCTAAACACCAAGGCTAACATTCCCTAAATTGGTGAGTAATTTTTTTTTATTGGGACTTGAATGGTAAAGTAAACAGGAAAGAAAAAAAAGGCAAGAAATAGATTTCATTGTGCTATGGTGGTGAAAACCATGTTTTCCAATTTATTCTTTGTACAATAAAACCAATACAACAAATTTGATCTGAGATTCTATATAATCCCAGGACACAGCAGTCCTTCTCTGTTGTATGGCAACTTCCTGCCATGCATAATTATTTTCTAAAAGGATATCAGGTCAGAGATGAAGCAGAGCATGGGGGAAAGAGTCCATGGTGACCCCAGACAGATTTTTTTTTTACTACCAGGAATCAGTTGGATAGTTATTACCACCTGGTGCAGCTAATGAGTCTAGTCGGGGAAACCAAGCCGCAAAGCATTCCACAGCAGACTGTACCGCAGTCCAGGGCAGGGGGGGTCTTTGGGGGTCTGCTGAGCATCTGAAAGTACATTTTAAGATGTTTTTCCTAGTACAGAAATCAAACCCTTAGTTTTAAAAGAAACATGTTGCTTAGAAAGCATTATCTGTTGTTGATCATTGGTAGTCCCACAAACTTAATATTTCACCATGTTTGTCAACATAATTTAAAAAGCTTAAGTGTATCTTATGCATTAAAAATTTTATTTATAGTATTTTTGGAGGAAGTAGATCATCTCTTCCTAAAAATATTTATACTACTAATTTGAATTGCTCCCATGCAGCCTAAATAAAGAGACAGCAGAGTACAGACATTCAGAGCTGAAAGTCTGATGTCCAGAGGGGCCTGGATTCCAATTTGAGCCCTACTATTTACCATCTTTTTGACCTGAAGCAAATTATTTTTCTGTGTATAAGATCTCTTTCCTGAAAATAGGAATAATGAGAGTTATTTTAAGAATCAAATGAAAGAATGGTTGTGTGGTGCTGAGCAGAATGCCTGTCACTACAGTTTTGTTGTGTTTTCATTATTACAGACATCTCATGTAGTCCAAGCTTTAACAGCATAAAGAATAGCAAATAAAAAGTTCAGGAACTAGCAAACCATCAAGCATCAACTATTCTTTTACCCAGCTGCTATTCTGTAAAAAAGGAAATCATGGCTATCCCACAAATTGGGAGAATTAGGGAAGAGAGGTCTGGAGTGATGAGAAGATCAAGTAGGAGGAAATGTGAAAGCAACATAGTTAACCAAAAAGATGCTTTACCAATACATCCCACAAGACTTTAACTAATTCAACACACACTTACTGAGTGCTAACTGTATGCAAGACACTGTGCTGGGTACTGGGAATATAAAGATTAAAAACACATATTTCCTGCCTTGAATAATCTCAAAGCAGAGTGTTGCCTTTATTATGTATGTATCACCTTGCCACGTAGTCCCTGACCTGCTTACCAGCCTTAGTGTCTTGATTATGAGCAGCTGTGCTTTTTCACATTTGTACCTCAGTGCTTAGCACAGTGCCTGGCTCCTAATAGATACTCAATAAATGTTTCCAAAGTAAATTCCTTATCATGAAGGAGGACATCAATCATTGTTGAATTTCCAACTATGCTATATAAGCTCCTTGAAGGCAAAGACACATGCTTGTAAATTTCCTGATGCCGGGGAAGGCGTGCTTTTGACATCAGTTATGCCAATATTAAAATACTGTAGCCTTGTTAAAGTGAGAGTTGCCATGCAATATTAAAATGCGGTTATTGCAGTCTCAATTTTCAATAGGTTTCTGTAGTCACAGGTGCATAAAATACACAAACATTGTACTGCATTGTTATTTCTAATTAAGGGAAAGAAATAAAGCAATGTGAAATGTGCTCTCTGAAAAGTAAATAGGCTATTTTTCTTGAAGTTTGGAAAATCTATTTGAAAGTCTATAAAGAAGCTTTTTGATAAGTCATAAATGCTGGAATGCATGATTTGTTTTCCATTTAGATTAACTTGCTCTTTTCTATTAAAATAGAAAATGTAAATAATTATGTTTAAATAAGGAAAAGCTGATTACCCAATATGTGTATGTTTTCCAGCTCTCAAGTGGATGTGATGTAATCCACAGAGAGCAATTTATACTGTTGTAGTGTATTTGATAAAATCATGTTTCGAGATCATGCTTTCTGATGTCCTGTGGAGTAGATCGTGCACCGTTATCTTATTACTGAACTTTACTGGATTGTGAAAGTTTGCAGAGGCAGGCTTCGGGAGTTCCTACTCTATTAAAGCTGAACATAATCAGTAGCCTGGAATAAAGCTCTAATCTACAGCCTAATCCAGCATGATGACTTTCTATTAATCTGAGATGAGTTTTTATTTCTTTATTATGAGCTAAATGTGCAAACACAAAAGAATTAGCAAAGCCATTTTGGCACGATTTAATTCTCAGGGCTCCCTCTGCTGGTAGTGAAAGATGGCAAATTTACAGAGAGCTTAAAAATGTGGGTAATACCATTATTACCACAATTTTATCATTTGTATTAGGACTAAATTGTTGTTGAGCACTTATGTAGTAAAACCAATGTTTTGGTTTACAGCTAGCCAGTTTTCCCATTAAAGATTAAGTGATATTTTTGTGGTTGAATTAATTAGTCTTTCATCACAGAAAATTGAGCCATTTTGTATTTAAAATAAATATTTGCCAGTTATACAGAGTAATTTATAATATCACTTATACAAATGATTACCAACAGCTTACATAAAAGAAATGGAACACTTAATAGAGTGAAGATTTAGTAGCTACCCAAACTACTTCATTCTCCCCATGTACATATGTTGTGATTCCTACCCCACATACCATCTGATAAAAAAATACTTTCTCAGACATAATTCCCAACATACTTTCTCAACATAATATACATATTAGATAAAAATTGGAGAAAATAGGGAGGTACCTGTGGCTCAAGGAGTAGGGCGCCAGCCTGATATATCCGAGGTGGTGGGTTCAAACCTGGCCACAGCCAAAAACTGCAAGAACAATGACAACAACAAAAATTGGAGAAAATATATTAAAAGTGGAATACTTCAAGAGTACCCATGTTATGAATGTTCTTATAACTTTGAAAAGTGCTTTCACATTTATCATTATATTTTATCCTAACAACCCTTGAAACAGAGCAGAGACTATTATCCCCATTTGACAAATACGGAAACAGAGGTCAGAGATGTTAAATTATTGGCCCAAATTTACACACTCATTAGTGGAAAAGAGCATTGTACTCTTCCAACAAGGCTCAAAAGCCTCTGTCTCTTGAGAACTATTTAAAAAAAGGGATCTAGACAATTATTTAAATGCTCAAGTATTTTATTAATCATGTTGTCTTGGATTGTCTTTAATTTTATTTCACAAGCCTCTATTCAGACCAATCTCAATTAACTCAAATCTTCAGAAAGCTGTAGACAATTTTCAACTAAGTGTCCTGGCAACGAATGAGAAGGGAGAGAACATACGGGAGTACCAGCCAGGAATTGGGGGGAGCTCTAGCCAGGATCCTAAGAGACCTCTAGTTAGTGCTCAGCTAAAATTGTACAAATGGAGATGCTGTCCTCTCTTGAGACTTTTGTGATCCAAAGAGTATCACTTTAGCATTATCTACCATGTTGGTGCTGAGAAGGTGGGCCTTATTCTCAAAATTCCCAGTTCCAAGATCATTTGAGAAGTGATGAGAGATCTGTGGTTGTATAGTACTATAACTGGGTTCTAATTGGATCAGTCTCGGGATAAAAACAAATGAATACTTCAGTTCCCAGGAATCACCCAGACCTATAAGCAGAGAGTCTTTTGAAACCCTATCATGAACTTAGGCTTTTTCCATGCATAAGTGAACAACCTTTTAGCAAAATTTAATGACAGTGTTGAGACCAAAGATTCTGGTCTAACAAAAAATCCTCAGTGAAATAGGTTTGATGGTTTCAGTTCAGTGCATATCATGAAACACTCTGGCACAATTGATAGAATGTTCATGAGGAGGTAATATATAGATACACAGATTAAATTACTTTTCACCCCAAGAGATATTTATAGGGATGATCTATCAAGGTTACAGGGAAGAGCAGTGACATGAAAGTAAGAATGCTCAAGCTAAGCCTGTATGCTGGAACATAAAGACACCTGCAATTTTATCTTTGTAAACTATTATAATTAAAAATGTTTCAGTACAGAAATCAGTTCTAAAGATTTATACTTGTTTTTCATATTGAATAAAAATTCAAAACTGCATCAACTTATTTTATTATAGAAAAGATGCTACCTATATCTTAAAATATGATATGTGAACTTACTATTTCTATCATAAAAAGTCAATTTTTTGTTATAAAATAGATGCCACTTATATCTTAAAATAAATTCCAGAAATATGAAATTATTGTTTTTCAGCCATAAAATCTATTCAGATGCAAAAATATATGGTTTTTTCTGGATAGATATTTTAGTAAACATTTTGCCTCTATAAAGCCTTTTAAGGTCAACTCAATTTCAACTACATTTCAATGTTGGTAACACAGATGGATGAAATTGTCTTGTTCTACTCCACAAATTCTATTTCAAAAACTTAATTGTGATGAAATCCAGTCCACCTGACCTTTAGACTTAACATTAAAAAGTTATATTATTTTCTTGGTTTTGTCAACAATTCAAAAAATAGACTTAGCAGTGTTTTCAAAAGTACAGTAACAGTTTATTTAACTATATCTCATATATATGATTACTTCATGTTTCAGTCTCCAACAACCAAGGAACCAAAAGAAAAACAAAAGGCATCTAAAGAAATCAATGTAAGTCAGGTCGGCTGGGCACAGTGGCTCATGCCTATAATCCTAGCACTGTGGGAGGCAGAGGTGGGATGATCACTTGAACCCTTAAGTTGAGGTTGCTGTGAGCTAGGCTGATACCACAGCACTTTTGCCTGGAAAACAGAGTGAGACTGTGTCTCAAAAAAGAAAAAAAAAAAAGAAAGATCAAAGTTCATCCACTTTGTATGAAATTTCTTTGATCTTTCACTTATAATTCTATTTACTCCTTTTTTTTTGTTTGTTTGTTTTTTAGACAGAGTCTCACTGTCTCACCCTAAGTAGAGTGCCATGGCATCACAGCTCACAGCAACCTTAAACTCTTGGGCTTAAGTGATTCTCTTGCCTTAGCCTCCCAAGTAGCTGGGACTACAGGCACCCGCCACAATGCCCGGCTATTTTTTGTTGTTGTTACGGTTGTCAGTGTTTAGCTGGCCCAGGCCAGGTTAGAACCTGCCAGCCTTGGTGCATGTGGCTGACACCATAACCACTGTGCTACAGGCACCAAGTCTTTATTTACTCTTATTTTTATACACATTTCAACAAACTTGGTTACCTGGGGAAAAAGTATTACAAAAGTAATACTACAGATGGGCATTCTGACATTAAAAATAGCATCCTGGCCCAGCACAGTGGCTCACACCTGTAATCCCAGGACCTTGGGAGGCTGAGAAAGGAGGGTCACTTTAGCCCAGGAGTTCCAGGTTATACAGAGCCATGATGGGGTCATTGCACTCAGCCTGGGTAACAGAGAGAGTGATGTCTATAAATAATTAAACATATGGGCAAGCATTTTATGTATACCAGATTCAAATCAAATTATTGCTCAGGTCTGGAAAATGGGAGAAGTTTAGAATTATAAAGCACATACACAAAAATTTGTCTCTTGTCTAGTCATAATATCAAAAAGCAAGATTGAAATGTACATTTTATAACCTCAATGCATAATAAGCCGAAGAGTCTGCATTGTGTTCTAACTCCACAAAAGAGTATTTACTCAATCACATGGCTCAGACTCCTGACTGTCACACTAGGGAGGGGAGGACAGGTCTCTTCCTCCATGCCTGAGTGGAAACCTATCTTCAGAGGCCCAGAAAAGTCCCAGCAGGGAGAGAGAGGCCAGAGTTGGCAACCAATATTTACCTATCCATAGAAGGCCACCTTCACAGAGTCTCCATGAAGGTCTCCTTTGCTCTTCTTAGATTGAGGGAGAGGGAAGCTGTGCTCCCCCTCCTGAGCAGCATCCAGCAGGGGGCACTGTTAAGGTAGACTCACACAAGAGCAGGAAATAGAGACTTGGAGGATGAAGACTATAAGTAATTGTCCTCCCAAAATGATAAACCATGATCTAGAAATCATATGACAGAAGGCCATATCAAATAAATTCTGCCAATCAACCTTCCAATGCTGAATTGAAGTCCCATCTCTCTCCATAAATATAATCTTGATAAGATGAGTTCATAGTTCCTGTGTTAATTTTGGTTCTCTTCCAAAATGTTGAGCCCCACAACAAAAGTGGGAATATTTTACAAAGGCAGTATCCTAAAAGAAATTTCTAATTTTGAGTGGACGTCTTTGAGTGAATATTTGAAAATTCATGGAGATTATTTAGAAAATCTCAAAGTGGGAGGCGGAGCAAGATGGCAGCCGAGTAACAGCTTCCTTGCATCTGGGCACCGTGAGTCTGGGGAGATAGGACTCCAGGCATCTCTGGCTGGTGGGATCTGCCTATCATCACCCCTGAGAGGATACAGGGAGTCAGCGAGAGACTTCTGGACCCCAAGAGGAGGACTAAAACAGTGGAAAACCGGCAAGTAGTCGCGTGTGTTCAATCCGTCTAAACCCGCCCGCAACTGTAAGTTCAGTAGCAGCGAGACTGCAAACCAGAAAGACCTTACCTGTGAACTGTTTTGGTGTCTTTGGACTTGGCACTCAGCTGAACTGCCTTGGGGAGAGCCTGAGCGGGAGTGCGGAGAACTTTGGCCTTTGTCTGGGGCCCCAGTCTGAGCCGCTGAGCCAGACGGAGCTAATAGTGTTTGGCTCTGGGTCACAGGCAGCCATTGTGAGCGATCTGCCCCAGCAAGCTCCGCCCTCAGGGTCGCAGAGCTAGAATTGGGTGGGAGCTGGTAACCCAGCGACCAAGTAGCCTAAGGGGGGGTCTGAGCCGCCTTGCAGCCCTAACCCTTGGGGGCAGAGGGAGACCAGTTTTGGCTCACAGGGTAAGTGGATAGCCACTTCAGCAGTGATTCCAGCGACAAGCACTTCCCTGGGAAAGCTTCTGCTCAGCAAGTGAACAAGTTCAAAGTGCCTTTTAAGTGGGCTGAAGAGAGATTTAGGGTGTCTACCTACTGGGGTTTGAGAAACTAGCAGCCTCCAGTCACATCAGAACTGTGATTAACATCTCATACCCCAGAAGACCATGTGTTGCCCAGACAAAATTAAAGGACATATACATACTGCTTTGTTTTCGGTTGTGTTTTTTTTTGGTTTGTTTTTTTTTTTTGTTTATTTTGATGATGTTGATTGTTGTTTTGTTTTTTAAGTTCAACCTTTTACATACAGATCCTTTTTCTTTCTCAATTTTTCTAGTTTAATTATAATTTCCCATTGCTGCCTATTTCAATAATTAGAACTTCATTTTTGTTAGTGTTTCTACCGCTATTATTTGGTTTTCCACCCAATTTTATCCTGTAAAGTTTTCTGTTTGCTTGTTTTGGTTTGATTTATAGCATTTTTGTCTTTCCTCTCTACTGTGGGGTACTGTGTCTGATCAGGTTAGCAAAGAGCTGAGGACCTCAAGGGAACCACCCAACTGTGCACCCCCAGAAGGTGGTTTTTATTTAAGCTTGTATCAAAGTACCCTACTGTACACCTTTATTGCTCTGTCTCCCCCTTTCTGTGCCTCTCTTCTTTTTGTCAATATTCCTTTTACCCACCCCCTCTCCTTTTTCTACTTTTCTTTTTTTTTTATCACTCGGTCCTCCTTTCTTTCATCCCTTCTTTGCTCTTCATCCTTCTCACCCTTCTGGTCCTGTAACCCTTAGTCCACAGGCACGAGAACTTAAAGAGCAAGAGGAAGTGAAAGGAAAATTAGGGCAAGGAAACAGATAAAAGAAATCACCCATGAGGAAGAATCAGCAGAAAACTCCAAGCAACATGAAGAACCAGTCCAGAACAACCCCGCCAAGGGACCATGAGGTAGCTACTGCAGAGGATTCCACCTATACAGAAATGTTAGGAGTGACAGAAAGGGAATTTAGAATACACATGTTGAAAACAATGAAAGAAATGATGGAAACAATGAAGGAAACTGCTAATAAAGTGGAAAATAACCAAAAGGAAATTCAAAAACAGAATCAAATAAGAGATGAACGATATAAAGAATATAAAAAGGATATAGCAGAGCTGAAGGAACTGAAACAGTCAATTAGGGAACTTAAAGATGCAATGGAAAGTATCAGCAACAGGTTAGACCATGCAGAAGAAAGAATTTCAGAGGTAGAAGACAAAGTTCTTGAGATAACTCACACAGTAAAAGAGGCAGAAAAGAAGAGAGAGAAAGCAGAACGTTCACTGTCAGAATTATGGGACTTTATGAAGTGTTCCAACATACGAGTTATAGGAATTCCAGAAGGGGAAGAAGAATGCCCCAGAGGAATGGAAGCCATACTAGAGAATATTATAAAAGAAAATTTCCCAAACATCACCAAAGACTCTGACACACTGCTTTCAGAGGGATATCGGACCCCAGGTCGCCTCAACTCTAACCGAGCTTCTCCAAGACACATTGTGATGAACCTGTCCAAAGTCAAGACAAAAGAAAAGATTCTGCAAGCTGCCAGGAGTAAGCGCCAGTTGACCTACAGGGGCAAATCCATCAGAGTGACCACAGACTTCTCTAATGAAACTTTCCAAGCAAGAAGACAATGGTCATCTACCTTTAATCTACTTAAACAGAACAATTTTCAGCCCAGACTTCTGTACCCTGCTAAGCTAAGCTTCAAAATTGACGGAGAAATCAAATCATTTACGGATATACAAACATTGAGGAAATTCACCAAAACAAGACCAGCTCTACAGGAAATACTTCAACCTGTTCTGCACACTGACCACCACAATGGATCAGCAGCAAAGTAAGAACTCAGAAATTAAAGGACAGAACCTAACCTCCACACTGATGCAAAAGATAAAACTAAGCAATGGACTCTCATCAAATAAGACGAATAGAATACTACCACACTTATCAATTATCTCAATAAATGTTAATGGCTTGAATTCCCCACTGAAGAGACATAGATTGGTTGACTGGATTAAAAAACACAAGCCATCCATTTGCTGTCTGCAAGAAACACACCTGACTTCAAAAGACAAATTACAGCTCCGAGTCAAGGCTTGGAAGACAATTTTTCAGGTAAATGGAATTCAGAAGAAAACAGGAGTTGCAATCTTATTTTCAGATACATGTGGATTTAAAGCAACTAAAGTCAAAAAAGACAAAGATGGTCACTTTATATTGGTCAAGGGAAAAATACAACAAGAAGACGTTTCAATTATAAATATTTATGCACCCAATTTAAATGCTCCCAGATTCTTGAAACAGACCTTACTCAGTCTGAGCAAGATGATATCTGATAATACCATAATAACAGGGGACCTTAACCCTCCTCTTACAGAGCTGGACAGATCCTCTAAACAGAAATTAAACAAGGATATAAGAGATTTAAATGAGACCCTCGAACAACTGTGCTTGATAGACGCATATAGAACACTCCACCCCAAAGATAAAGAATATACATGCTTCTCATCACCCCATGGAACATTCTCCAAAATTGATCATATCCTGGGACACAAAACAAATATCAACAGAATCAAAAGAATTGAAATTTTACCTTGTATCTTCTCAGACCATAAGGCACTAAAGGTGGAACTCAACTCTAACAAAAATGCTCGACCCCACCCAAAGGCATGGAAATTAAACAATCTTCTGTTGAATAACAGATGGGCGCAGGAAGAAATAAAACAGGAAATCATTAACTTCCTTGAGTATAACAACAATGAAGACACAAGCTACCAAAACCTGTGAGATACTGCAAAAGCAGTTCTGAGAGGAAAATTCATCGCTTTAGATGCCTACATTCGAAAAACAGAAAGAGAGCACATCAACAATCTCACAAGAGATCTTATGGAATTGGAAAAAGAAGAACAATCTAAGCCTAAACTCAGTAGAAGAAAAGAAATATCCAAAATCAAATCAGAGATCAATGAAATTGAAAACAAAAGAATCATTCAGAAAATTAATGAAACAAGGAGTTGGTTTTTTGAAAAAATAAATAAAATAGATAAACCATTGGCCAGACTAACGAGGAATAGAAAAGTAAACTCTCTAGTAACCTCAATCAGAAATGATAAAGGGTAAATAACAACTGATCCCACAGAGATACAAGAGATCATCTCTGAATACTACCAGAAACTCTATGCCCAGAAATTTGACAATGTGAAAGAAATGGATCAATATGTGGAATCACACCCTCTCCCTAGACTCAGCCAGGAAGAAATAGAGCTCCTGAACAGACCAATTTCAAGCACTGAGATCAAAGAAACAATAAAAAATCTTCCAACCAAAAAATGCCCTGGTCCAGATGGCTTCACTCCAGAATTCTATCAAACCTTCAAGGAAGAGCTTATTCCTGTACTGCAGAAATTATTCCAAAAAACTGAGGAAGAAGGAATCTTCCCCAACACATTCTATGAAGCAAACATCACCCTGATACCAAAAACAGGAAAAGACCCAAACAAAAAGGAGAATATCAGACCAATCTCACTCATGAATATAGATGCAAATATTCTCAACAAAATCCTAGCCGATAGATTACAGCTTATCATCAAAAAAGTCATTCATCATGAGCAAGTAGGCTTCATCCCAGGGATGCAAGGCTGGTTTAACATACGCAAGTCTATAAATGTCATCTACCATATTAACAGAGGCAAAAATAAAGATCATATGATCTTCTCAATAGATGCAGAAAAAGCATTTGATAAAATCCAGCATCCTTTTCTAATTAGAACACTGAAGAGTATAGGCATAGGTGGCACATTTCTAAAACTGATTGAAGCTATCTATGACAAACCCACAGCCAAGATTTTACTGGAGTAAAACTCAAAGCTTTTCCTCTTAGAACTGGAACCAGACAAGGTTGTCCTCTGTCACCTTTACTATTCAACGTAGTGCTGGAAGTTCTAGCCAATACAATTAGGCAAGACAAGGAAATAAAGGGAATCCAAATGGGAGCAGAGGAGGTCAAACTCTCCCTCTTTGCTGACAACATGATCTTATACTTAGAGAACCCCAAAGGCTCAACCACAAGACTCCTAGAAGTCATCAAAAAATACAGTAATGTTTCAGGATATAAAATCAATGTCCCCAAGTCAGTAGCCTTTGTGTACACCAATAACAGTCAAGATGAGAAGCTAATTAAAGACACAACTCCCTTCACCATAGTTTCAAAGAAAATGAAATACCGAGGAATATACCTAACGAAGGAGGTGAAGGACCTCTAAAAAGAAAACTATGAAATCCTCAGAAAGGAAATAGCAGAGGATATTAACAAATGGAAGAACATACCATGCTCATGGATGGGAAGAATCAACATTGTTAAAATGTCTATACTTCCCAAAGCGATCTACCTATTCAATGCCATTCCTATCAAAATACCAACATCGTACTTTCAAGATTTGGAAAAAATGATTCTGCCTTTTGTATGGAACTGGAAAAAACTCCATATAGCTAAGGCAGTTCTCTGTAACAAAAATAAAGCTGGGGGCATCAGCATACCAGATTTTAGTCTGTACTACAAAGCCATAGTGGTCAAGACAGCATGGTACTGGCACAAAAACAGAGACATAGACACTTGGAATCGAATTGAAAACCAAGAAATGAAACTAACATCTTACAACCACCTAATCTTCAATAAACCAAACAAGAACATACCTTGGGGGAAAGAATCCCTATTCAATAAACGGTGTTGTGAGTACTGGATGTCTACATGTAAAACTGAAACTGGACCCACACCTTTCCCCACCCACAAAAATTGATTCAAGATGGATAAAGGACTTAAATTTAAGGCATGAAACAATAAAAATCCTCCAAGAAAGCATAGGAAAAACACTGGAAGATATTGGCCTGGGGAAAGACTTCATGAAGAAGACTGCCATGGCAATGGCAACAACAACAAAAATAAACAAATGGGACTTCATTAAACTGAAAATCTTCTGTACAGCTAAGGAGACAATAACCAAAGCAAAGAGACAACCTACACAATGGGAAAGGATATTTGCATATTTTCAATCAGACAAAAGCTTGATAACTAGGATCTATAAGACTCAAATTAATCCACATGAAAAAAGCCAACAATCCCATATATCAATGGGCAAGAGACATGAATAGAACTTTCTCTAAAGACGACAGACGAATGGCTAACAAACACATGAAAAAATGTTCATCATCTCTATATATTAGAGAAATTCAAATCAAAACAACCCTGAGATATCATCTAACCCCAGTGAGAATGGCCCACATCACAAAATCTCAAAACTGCAGATGCTGGCGTGGATGTGGAGGGAAGGGAACACTTTTACACTGCTGGTGGGACTGCAAACTAGTACAACCTTTCTGGAAGGAAATATGGAGAAACCTCAAAGCACTCAAGCTAGACCTCCCATTTGATCCTACAATCCCATTACTGGGCATCTACCCAGAAGGAAAAAAATCCTTTCATCATAAGGACACTTATACTAGACTGTTTATTGCAGCTCAATTTACAATCGCCAAAATGTGTAAACAGCCTAAATGCCCACCAACCCAGGAATGGATTGACAAGCTGTGGTATATGTATACCATGGAATACTATTCAGCCATTAAAAAAAATGGAGACTTTACATCCTTCGTATTAACCTGGATGGACGTGGAAGACATTATTCTTAGTAAAGCATCACAAGAATGGAGAAGCATGAATCCTATGTACTCAATTTTGATATGAGGACAATTAATGACAATTATGGTTATGGGGGGAAAACAGAAAGAGGGCAGGAGGGAGGGGGGTGGGGCCTTGGTGTGTGTCACACTTTATGGGGGCAAGACATGATTGCAAGAGGGACTTTACCTAACAATTGCAATCAGTGTAACCTGGCTTATTGTACCCTCAATGAATCCCCACCAATAAAAAAAAAGAAAAGAAAATCTCAAAGTGATCATTAGAAACAGTATTCTCAATCTTTCAGTATGAGGATCCCTTTGCTGAAAGTCCTTAAAGTGTTAGTGTCTGCTGGTTAGGAAGCTAGATACTAATAAAAAGCCACTGTCAGTTTAATGATTAATTTCATTTTAAATTAACTGGCAGTTAATTAATCACAACATCTCCATATATTTGGAAAGTAGCAGTATATGTGTGTACAGTGTCTAAAAGCAGTTCACAAACCATTTGCAGTAACTTTAACAACTCCCAGATACTAAGATCCATGGACTAGAAACTACTTCAGAATAACTAAACTTGTAAAAATAATAAGTAATTGAAGAATCTGAACATTTTGAATATGGACATCCGTTAGTTTGGCAGAAACCTGAAAACAGACTGAATAAGCTCTCCCCCACTCTTTTTTTGAGATCAAGTACACTTTGAATGTGAATAGAATAAAAAAAAAACAGAAAAATGAATATTTGACTGGCATTGAAATAAAAGAGGCTTTACATTCTGACACAGAAAGGATGTCATTAAAAACTAATCCTTGCCCAAAAAAAGTTTAGTTTTTTTTTTCTTTTTCTCTTTTATTCTCAGGGGGAAAAGAAAAGCAGAATCATATATGAGGTGACTTGGTAACAGAATTGCATGGTGCCCAAAAGCCCAGTTTTCAGAACTGGGTGTGAAACCAGACTGTAGCCCTGCACATACGTGGGATCTCGACACATTTCTCTCCACATCATCTTCAAGTGTGAAATAGGAATAGAACTTCCTTCCCAAAATGGTGATAATGACTGAATGAAGTGATTATAAATTGGTCGGTGCCTAGTAAAAGCTCAAGAAATGGTGGCCATCATTTTTATTTGGAAGTTTTGGAGGTAAGTGGAAATTTTAGCAAGGTTTATGTTTACAGAGCTAATTTTTTTAGCATACATAAAGAAAGGATAAATTGCAGGCAGCTCTAAATGTTAGTTCTTCAAAATGCAAAGATAGTGCAGGTAGGTAGGTATCCTCATTCCACTCGCGTCAACTCCAGCAGATGAGAGAAGAAGACAGAATTTTTATCATTGTTTATTTTGTGCTGGGACTCTTTGCAGAAACCACAAGTCCCAGTGTCTGTACTCCTGGTAATAGAGATGCCACTTGTAGAAGAGTTAAATCAATTTCTAGTAATGTTGAGGGAAAATACCTATGAATTTAACAAAATGTCTGTGACAAGTGGGGACTACAACAGATACACAGCATTTGGACCTTCTTATTGTTTTAGCAAAATCTGTAAGTTTCATTCATAAGGAGAAGCTAGATTTCCACATTTCCATGCTAGTTTTAGAGATTATTTATTGTCAAAAAAGATCTTAGATGAATTTATATGCCAACATTGCGTTGTACTTGGCCTTTTATAGAACATTAATTTCCTTCTACCTACCCTTTCAAAAGAACAGTTGAAAAAAACACAAATCACAAATATGTTGTGCCTTTAAGTTGGAAAATCAAATTTCTGCTTCTCATTCTTGTATAATTCTGAATATCATACATTTCTTTTTCCTTGACAATAAATAGATATAAAGATCTCTTTCTCCATTTTTGTGGGGTTGGTGTGGGGGAGATGGAATTGCAACTCAAAATTTCCTTTTTCTTGAAGCTCATTTAAATACTCAGGAGCCAAACATTTAGCTTCACTTGAAATAAGGATTGTAACACCAAGAAAGTGTCTTTAGCTCTTTGGGGACTTTTTTGAAGTCTGCAGAAAATCGTACTGATAGCACCTGAAGGATCAGGAGGGGATAGTTCAATTACAGTAGGGAAGTGCTGCAAAGAAGATCTGCACATAATTCTCACAGTGCTCATTACCTCTGGCTTTCTGCCTTAGCAACTGCCATGTACTACATCAAGCGTGTAAATGTTCTATGCAGAATGCTTTTTTGTCACAGCCTTTAGCCCCCTGGGCCACAGACAGGGCTAAGAGAAAGTTAGCATAAGACATCCGGGACCCAGTTCCCTAACTTTTCAAAGTGTTGAGGTTTCAATCGTGAAATGAATGATGAATAAAATTGTCTAGATGTACTCTTGTAATAACAATTAGTTGGTTAAATCTTACAACAATCCTGTAAGGGATATTAGTACTGTCTTCATCTGGGCTTGTTTGGTTAGTTGCTTCCCAATATAAAGATTAAGAATTTATCCTGAGTCACCTATTAAGTTTGGCCCAAATGTGCTAATCTCTCCAATCTGTTATGTTCTCCTAAAGTCATGTAAGGTCTGGGCTGTGTTAGATCAAATTCTGAGTTTTCTGTTTGGTCTCTATTCATAAACCCATTCATCCATTTCACAAGTGTTTACTGAACTCCTAGCGAGGTTCAGGCATTAAGTACACACAGGTATGTACTTCCTGCCCTGTGTAGGTTCACATCAGATGGAAGAGACAAACAATAAACAGATAAATATGAAACTACAAATTACGACACTTGCTGTGAAGGGGATGATTAGGGAATACTAATAGTCTAATAGAGTGGGCCTCTATGTGGTGACATTTAAGCCACACTGCAAAATCAGAAGTGTCTAGAGCTTTCCAAGAAGGGAGATCAGTCCAAAGTGCTCAGGGATTCCTGGGTGTTCCTGGGACCCACGGAAAACCCCTGTGACTGAGGCAGCACCAGTGTGGGGCAACGTGGCTGCAATTGTGTTGGAGGGACTGAGGCCAGTTCATGCAGGGCCTTGAGGGCCTCATTAATGTGGGTTTTCTCAAGTGCAATGAGAAGACTTTGGAAGGTTTTAAGCAGGAGCATGACATGTCTTTAAAAAGCCTCTCTCTAACCGCTGCATACTAAATGGACTGCAGGTTGGTAATGTTGGAACTGGGAAGATGCATAAGAAGGTGTTTGCAATCAGCCATGCTAACAGAGTAGTTCTCTTCATTTTGACTTCAAGAAAAGCTACAAATGTAAATGGAAGGTAAACGCCAAGACAAGGAAACCCTGTGCTGCTAACCAAATTTGTGTGGTATTTATAAGCTATAGCCTACTACTTACTTTTTCTGAGCATCACAGTTTCCCTAGAGAAACTCGCCAACCTTGAAAAGTTATAGTGAGCATCATACAATAAAATTAATAAATGTGGAGCATCTAACACCATGACTGATACACAGTAGGTGCTAAATAATTGATATTGCTGTTATCATTTTCCATAAAGTAGTACCTCTTATAAAACTAGAAATTTCTGGGAGTTTACCTAACAAAGGATGCGAAAGATCTCTATAAAGAGAACTATGAAACTCTAAGAAATGAAATAGCTGAAGATGTTAACAAATGGAAAAACATATCATGCTCATTGCTAGAAAGAATCAACATTGTTAAAATGCCCATACTACCCAAAGCAATGTATAATTGTAATGCAATCCCTATTAAACCCATACTGTCATACTTCAAAGACCTCAAAATAATAATACTTCATTTTATAAGGAATCAGAAAAAAACTCAGATAGCCAAGACATGACTCATTCCTCCTCAGGAGGAATCACACTACCAGTCTTGAGACTATACTATAAATAGACAGTGATCAAAACAGCATGGTACTGGCACAAAAACAGAGAGGTAGATGTATGGAACAGAATAGAGAACCAAGAGATGAACCCAGCTACTTACCGTCATTTGATCTTCAATAAGCCAAACAAAAATATTAAGTGGGGGAAAGACTCCCTATTTAACAAATGGTGTTGGGTGAACTGGCTGGCAACCTGTAGAAGACTGAAACTGGACCCACACCTTTCACCATTAACAAAGATAAACTCTTACTGGATAAAATATTTAAACTTAAAACATGAAACTATAAACTACTAGAAGAAAGAGCAGGGAAAACGCATAAGGAAATCGTCCTGGGAGAATATTTTATGAGGAAAACCCCCGGGGCAATTGAAGCAACACCAAAAATACATTACTGTGATCTGATCAAACTAAAAACTTCTGCACAGCCAAGAACACAGTAAGTAAAGCAAGCAGACAGCCCTCAGAATGGGAGAAGATATTTGCAGGTTATGTCTCCAACAAAGGTTTAATAACCAGAATCCACAGAGAACTCAAACATATTAGCAAGAAAAGAACAAGTGATCCCATCTCAGGGTGGGCAAGGGACTTGAAGAGAAACTTCACTGAAGAATACAGGAGCACGGCCTACAGACACATGAAAAAATCCTCATCATCCTTAATCATCAGAGAAATGCAAATCAAAACCACTTTGAAATATGATCTAACTCCAGAAAGATTAGCCCACATCACAAAATCCCAAAACCAGAGATATTGGCATGGATGTGGAGAAAAGGGCACACTTCTACACTGCTGGTGGGAATGCAAACTAATACATTCCTTTTGGAAAGATGTTTGGAGATCACTTAGGGATCTAAAAATAGACCTGCAATTGGATCCTTCAATTCCTCTACTAGGAATATATCCAGAAGACCAAAAATCACTTTATAACAACAATATTTGCACCAGAATGTTTATTGCAGCCCAATTCATAATTGCATAGTCATGGAAGAAGCCCAAGTGCCCATCGACCCATGAATGGATTAATAAATTGTGGTACATGTACATCACGGAATATTATGCAGCCTTAAAAAAGATGGAGACTTTACCTCTTTCATGTTTACATGGATGGAGCTGGAACATGTTCTTCTTAGCAAAATATCTCAAGAATGGAAGAGAAAGTATTCAATGTACTCAGCCCTACTATGAAACCAATTTATAAACACCCACACTTCCATATGAATGCTATAACCCAACTACAGTCCAAGATGAAGGGGAAAGAGGAGGAGGAGAGGAGGGGAGGAAGGGAGGAAGGATGGATGGAGGGAGGGTAATTGGTGGGACCACATCTATGGAGCATTTTACAAGTATATGTTAAATCCACTAAGTGTAGAATATAAATGTCTTAACACAATAACTAAGAAAATGCGGTGAAGGCTATGTTAACCAGTTTCATGAAAGTAGTTCAAATTGTATATAAAAACAGCACATTGTACACCATAATTGCTTAATGTACACAGCTATGATTTAATTAAAAAAAAAAACTAGAACTTTCTATTTTTTTAGTGGTCAGTATCTCTATTCAGAAACTTGTTAAGACATGGAAATTACCTCATTTAAATTGGTCTCTATCATCTTATTTGCTTTTTCTTTTACACCTTAGAGTTAGAGGCTGAGTTTGCAAGATAATGAACAGTTCACTAAGTGTACGGAAATCAATCAAAGCCTTTAAAATTCAAAGTATGTTTAATGCTATTCTATAGCAGTTTTTCTTTTGTTAACATGTAGGAACATTTTATATTCCCATTTCTGTATACATACAAATAGAGAAAAAGTATTTCAAATATGAATTCTTATCAAATTCTGTATCCAGTTTTAATCAATTGTCCATTAAATCAGAATTATATTTTATGAGACAGTATGTGTCATTTAATAATGAATTTCAAATTTTATATCATGAAATCATAAACTAAATATTAGGGGTAAAGTTCAATTAATATTTTCATTCACTAATGCTTATAATTAAGATATTGGTGTGTTCTTATCAGAAAATGATTATCCTTTACAAGGGAGAAATATGAACAGTATTCTGACTAATATTCTCCCTTTTCTTTCCTTAGTCCACAGTCAGTTTTCAGCTACATGAACAGAAAAGAATTTTGCCTGATTTCAGAGGAGAAACAGTAAAGTTCTGGATTTGATAATATTGGATTAATAATACAGTAGAATCTCTGTAAGTTGACCACCCAAGGGACTGTAACAAACTGGTCAACACATGGAGGTGGTCAACAGAAAACTCAACCGACTGTACTAATACGCACAGGTGTGCTTGTCTGGTCTATGAAAATTAGGTCAACTTAAGGAGGTGGTCAATGTAGGGAGGTGGTCAGCTATGGAGGTTCTACTATAGTTTGAAAAGTATCTGGAAAGTGCTTCCAAAAGGGACCTATGGCCCAATCATAAAAGATAGAGTTTGAGGAGATCTCAGCCACAGAGGATCCTAATCTGCCAGCATCCAACTTATAGAGTTTTCTCTATGTCTCTTCTCTCCACTCACCCATCTGCAAAGACAGGCTGAATCATGGTTGGACAGATATATTTGAATCTAGTGCCAATTACAGAATCTTCTATAAAGTTGTATGTTATCTGACTGATAAAATACAACTTAGATGAAATGAAAACCCCATAAATATAGCCACATTCAGAAAAAAAAATCTGGATAAAATATTGTTGGTGAATAGTCAATGATGTAGTCTCTAGTTCTATTTCTCAGTAACTCTTTTTAGTGAAAAAACCATATTTCTAATGTTGACTTGTGAATGAGCATGTCTCAGGTCAGCCACAGAATTTCTTTAAAACACTGAATGCAACAATGGAATCCACAGACACTGCAGAAAATAACCACAGCTTGGCTCAGTATTTCTTGGAATTTAAGTTCAGAAAACCAAGCAGAGATACTAGTGGTATATTTCCTATGGCTAGAAGGAAACAGGAACTCTGTCTTCCTCTTCTCCCATACCAGGCAGAGAGAGCTGGGGTTTCTAGGCTCTTGAACACAAGCTGTAAGCACCACTAAGTGGGTTAGAGAGGAAGGATGATGAGAGGTGACAGGACTCCATGACCTATGAGAAGGAGCAGAGGTATAAAAAGTAGTGATGGAGGAAGGGAGCAGAAAGGCAGGGGAGTGTTGGTGTAAGTGCCGATGCTGCAGAGAGACAGCCTTGCAGCCTCAGGGGGAAGCTCACTCCTGTAATGTTAAGGAAAGGGGGCAAGAAACTGACTACATAGCAAGGGATCGCGTGTAGCAAAGTTCTTTATTCGGGGGTCTGATTTTATACACTTCTAGTCACGTACACACTTAATCTAGCATCTGTTAGTTTGACCATTACCTCATTTTACCTATCTGAAATTAACTTGTAAAGAAATATCCTGTTACCATATCAACACAATCACTTCTGCAGTTAACATTCTTTTCTAGACATTGACTAATCTCTTGGGCAAGTATCTAAATAAAGATCACAAAGAACAAAACAGCCACAGGGGAACAGAGTTAGAGGGGCAGCATGCCCTTTGACCTCAGGCTTAACAAGCACAACTTCAGAGACCCGGCCTGTGGGATTTTAACCCCAAACAAGCCAATCTGTGTGTGCGATCCAGGGGGGCCCAGGTTCCTTAAGCCTCTGCAAGAACAGCAAGCCGTTTTTAACTCACACCGAGTACACTTTGTGTGCTTGATGTAGGATATGTTTATTTCTAAATATTGTCCTATAGGGGAGGGGATCCAGAAAGAGGGGAATAAGGGGAGTTGTCCCACGTAAACTCATGGTTACTCTTAATGCAGTCCTGGAGAAGCTGGAGACTGATGGCAAGTGTCCCTGTTGCTCACCAGACAGAGGCAAGAACGGGATGAGCACAGGAGTAGAACTGATCACAAATCAGGCACTGGCAAAGTGTCTCCCCGGGTCTTCGGACGAAATGGGAAGCAGAGAAAATCCATGATACAATAACCAACCCAACACAAACTAAGGTAGGAAAAACTGGTAGGTTATCACATTTTTCACATTATTTTTTTTGACTTTGTAAATGTACATTTTATTTATTTATTGTTTTTATTTCAAATTAATATGAGGGTACAAATTTTTAGATTGCATTGTTCTCACTTCCAGGGGTAAAGTTCCAATTGTAAAAGAGCACCTTATGTTACATCCCCTCATAAAGCACCATATGTTACACCCCCTCACAATAAGTGAGATCCAGCCACCTGCCCTCCCTCCTTCTTTCTGCCAATTGGTTTTTACAGAGATGTTCTTCCCAGTTTCTATGTTGCTCAGGGTTTGGAAGCCTACATGGATTGATTCTTACTGCTAGATGTGATTGTCTGGACTAAATGACCCTCAAGGAGAAAATAAGGAAAAGATGGTATTTCTGCCAGGGTTATATAAATTATCTATGAAATGCTTTTGTTTTTGTTTTTTCTTTTCTGACAACTGTAGCATGCCAATCATGTGTCAAAGTTCTAAGACTTTGGGAATTACCCCATGCCCCCTTCCTGCCTTGAATGCAGGGCTGCAATACATGTCTCAGGCTTGGTGGAAAGCTCTCAGTAGCCACTGAGAAGAAGGCGATACTTCTCAAAATGAATACCTCTGGGAGATTGCACAAGCATAAGTATCTTGCTATGAGTACCACTGTCACCAATGCATTCAGAGAACTAGAAACATTGAAAGAGTAAGCTGGCCATGCCAGGACTACTGGTTCAGATCATGAAAGAAAGACAATCACAAAAGAAAACATTTTTCAAGGGAAAGGCTTTTTTTAAAATTTTTAATAAACTCTTTTTTTTGAGACAGAGTCTCATTCTGCTGCCCTGGGTACAGTGCCGTGGCATCATCGTAGCTCACCGCAGCCTCAAACTCATAGACTTGAGAGATCCTCTTGCCTCAGCCTCCCAAGTAGCTGGGACTACAGGCTCCCACCACAACACCCAGCTAGTTATTTTTCTATTTTTAATAGAGACGGGGACCTTGCTCTTGCTCAGCCTGGTCTCAAACTTCTGAGCTTGAGCAATCCACCACGTTGGCCTCTCAGAGTACGAGGATTATAGGCATGACCCACAGCGCCCGGCCTAGACTTTATTCTCGTAGAGTACTTTTAGGTTTATAGCCAAAGCAAAACTCATTCATTGTTGGTGGGAATGCAAAATGGCACAGTCACTTGGAAAATAGTTTGGCAGTTTCTTGGAAAACTAAACATACTCTTACCATACAATCCAGTGATCACACTTCTTGATATTTATTGAAATGAATTAAAAACTTGTGTCCCCACAAAAATCTACACATGGATGTATATAGCAGCTTTATTCATAATTGCTGACATTTGAAAGCAACCAAGATGTCCTTCAGTAGGTGAGTGGATAACAAACTGATACATCCAGACAATGAAATATTAGCCAGTGCTAAAATGAAATGAACTACTAAGCCATGAGCAGACATGCAGGGGGCATTAAATGCCTGTTACTGAGTGTTACTTTCCAATCTGGAAAGGCTATATACCATATGATTCCAACTAAACAATATTCTGGAAAAGGCAAAAGCATGGAAACATGAAAAACATCAGTGGTTGCCAGGAGTTGAGGGGAAGAAGGGATGAATAAGTGGAGCACGGAAGAGTTTTAGGACAGTGAAACTACTCTGTGGGATACTATAATGGTGGATACATGACATTACACATTTGTCCAACCCCACAGGATGTATCACACCAAGAGTGACCCTTAATGTAAACAATGAACTTTAGGAGATAATGATGTGTCAATGGAGATCCATGGATCATAGCGAATGTAACACTGGTGGGGGATTTGATAATGGGGGGTACTATGCATGTGTTCAGGAAAGGAGTATGTGGGAAATCTCTGTACTTTCTGCTCAACTTTTCTGAGAAAAGCTTTTTGTAAGTAGTTTGTTCTTATGACTTCATAATAGCTAACTTTGTGGAATTCTTGGGTAGGGCAATTATATACCTTGTCATATATACATGTATGTATGTATGGATAGATAGATAGATAGATAGAGTCTCTCTCAGTCACCCTGGGGTTGAGTGTCATGGTATCATAGCTGACAGAAACCTCAAACTCTTGGGCTCAAGTGATCCTCTTTTCTCAGCCTCCCGAGTAGCTGCAACTACAGGTGCCTGCCACAATGCCCAGCTAGTTGGTTTTTCTGTTTTCTATTTGTAGAGATGGGGTCTTGCTTTGCTCAGGCTGGTCTCAAACTCCTAAGCTCAGCCAATTTTCCCACCTCAGCCTCCCAGACTGGTAGCCTGCCCTTATCATATTTAATCCCAAACACAACCCTGTAAAGTAAGTACCATCACTGAAGTTTGGGGAGACTGAGTGACTTGCCAAAGGTCACTGTCATAATGGACAGAGCTAAGGATATCATCACCATACCTGCCATCTCAGGCCACTGATGCTGGCAGAAGTCAGTGCTTTCTCACAGGGAAGTTGTAGTATACAAACTTGACTGATAACTATGATGGGAAGACTGTGAACTGACATTTTATATGAAGCCATTTGTAAATAAGTTGTAAAGATCACATAGATTGCTACCAAGTTCAAGATCTAGGGAATATCTTTATCTGACTGATTCACTTAACAGTCACTGACTGAGCATAGGGAAACATTTGTGTGTGCGTGTATGCATGTGTATGTATGTTGAGGTAATGTTTACCATGCTTTTCCTGTCAAATGTTTTGAAAAGTTAGAAGTCTTCTGGTGACAAAATCTAAATGGATTCTAATGATTTATGCTCTGACTTTAAAAACAAAAAAGGTGTTCTTCATTATGCCTAAAATGAAGTAAAATATGACTTTTTCACTTTTTCGTGATTTATAGATTGTACCCCACACTGCGGCCTCATAGGGCACGTAGAAAGGGAAAACTGAAATCATTAATAATGTAAAGGACACTCACAGCTGGTTGATCCTCCCAGGTGAATCAAGCCAAAGCCTGATTTAACAGATGGACACTGCTCTGTTTCCTGATGGTAAAATCACCAGATGTTTAGAGATTGCAGAAGTACAAAGGCAGAAGGAAACATGTTAATGATGAGGTTTCTGGAATACCTTCAAATTATCTTACTTTGTAACACTGCATTTTCTTGCACGTTGGGTATATGTATATAAATAGTGCCATTATTTGAATTTTAATGAAAATGGAATTTTGTCCTAGAATACTTTTTTCTAAAAATAAGAAACAAGGGTGTTTTATCCACCATCACCAAACTAGACCAAACATTATTCAAAACTTGAAAAATGTAGTTGTTTTAGTTTCCATCGATGCTTATAGGCAAAAGCCCTGGAAGTAGCCAGAGCCGGTGTACCCACCCCTGTGCTGCATGGCTCCAACTCGCTGGTTGTGCAGGGGAACCTTTGACCCCTGCTGCAGGGGGATCACAGCAGGTTTGCTCCAACCCTTTCCTAGGCTATTATCTGTTGGGGTGGCGGGGGGGGGGGGGCGGTTATTTAACTATTCATTGTATCCATGATTTTTAACCAGCTAAGCCTAAAGGCAAGTTGAATTCAGTCTCATTCACGAAGGGAAAAGCGTGGAGGCCATTATGCTAGGGAACTGCAATTAAGCCTATGGTGTCCGTAGAGACCCAGGAGTAAGGTCATTCCATGCTGGATAAGGGCATAATACAATGGTATTTACTAAGGGTGTAACCTTACCCTTAGAAAAGTTTCCTAACCCGCCTGGCATGTTGGCTTATGCCTGTACCCTAGCACTATGGGCAGCTGAGGCAAGTCGATGCCTGAGCTCAGGAGTTTAATACCAGCCTAAGCAAGAGTGAGATCTTGTCTCTCTTAAAATAGAAAAACTAGGCTGGGCACTGGTAGCTCAGTGGTTACTGCGTCAGCCACATACACTAAGGCTGGCGGGTTCAAACCCAGCCCAGGCCAGCTAAACAACGACAACTGCAACAAAAAATAGGCAGGCATTGTGGCAGGCACCTGTAGTCCCAGCTACTCGGGAGGCTGAGGCAAGAGAATTGCTTAAGCCCAGGAGTTAGAGGTTGTTGTGAGCTATGACATCACAGCACTCTACTGAGGGGGACCTAGTGAGACTCTGTCTCAAAAAAGAGAGAAAAAAATAGAAAAATTAGTCTGGCATTGTGGTAGGTGCCTATAGTCCCAGCTACCCAGAAGGCTGAAGCAAGAGAATCACATGAACCCAAGAGTTTGAGGTTGCTGTGAGTTATGATGATGCCACAGCAGTCTACCCAGGGCAACAGAGTGAGATTCTGTCTCGAAAGAAAAGAAAAGAAAAGAAAAGAAGAGAAAAGAAAAGAAAAGAAAAGAGAAAAGAAAGGAAAAGAAAGAAAAAAAAGAAAGAAAGGAATGTTACCTAATCTCTCTATATATTGGGTCTCATTTTTCTCCTCTGTACAATGAGGGTTATAATGGATACCTCATACCATTGTGTTCATGAATAAATGAGGTCATGGATAGAAGCATACTTTGCACCTGGTGAGAATAAGAAGAAACCACAGAGATGGAGAAACGATGCATCATTAATCCCATGTGCATGGCCTCAAGAAATAGATGCTGCCTTCCTTCTGGATAATTCCATGTTGATGTGTAGAACGGACTAGCTTTATTTTCTTCCAAATCCATCTTGATTCCCCCCATAATTAAAATTTAGGGCCGTGGACCTCCCCAGGGTGAGGACCTTCATTTCAGGTGTGAGAGCAAGCTGAGGGGCCCACCCAGGACAGCTATCCTGTTATGGCTCCTCTTTCAGACACTTGGAAGTCCAGAGTCCACCTGGATACAGAAATAAGCTACAATTTTTTAAGCGGGCTTTCTCCAAGAATCTTTCACATATGCTTTTAACAGGGTGAAGCTGGCCTCAGGTTAAGCACTATGCTATCACTGACAGAAGACAAGAGGCGCACCCCCAGAAGAGCAAGGCTGAACTTCCCTTTTTCATATTCTCTCTCAAACTACCTGCTGGGCAAGCAGTGATTCCCAGAAATTATAGAGTCTTTAGTGTTCACAGGGACATAGTTCCTAATGTTTTTCCCAGCAGTATATACAACCATTTCCTACTTTTAAATAGTAGGCTAATCTGAATATTAACTACCTGCCAATTTCAACACACCTCTCCTATAAACGTTTCCTTCCTGGGCAGGGAGGAAGCCCAAATGATGTGGTCATGTGTAGTTCTTTAGCTTTCGTTTTTATGATCGGTGCAGAGCATCTGATTATTTCCAGGTGTTTCAGGTTTTCCCGTGGCCTCCTTGTTATTTTCCCCCCTCCAAGTTCCTTTGGCAATGAATGTGACCATGAGGTCCAAAGTCATGAAGGATGTGTTCACCACTTCCCTCTTATGTCTGTCTCTTTATTTAATCACAAGCTCACTGTCTTTATCCATGTTCATTCCCTGAGGTATTCACACAGCGTTTGTGTTGACTGCCTTAATTTTGATCTTCTCTAATCATTCCCTGCCAGATGGCAGTTAAAGTTTAATAGCCCCTGTAAAAACGGTTCCCTTTCTTCTTTCATCAGTCATGTGTGTTTACTTAGCTAACTGCTGGATGTTCAGATGAACACAAAGTGACCACCAACAAAACGGGTTCAACAAACACATCAGCTTAATACTTTCCGTGCTAGCTAAAGATGCTGCCCACCGCTATCCACTTGGCCCTTATCCTTACCTTTTATCATCTTTCTTTCTCTGCTTTGTGAGTTTTCTTTCCTTTTTATCTCCCTTCTCAGGCTGTCTGGTGGAAAACCACAAGACCAGAGGCCTGGCAGTCATCAGCATGCAGCAATTAAAGTGTGTGGACATGACCATCTCCAGCAGCATTTAAGCACTAGACGACGTTCAGCATGTTCCTAGAGCTTTTCTTGCCACACCCATGAGATGTGGGTAAGCAGCATTCTTTATGATTCATAGAAAAAAGCAGAGATAACTCACAGGAGGACCCACAGATGGCTGGGATAGAAAGTTGGCATTCTCAAGGAACAAAATAAAAAGGCAAATACATATAACAAATTCATCTCTAATAGTGTGCCCTCTATCTTTGCTGCATTCTATCATCATCCTGGTGGCTAATTCAGAAATAGCAATTAAATAAGCATTATAAACTATGGCATTTTACAGATGAGTCATACTACGTGAACTCTTACCAGGCCACATACATCTCTATAGAAGTTCCCTGTCACTTAGATTTACATTCAACTTAGTAAAATACGGAGGGGCTATATAAATGGGGGAAAAAAGACATTAAAGCAAGCATTTTTGGTGAGTATATATATACACATACTTAAAATGTATAAGATATAGGACTCTTGGCTGAGGTCAGCAATTTATAGCCTGATGGCAATAGTCAGCTTACTGTCTGTTTTTGTAAATAAAGTTTTATTGGGACAGAGTCATATTCATTCTTTTGCATATAATTTACAAATGCCTTCACATGACAATGGCACTGTTGAGTGGTTTCAACAGAGACTATGTGACCTACAACACCTAAAATATTTACCAGCTGGATCTTAATGGAAAAAGTTTATCAGCCTCTGCTCTAGGCCTTTGAATTATGACATTGCATGTTATTTCTATTTAAATAAATGATTTTTCTTACAATTCAAGAATGCTTACCAGGTGTTGTTGTTGAACACTGCTTAAATTGATTTTGATTTGCTTAAATTGATTTCCATTTCAAATGCAAAAGGATCCTAAAATCATCTACTAAAATGCCTATTTCAACTGTAGTGACCACCTCAAAATGTTGAAAAACTACAGATGGTCTGCAAACTCTTGCTAATTTGGGAAGCAGCTGAAGGCCACTGTACATTCTACAACTGGTGGTAATGTAGAATGTGGGCTAGAGATATCCTAACTATTAATGAAGAAAAAAATACATGTTAACATTTGGACAGTTTCATGATTTGAGACAAGAACCATCTATCTGAGCTTTAATTTCTTCCTCTATGAATCAATGCTCTGTATTAAATAATTTACCATTCTGTCTAGCACTAATGTTCTATGGTCCATATTTTACCCAGCCAAAGTGCAAGTATCACCCCTCCCTCCACCAAAAATAGGTTTCTAGGTGCTCATAAGATTATAGTTAGTCCCACTTCTTAAATAGCCCCTACAGAATGTTTTTAATTCTGGGCAATTTTGACCTAAATCTCAGGGAGCTGAAGAAGAGATAATAGTTGGCAATAAAGAGCATTATGTATGAGGTCTGACAATTAAGTTTGCAAACTCGTCCTAGAAAAAGTGCTTCATACCTCATTGCTGATATCACTATGGTCACCTTTGAAGTGATCCTCTTGGGAAGCCATGTGTGCATGCCAGTGCCTGGTCTGCCCTTCAAAGCAATTTTTCTTTTTCTGAGACAGAATCTCTCTCGGTCACCCTGGGGTTGAGTGTTGTTGGATGAGTGACATCCAAGCTGTCATTGTACAAGGCCTGACAATTAAGTTCACAAACTTGCCACCATGCACTTACGTTGGCAGCACTGTACAAACAACTAGATATGGTTTCATAACCGTATATCAGTTCTATGATATAGCGTATGTCAGGTATATCAGTGTCTCACAGCCATGTTCATGTCAATGTGTAGCAGTGTCTTGCTGAATGGCCTTTATTGTTGTTGTGTGTTTTTTTGGACTATGCAATAACAGCTCTGATGGTCATTCTAAAAAGAGTTCCAAAATTGCTCTGAAGATGGACTAGGCACTGACATTGGTGCATAGCTTCCCAAGGCAGGTACTTCAATGGTGACCACAATGAGGTGAGCAAATTTTCTAGGACAAGTTTACAAACTTAATTGTCAGACCCTGTAGTTTCCCACCAAATATGTTAGCTACAACCACAAAGATGGGAGACTTGTGCCATTGGAAACATGAGGAAGTATATCAGGAAACAGGACAAATAAGGAGTCAACTTTCCACAAAGATTTTAAAGGGAGAATTTAAAACAAAATTTGATGATTTAAAAGATCTTTTTTTATAGTAAGGCAAATACAGCCATGTTGTGGTATAGCATGTGAAAATCAGCATGAATTTTGAAAGGCAAATACAACTCTTTAAAAAAATGGTGTTCATGAGCAAGGAGCTTTGGAGTTGAGGTCTGGAACCCCTCTCCTCTCTTGTGCCCACACACAAAGTGCTATTCGCTATTCTTGATCCCTGGGAAACATTAAGAGGAAAGTTAGATAGTCAGTGCCTCGTAGGAAGTGAATTCTCAAATGCTAGTGTGCAAAATATCACTTGTAGCTTTGAGTTAGCAAAGTAATAATCAGACTTACTACTGTTTCTCAAAACTTCTCACTAGCTCTGAGAAGTTTATTCCCCCAATGTGTTTGTAAGTGAACATTCAGAGTGATCCAGATTTATGAATTCTCAGTGTGTGTATCTTGTCCTGATACTTCAATAAATGTCTGTGGGTAAAATTCAAGCATGATACATCAATCAAATTATTTCTAGGTTTTTTTCAAGCAAGGGAGGCAGTGGGAGGAGGCAGGAGATAGGGTAGCAACTAAACCAGGAGGCATTGCCACAAATTCACAGTGTGAATTTGGCCAAGTGCAGCAACTTTGGACCATACCTCCATAATGTGAGGTTGGAGCTAGAGGCAGACCCACATGTGCTACATGTAAAATTCTTAGTAAGTTATAATTGCTATGAAAATGTTGCTAGTATCTTCCATTCTATGTCTGGCTATTGTAAAAAACTTATAATACCTTCTATACTAGGAATAAATATTACTATTATTTTATGCTTGCTCTTAATCTCTTCTTTTAGTAAAGAGAGTAATAAACACTGTGAATGATTCAAGCATCAGAAAGCTAATTTTGAACATAGTAAGTAGAAAAAAATGAGATGATTACACATCTAAAAGGTGCCATAGTGACACTCAACAATAATAAGGCTTAAGAAACAAGGAAGTTTATTTCTCTCTCAGGTAACAGTCACCATGAGGTGGGCAGCCTCTTCCACACAGCTATTTAGAGACTGAGGCTGATGACAGGTCTCCTGCTTCCATATGTGACTTCCAAGATTATTTTGGTCATTGGAATTACAATCACTAGGAGGGCAGAAGCCTGGAATTCCAGAGCCAGGAATTTGTACGAGACAAGTTGATCACATCACTTCCATCTACCTTTCATTGGCAAGAATTTAGCTACACACCCACAATGGGAACTGCAGTGGGAACTGGGAAATGGGACGTCTTATCCTAGCCAAATCTCCATTGTAATGAAAGAAGTGAAGAAGAGATGGGTGGATAAACAATCTTTATGATCATTGTGATGAAAGAGGCTGAAGAGGCAAACTAGTCTCTCACTCCATGTATAAGAGGATATATACACATATTTTTATATTTTTTGCAAAATATTCATTTTTTGCGAAATATTCATACTCATACATAAATTTCAGTAATAATAAAACAAATGAATGTTACTCTAACTTTAACAAATCTTAGAATTTATACAGTTGGAGATCTCTAATTTTCTTCTCTCCCTGAACAGAGAAAAACACCCTCCCAAATTTCATGTGAAGCCTTTGATTTGTTCTTTAACATTGTACTACATTTAAAAATCAATAAACTATATAAAAAATAAATGTGTGTTTTCAACTTTATATAAAGTGACATCACATCACATCATATTACAGCTTGCTTTTTTACCCACCCCAAATGTTCCCTCCATCAAAGCAGCTTGCTTTTCTCCTCCAAATTATTTCTTTAGAGTTATCATATTGATAACATAAACTCAATTCTTTCACTTTATTGCTTTATCATATTTGTTTGCATGGATATAGCTTTTAATGGTTTTTTAATTATTACAAATATTGCTCTAATGAGCATCTTTGAGCACATGGGCAAGCATTTCACTAGAGTTGTGTTGTTCATTAAAGTAGCCACGAGCCACATGGAGCCACTTAAACTAAGCTGATTAATTGAAATCAGTGAATGTAATAAAATTTGAAACCTAATTCTTCTGTTACACTAGCCACATCTCAAGTGTTTGGTAGCCACATGTGGTGAGTGTCTAGTATATTGGATGACACAGCTATCATCATAAAAATTCCCATTGAATAATGCTGCCCTAACGTGTATACACACCAGTGGAACTGGTGAGTTCTAGGGTAGATATACCCTTACTTTAATTGATTTTTCCAAACTGCTTTCCATGTCAGCAAGATTCTTAGTTGTGAGCAGCAGAAAGCCTTTATGGATCATTCAAACAAGAAAGATATTTTTTTAAAAAATTGAATAGCTTACAGAATCTTAGGAAGGCTTGAAAACCAAATGAAGCTAAACCACTTAATATCACACCATGGAATTGACCTACTGAGGATAATCCTGAACTGCTTACTGCACAATTCCTACGGTTTATATTTCTGAAATGACACATAGTGGGTGGTGTTGCTGTCTTGTGGCCTAGAGTCATTGCTGCCTCTAGAAACTGTCCCTAGTTGCCATCACTGCTGCCATCTCCCTGCAAGGGTTCTGCTTGGTTCCTAATTCTATCTTCAGATTCAAAGATTGGAGTTGGTGCACCTGTTTGGCAGACTGGGTTAAACACCTGCATCTCATCTTTACAGAAGGCTAGGAAGGCAGTATCTTGCAATTTTTCATTGCTGGGAAATGTGCTAATTTTCAGACTTACTACCTATTGCCCAGTTGGTCTCTAAAGTGGACATAAAAATTTTAATTCTTGCTGCAGAAAAACATAGTTTCCATTTCTCCACATAGTTTCCAACATGTGGTGTCATCTAGCATTTTAATGTTTGCCAAACTAATAGCTATACAAAGATACCTCAGTGTAGTTTTAATTTGCATTCTCCTGATTAACCGTAAAGCTAAGCATCTTTTAATATGTTTCCTAATCATTAGGACTTCTTCTATAAAGTGCCTAGTCCTATCTTTTGCCCAATTTTTAAACTGGCATTTTGGCCATTTTCTTATTTATGTGAAGAACTTTTTTATATATTTCATATTAATTTTTTAAATTCTAGGCATTAGATATATATTTTCCCAGGTGGTAGATAGTCTTTTCACTTTAAAAGAGTCTTATTATGCAAATCTTTAATCACATACAAAAATAGGATAATATAATGAATCCCAATATATCCATTACCCAACTCATGGGCAAGCTTGTTTCATCTATATCACCACCCTCATCCTTTCCACTAAGCTTACTTAGAAGAAAATTCCCAGATAATATATCACTTTCTATATAAGATAGTTCAGTATGAATCTTTGAGGACAACTCGTTGTAAAACCAGAACCATACCATCTGAACATTGTCAACCTAATAATATGTAAAAAGAAATCAAATTATCTGGTCAATATTCAAATTCCTCCAACTGCTTTATAACTGTTTTGTTTGAATCAATATTCAAACAACCAATTACCATCAATATCCAATAACCGCTACAACTGGTTGATATGTCTTTTAGGTACATTTTAATCTATAAGTTTACTACTTCATACCTCTCTCTCTCTCTTTCTCCCTCTCTCCCTAGTTTTTGGAAAAGTTTTTTATTGTTAATGAAGCCAGGATTCTGTCTTTTAGAGTTTCTAAGGTTGGAGTTTTGCTGTTCAAATCTATGCGGTAATAGTGTAGCATGTTCCTCCGCTCCCTGTATTTTCTATAAATTGCCAATTAAATTGGGACACTTGAATACATTCAACCTCTACTATCTTGGTGAGATGACTTCATGGATGGCATAGTGTGATTTCTTTAAGCAGTACATAACTTCTTTGCTAGCAGCCATTGATGATCATTACTTGGACCCATTAATTCATTGGGGATTGCAAAATGATATTCTAAAATTATCAGTCCATCTTTATTTGCTAGCTGGAATATTGCCATTAAAACCAACCAACAAAACAAAACAAAATCCTCTTCTATTGAGCTATTGGTACCCGGAGGCACAGGTACCAGTATATGAATAAGGCAAGATAAATGCTATTTTTCCTTTAATAGTTTTTAATATTGTAAGTAGGTTCCCTCTATTCCTACCAAGAGGCACAGGTTGTGGGCTCCAAATAGTTCCCCATTGAACAAACGAAGAATACTTGAAGAAATGGCTACATCCTGGTCTGGAACTGGAAATGTATAGGATGAGTCTACAACATCATAATCCAAAGTGAAGAAGCTGTGAAGAAAGCTAGAGTTGCATCAACAGTGCTCAGGAACCAACTTGAGTTTTCCACTGACCAGAGAGGGTAATTTGAGCATTCATAACAATAATAATTACAGGATTGAAACATGACTTATATATTTAAACTCACAAGTTCATAATAACGCCAAACAAAAAGCTTTTTGTATTTCTAACAAAAATTGTATCCAGATGTTTTTTTAACCTCAATGTAGTCAGATTAATATTTTCCTTCAAGTTTGTGCTTTAGTGTGTCTAGTGTTCAAGAAATTCGTCTTATTTTTAAATTGTCTTTCATAATTAAGGATTAATTCAAAGTATTTTTACATACTATGTAAGTTATACTCACTGTTTAATTGGAGTCCCATAAGGAAAAACTAGAGAGACTCAAAGAGGAAATTTTTGGAGAAATAGAGGGCTGAAATTTTTCTAGAATTGAAGTACAAATTAAAAGAAAAAAAGGTATCCTTGGGCACATCCTGCAAAAATGCAAAACACCACAAAGATCTTAAAATCAGTCAAGGAAAAAAGAGAAATTACAAGAAATGACAAATGACTTCTCAATATCAATAATAAAAATCAGGAGCTACTATTTCTCTCAAATACTGAAAGAAAGAAAAATATTCTCATTCTACACTTGTGTACCCTCAAAAATTATGTTTTTAAGAATGAGAGTGAAATAGGGAGATGCCTGTGGCTCAGTGAGTAGGGTGCCGGCCCATATACCAAGGGTGACGGGTTCGAAGCCAGCCCCAGCCAAACTGCAACAAAAAAAATAGCCTGGCATTGTGGCAGGCACCTTTAGTCCCAGTTACTCAGGAGGCTGAGGCAAGAGAATTGCCTAAGCCCAGGAGTTGGAGGTTGCTGTGAGCTGTGACGCCACAGCACCCTACCAAGGGAGATAAAGTGAGACTCTGTCTCTAAAAAAAAAGAATGAGAGTGAAATAATGAAAGGAGATACTCGGGAAACAATGAAAATGTCTCCAGTATGCTGTCTGAGATGTGAGATGGAAGAATGGGGAAATAAAATGGTAATGATGTATTCCATTTCTGTGTATTTAATAGTAACAACAATAATAATGCCTAATTTATGGCTCAGCACCTGTAGTTCAAGTGGCTAAGGAGCCAGCCACATACACCAGAGCTGGCAGGTTCGAATCCAGCCCAGGCCTGCCAAACAACAATGACAACTACAACCAAAAAATAGTCTGTCATTGTGGAGGGCACCTGTAGTCCCAGCTACTTGGGAGGCTGAGGCAAGTGAATTGCTTAAGCCCAGGACTTAGAGGTTGCTGTGATCTGTGACACCATGGCACTCTATCCCGGGCAACAGCTTGAGACTCTGTCTCAAAAAAATTAATTAATTAGTTGAAAAATAATAATGCCTAATTTATAATGTTAGAAAAAGAAGGACAAAAGTAAGATATGGAACAATTGCATGTAAATCAGGAAAAGAGAAGGTGTGATCCAAGTCAAATAGTTCTAACGACTTACATTATTCAAAGGAGGTTTAAGACAAGCTATTGTGTAAATTAACTTTTGTTTAATTAAATATGTGTAATAACATTTCTATAATATCCAATAGAAATAGATGGTATCTAAATCAGCAGAGGGTGAAAACAGTGGACAAAAAAGAAACACATATAAGGATAAACATATAAATCAAACAGAATAGAGTCCAGAGATAAACTATTATTTTTATTGTCAACTGATTTTTGACAATAATGCCTGAAACAATTCAATGGGGAAAAATAGTCTTTTCAACAAATAGTGCTAGGACAACTGGATAGCCACAACCAAAAGAATGTTCCTTCTTAAACCACACACAAAAGTTAACTCATAGAGTTATACGTAAGAGCTAAAACTATAAGACTCCCAAAAGAAAATGTGGGTTTAAATCTCTGTGACCTGGAGCTATAAATGTACAAAAGCATAAATAACAAATAACAAAGATGAATAATTAAACCTCATAAAAATGCAAAGTTTTAATGCCTCAACAGAGAATATCAAAAAAGTGAAAAGACACCCCACAAAATGGGAGATAATATTTGCAAATCATATATCTGATGAGCAGTTACAATCAATAATAAGAATATGAAAACCTGATCTTTTTTTCAGTAATTTAAAACCGTTCTAAAAAGTAAAGTCTATTAATTTTATTAAAGAGACAAATAACTGAATTTTAAAATGGGGAAATTATCTAAATAGATACTTTTCCAAAGAAGATGTACAAATGGCCGATAGACAGCTGAGCAATGTTCAACGTCATCAGCCATTAGGGAACTGCAAATCAAAACTACAGTGAGAAAGCCTTTTACACTCACTATGGCAAGAAAGAAGACAGACAAAAACAAGTGTTTGTGGGGTTGTGAAGAAACTAGAACCCTCAAATACTGCTGGTAGAAATATAAAATGGTATAGCCACTTTGGAAAATAGCTTGACATTTTCTCAAAAAGCAAACATGAACTTGCTTATGGACCCTATGAATCCACTGAGAGTATATCCAGGATAGATGAAGACATATGTCCAAGTAAGACTTGTACATGAATATTCACAGCAACATATTCAGAGTAGCCAACAAATGATACTAAGCCAATTATTGCTCATGCTGTAAAATACTCAGCTGTTAGAATGCAGTACAGATACATGCTTCAAGATGGATGAATCTTGAAAACTTTATGCTAAGTGAAAGAAGCCAGTCACAAGAGAACACATGGTATATGATTCCATGTCAAGGATAAGCAAATCTAAAGAGACAAAGAGTAGATTGGTGTGGCTGCCTAGGCCTGAGGTTGGGGGTGCCAGGTAGAAGTGGGGAGAGACTACTAATGGGTACAGAATTTCTATTAAGATATGTGAAAATATTCCAAAATTAACTATGGTGATAGTTGTATGACTCTGTCAATATACTAGAAATTGTTGAATAAGTACACTTTGAATGTATGAATTGTATGGTATGTGAATGATATCTCAATAAAGCTTTTAAAAAATAAAACAAACACATACACACACATAAAGAAATACAATCCAGGATGGCTGGAGCCAATGCCATCAGAGCTTTTTCTCAGCCTCTTTTCTCTGCTTTTCTCATATGCCTACTGCAGATATTTTCAACATAGAAGAGTTTCAACATAGTGATGGTTTCCAGATACCTACCCACTTAACTCCACAACTAAAAAGGAATGGAGCTTCTCTTTCCAGAAGCAGTTTGAAATATCCCAGCAAAAGCACTAATTGGTGCTGTGAACGTAATGTTCGCACTTTTCAAACCAACCACAATGGCCAACAGTATGAAGGATTATGATTGATCAAGTTTTGGTAGGTGGGATAACATGGGGAAAAGTTGTTACCAGAAGGGGAAGTAGAGGACAAAAGGGAAGAAAAAGAAAAAGAAGAAGTTTAGGTATATAGTTTACCTATAGGCCCACCCTTACATAATTTCTTTTTAAATCACAGCCAAGAATCTTATTAAAATGTTCTTACCAGAAACATTTGAACCTGAGTGATAGTAACCTTCAGTTCTCAAGTCAACCTACAGATGTCCAGTTTTGTTTTTTTGTTGTTGTTGTTGTTATTATTGTTTGAGACAGAGTCTCACTTTATCACCCCCAGTAGAGTGCTATAGTGTCACAGCAACCTCAAACTCTTGGGCTCAAGCAATTCTCTTGCCTCTGCCTCCCAAGTAGCTGGGACTACAAGTGCCTGCCACAGTGCCCAACTGTTTTTAGAGATAGGGGTCTGGCTCTTGCTCAGGCTGGTCTCGAACCTCTGAGCTAGGGCAATCCACCCACCTCAGCCGCCCAGAGTGCTAGGCCACCATGCCCAGCCCAGATGTCCAGTTTTAAATGAGTCTGGCCTACTACCTCTTACATGAACCTATTCTTACCCAGGTGTCCAAATGGGAATTATTCTTGTTGGTTATTACAAGATCCAAAAAGGGTACACAATCACATGATTCTATCTAATTTTATGATGATATATATGTAATTGCTTTTTGGTGATGACCAAGGCCAGACTTCGTCTGATGAATTAATTTTCTTAATTTCTTTATGCCACCTTTATGTACCACCCTTAGTCACTCTCTTCAGAGACTCACATACTTCCAAATTTACTTGTATTAATTCACCTCAATAAAAAAAATCTTTTTTCTTTTACACCTTCACATTTATTGTGCTTCTTAAAGTCAATTTTCTCAACAGAACTTCTGCAATTGCCAAAGTACAAGGATGAATGTCAGAATGTCAAGGGTTTTTAAATGAATTCTGATGAGACAGAAAAGGTCAAAGCAGATTTCTTCAACATGTTCAAATGTGGTCCTGATTATAAAGATTTTACAAGGAGTATTTAGGCTATTCCTTAAAATGACTGCAGTATTCTGCTATTCTTGAGGATTAAATTTTGCTTGGAGCACTCTTTTCTCTAGGGTCCCCCTTTGTTCTGGGTCACCCCTCTTCATGCTTCTGCTCTTGGTTGAGATATCGTCCTTTCCAAGATGTCTTTTCAGGTCCCTCAAGGCATAGCCAGTTGCTCCTTCTAACACTCTCTCTATATTCAGTGTTTACCCTTTCATAGAATTTATTACTCTGCATTCTAATTTTCAGTTAATTTGTGCACCTCTGTTTCTGCTCCTCTCCACATAAAGTCAACTTCCTAGGGACAAAGACTGAACCTAGACTAAAATACTTCAGTGCCAAGCATCATGCTTACAAGTATCTGGTATGCATTTCTTACACTGAGGCACATTCTTCAAAACAGTTGTCCTGTTTTCCGTAAAAGCATAAGGGTCATGAAAGACTGAGAAACTGTCCCAGATTGGAAGACTGGGGGAGACCAAGAAGGCAGAATCCTGTACAGGATGTTGGGCCAGAAAAAAAATAAAATAGCTCTAATGGCAAAATCTGAATAAGGTTAGTTGGTTAGTTAATAGTATTGCATAAATATTAATCTCCTGGTTTTGACAATTACACTGTGGTTTTGTAAAATGTTAACACTTGGGGAGCTGAGTGAAGGGCATATGAGAATTCTTTGATTTTTGTAACCTCTTTATGAGCCTAAAATTATTTCAAAATGGAAAGTTAAAGATTTTAAATAGGAACCAAAGTTCATATATTGACATAAATAACAAAGAAGTTAGGCAAGAAAAATAGGAGGGAAGAAGGAATGAAAGCTAAAAGTAACTGGCTTTTGGAAGTATAACTAGGGCAACGGAAGGATACATTTGAGAGCTTTCATAGCCACAAGTGCCTAAAATGCCATTACTACCACATTCTTAGCAGTCTAATTAGGAAATGCGGTTCATGACCACAATGTTATGTAATCCTTTCTTTGCTGCTTATTCCTGAGATTTGTTCCATATGTTTTCAAATCATTCAGTACAATTGAAGGAGTATTTACTGAGTGCTTGCTATGTGCCACGCACAGTGCATGAGCACCCAGAATACATACAAACAGTGCTGCAAGAAACAGTCCTTGTCCTCAGGGAGGAACTCAACCTACAGGGAAGGCCCAACGAAAAAGAAAAGAAAGAGGCTGGGCACCAGCTCATGCCTGTAATCCCAGCATTCTGTGAGGCTGAGGCCGGTGGATTGCCCGAGCTCAGGAGTTTGAGACTAGCCTAAGCTAGAGTGAGACCTCAATTCTAAAAACAGAAAAATTATCCAGGCCTTGTGGCGGGCACCTGTAGTTCCAGCTACTTGGGAGGCTGAGGTAAGAGGGTTGCTCAAGCCCAAAGAGTTTGAGGTTGCTGTGAGCTATGATGCCATAGCACTCTACCCAGTACAACAGAGTGAGACTCCATCTCAAAAAAAAAAAAAAAAAGAAAGAAAAGAAAAAAGAAAAGGAGTGTTGATACAGTAAGAAATATGCCTAGACAAGTATCAAATAAGGAGGTAAGGTGGCAAAGCATTTGCTTTCCCGGCAACACAAAAGCCTCACAGAAGGGGTGATGTGTATGCTGATTTTCAAACTAAATATTTTCCAAGTAGACAAAGTTAGGGAAAGCATTCCAGGCACAGCATGTATAAGATGTCAGAGGTGATAAACATCAGATCACAGCTAAAATGAGAAGCACCCACAGAAAAATGGGATATAATTCACCTATCATAAAATTCACCCATTTAAAGTATATACTTCAGTGGTTTTTAGTATTTCACAGAGTTGTACAGCCATCATTCCTATCTAATTTTAGAACATTAAAATATCACCCCTCCCTAAATAAAATTCTATACCCATTAGCAATCACTCCCTATCTCCCACAACCAGCCCTGAGCAGCCACCAACCTACTTTCTATTGGTGCCTATTCTGGATATTTCATAGTGAAGAGATAATATAGTATATGATCTTCTGTAACCGCATTCCTTCATTTAGAATAATATTTTCAAGGTTCATGGTCATATGACTATTGGCTATTTTTGTATCTTCATTTGAAAAAAACTTCCTGTCTTTTGCCTCCTTTTTAATGTGGTTATTTGATCTTTTTCTTGATGATTTCCTTGAGTTCTTTGTAGATTCTGGATATTAGCATATTGTTGGCTATTTTTCCCATTCTGTAGACTGTCTATATTCTCTGTTAATAATTTCTTTGGCTGTACATAGACTTTTTAATTTAATTAAGACACATTTATTTATTTCTGTTGTTGCTATATTTGCCTTCAGGGTCTTAACCACAAATTCTTTGACGGGCTGATGTCTAGAAGAGTTTTTCCAATGGTTTCTTCCATAATTTTTATGATTTCAGATCTTACATTTAGGTCTTTAATCCATGTTGAGTTAATTTTTGATATAGTGAGAGATAGGGATCCTATATTATTCTTTTGCATGTTGTTGTTCTAATTTTCCCAGCACCTCTTACTGAATGGGGTATCCCGCTCCCACTATATATTTTTGTCTGCTTTGTCAAAATCAGTTGGTTATAGCTACATGGTTTTATTTCTGGGCTCTCTATTAGGTCTCATTGATCTATGCCTCTACTTTTATACCAGTGCTATGTCTTGTAATATAATTTGAAGTCAGGTAATATAATACCTCCATATTTGTTCTTTTTTGCTTAAAATTGCTTTGGTTATTTGGGCCCTTCACTCGGCTCCCCAAGTGTTAACATTTTACAAAACCACAGTGTAATTAATTGTCACAGATATTTTAATGATGATGATTCTTCTAATCCATGAGCATGGGATGTTTTTCCATTTGTTTATGATATCTGTTTTCTTTCACCAGTGTTTTGTAGTTCTCTACAGTGTTTTGTAGAGATTATTTACCTCCTTGGTTAAGTGTATTCCTAGATATTTTGTTTTCTTTGCAGATATTATAAATGGTGTTGTATTCTTAATTTTGACTCTCAGCTTGAATGGTATTAGGATATAGAAATGCTACTGACTTGTGCACATTGATTTTGTAACCTGAGACTTTGCTGAATTTATTTATAAATCTAAGAGTAGATTTTCTAGATACAAGATCTTGTCTTTGGTAAATGGGGGATAATTTGACCACCTCTTTCCTGATTCAGATACCCTTTATTTCTTTCTCTTACCTGATTTCTCTGGCTAGTTCTTCCAGTATTATGCTGAATACAAGTGGTGACAGTGAGCACCTCTGTCTTCTTCCAGTTCTTAGGGGTAATGCTTTCAGTGTTTCCCAATTAGATAAGCTGTTGGCTGTGGGTTTGTCATATAGAGCATTTATTATTTTGAAATATGTTTCCGGCAGCACCTGTGGCTCAGTGGGTAGGGCGCCGGCCCCATATACCAAAGGTGCTGGGTTTGAACCCAGTCCTGGCCAAAACTGCAACAACAAAAAAGGTTTATTTTATGCCTACTTTGTTGCAAGTCGTTATCATGAAAGGATGCTGGATTTTATCAAAAACTTTTTCTGAGCCTATTGAGATGATCAGATAGCCTTTAATTTTACTTCTGTTCATATGATAAATCACATATATTGATTTGCATATGTTGAACTATCCTTGCATCCCTAAGATGAAATTCATTTGGTCATGGTGAATTATCTTTTTGATATGCTGTTGAATTTGGTTTGCTAGCACAGTAGTACCTCTGTAAGTTGACTACCTAAGGGACTATAACAAACTGGTCAACACATGGAGGTGGTCAACATAAGCAACTAGGCCTACTGTACTGATACGCATATGTGGTGCATGTCTGGTTTATGAAAATTAGGTTGACTTAAGGAGGTGGTCAATATAGGGAGGCAGTCAGCTATAGAGGTTCTACTTTATTTTGTTGAGGATTTTTGCATCTATATTCATAAGTAATATTGGTCTGTAGTTTTCAATTTTTTGTTGTGCCCTTCTTGGCTTTGGTGTCATAGAAGGAGTTAGAGAGGCTTCACTCCTTCTCAGTGTTATTGAACAGTTTCAGTAAAGGAGGTGCCAGTTCTTCTTTACAAGTCTGGTAATGTTTGTCTGTGAATCCGTTTTGGCCAGGGGTTCTTTTGAAGAAGGAAATTTCTTTATTATTGTTGTAATATCACTACTTCTTATTGGTCTGTTCCGGATTTCTTTTCTTCCAAATTCAGGCTTAGGAGGTTGTGCGTTTCCAATAATTGTCCTTTTCCTGTACATTTTCTAGTTTATTTGAAGGCTTTCAGAGTAGTCGCAGATACTATTTTATATTTCTGTGGTATCAGTTGTAATGTCTCCATTTTTCTTTGTGATTGAGCGTAGTTAAGTCCTTTCTCTTGCATTTTTGGTTTATCTAGCTAGTGGTCTATAGAGTTTGTTTTTCTTTTCAAAGAGACAACCTTTTGGTTTTTTGACCCTTTGCATTGTTTTGGTTTCCATTTCATTTAGTTCTGCTCTCGGCTTTGCTATTTCTTTCCTTCTGCTAACTTTGGGTTTAGTTTGTTCTTATTTTTCTAGTTCCTTGATGTATGACATTAGTTTGTTAATTTATGATCTTTGTTTGTTTGAGGTAAACAATTAAGCCTATGAACTTTCCCTTTAGCATCACCTTTCCTGTATCCCATAGATTTTGACAGATTGTGTGGCCTTTGTTATTAAATTCAAATTTTTTTGACTTCTGTCTTGATTTTATCAAAAACCTCAGGATCTTTCAGTAGCAATTTGTTTAATTTTAATGTATTTGTGCAGTTTTGAGAGTTCCTCTTAGAATCTATTTCTAATTTTATTCCACTGTGATTGAAGAAAATACATGATGTGATTTTAATTTTTTTAATTTGCTGAGATTGTTTTGTAATCTAACATATGATCTTGGAAAATGTCCCATGGGCTGATGATACATGTGTATATGCTGTAGTGCTGGAGTAGAATATCTATAAATGTCTGTTAGGTCAATTTGTTCTGGAGTCCCATTTAAGTCTAGTGTTTCTTTGTTGATTTTCTGCCTTGATGATCTGTCTAGTTCTGTCAATGGAGTGTTGAAGTCCCTGGCTATTATGATGTTGCTGTTTGTTTCCTTTCTTAGATCTTATAGAATTTGTTTTATGAATCTGGGAGCTCCTGTGTAAGATGTGTATATAATTGGGATTGTTATAGCTCCTTGTTGAAGTGATCCCTTTATCATTATATAATGACCATCCTTTTTTTTCTTTATCATTGTTGATTTAAAGTATATTTTATCTGATATAAGAATAGCTACTCTTGCTTGCTTTTAGTTTCCATTTACATAGAATATTTATATTTATATTTATTTACCTTAAGTAAATAGACATATAATATTTATATTTATAGAATATTTATATTTATTTACCTTAACTCTATAAAAAATCTTTTGAGAATTAAATGGGTTTCTTGAAGACAGCATATATTTGGGTTGTGTTTGTTTGTTTTTTAATACATTCAGCAAATCTACATTTTCTTTTCTTCTCTTTTCTTTTTTTTTTTTTTTTTTTTTGACACAGAGTCTTACTCTGTTGCCTGGGCTACAGTACAATGATCTCATCATAGTACACTGCAATTTCAAACTCCTGGGCTCAGGCAATTTCCCCTCAGCCTCCTGAGTAGCTAGGACTACAGGCACATGTGGCCACGTCTAGCTAATTTTTTTATTTTTTTGTAGACATGAGGTCTTATTCTTGCTCAGGTTAATCTCAAACTCCTGGCCTTAAAGAGGCCATAAGTGATCCTCCTGCCTTAGCCTCTCAGTGTGCCAGGATTATAGGCATAAGCCACTGTACCTGGTCCCAATCTACATCTTTTAAGACAGTGGTTCTCATTCTGTGGGTCACAACCAACAGGAATTGTATTAAAGGGTTGCAGCATTAGGAAAGTTGAGAACCACTGTTTTAATGGGAGGGAGCATTAAGACTGTTCACATTCAATGTTAGTATTGATATATAAGATACTATTCTAGCTGTTATTTTTATTCTTATCTAGTTGCTTTGTATTCTCCTTTGTGTTGTTTTATAAAAGCTGTGAGTTTTAACTGTTAGGTGTTTTTACACTGGTGGGCATCAATTGTTCTTTTCCATGTATAGAACATTTTTAAGCATTTCTTGTAGGGCAGTTCTAATGACAAATTCCCTTGTGTTTGATTATTTAGGAATGACTTTATTTCTCATTCATTTATAAAACAGTTTTGCAGAATGCAAAATTATTGTCTGGCAGTATTCTTTTTAAGGAGACTAAAAATAGTACCCCATTTCTTTCTGGCTTGTATGGTTTCTATTGAGAAGTCTACTTTTAGCCTGATGGGGTTACCTTTGTACATTACCTGATGTTTTCACCTCACATCTCATAGGAGTTCCTCCATGTTGACTTTGGCTAGTCTGATGACTATGGTTGGTGAAGCCCTTTTTGCAGTAAATCTTCCATGTGTTTGTTGAACTCCTCATATGTGGATGTCTAAATCTCTAGCAAAACCAGGAAAAATTTCCTCAGTTAGTTCCTCAAACAGATTTTTTAAGCCTTTTGCTTTTTCTTCTTCACCCTCAGAGATGCCTGTGATTCTTGTATTTGACCATTTTACATAATCCCATATTTCTCATAGACTTTGTTCATGCCTCTTGATTCTTTGTTCTTTATTTTTTACTGACTGGTTTAATTAAAAAGCATTGCCTTTCAGGCTGTGAAATTCTTTTTTCAGCTTGTCCTATTCTATTGAAACTTTCGACTGTGTTTTGGATTTCCATAAATAAATTTTTCATTTCCAAAAAGTTTTATTTTTTTAATATATCTATCTCTTTGGTAAATTTTTCATTCATTTCCTGAGTTGTTTTTCTGATTTCTTTCAGTGGGTTTTCCATTTTCTCTCAGATCTCATTGAGTTTCCTTATATCTATATTTGGAATTCATCTGTCATTTCAGTATTTTAATTTTGGTTGAGATCCATTGCTAGAGAGCTAGTGTGCTCTTTGCCAGGGGTGGGGTGGTGGTGTTTTTCACCCAGGGTTTTCATACTTCTGGAGTTCTTGCACTGATTCTTTCTCATCTAAAGCACCCTTTTGGTTTAGGATTTTCTTTCATTTACATGGGACTTTTTTCCCCCTTTACTCTTAAGGGTGTGCCTAAAGTATATGTTGGGTAAGAAACTTTGGCTTTGCTTGTGGGTATCTTAAGGGGGGTCCAGGTTCTGGATGGAACTTGGTTATTGATATCCTTAGTGTGGTGGTTTTCTCTTAGTTATTTGTAGGCTGTAGTTGTGGTATATTATGTGCATGGGCAGATTCTCTATCTCTTGTTGAAAAGAGGTGATGGAGATCTTTGCAATCCCTTCTCTTTCCTCAGTCCTGTGTTCTTCTTAACAATATGAATTATACTAGGATGCCACATTTAATCTCTAAATCAGTTGGTGGCACTTGTGGGTAAGAATCATCCATGCCCTCTATGATTTAATCAGTAAATGCTGCAATGTTTATTGTTCTCCCTGCCAATAGCTGGTGCTTAAAGAAAAGATCCAGCTGCAGTGGTATTTTCTGGGATCTGTGACCAGCTCTATAATCCATCAGAAGTACTGGATGCCCCAGGCAGTGGACAGACCCGTACAGCTCCCAGGAGTGCTCCCAACTTATTCTTCCCCACAGAAAAGGTGAGTAGAGAAGTGAAGTTAGGTGGGGCTAGGTCAGAAGAGCCTGCCTTCAAGCTGCGCAAAGACGACCAGAAGAGCTATCTTGGCTGAGGTTAAGTGTCAGCCCCTAGGCCACTGGGGAAAGCCATCAGGTAGGAGCTGAAGTGGCCCCACCACACAAAAGAGTCTGCTTATGGGAGAGAGGCAATCTGTTTCATAGCCTATGATTGGCAGACAGAATGGATTTCACTCTTCTCCCTCTTCTTTTGACCTGCAGATCTCTTTCCACCATCTTGCCCACAAGGAGCAGCCTCACCAGCAATGGTACCATGGGCTAGGAGAATCCCTGCACAAGATCCTGCCCCAGACAGAAAGTGCAGCTTTTCTACTGGGGGAAGTACACTCTATGAGTGTGCTGGGGCCAGGATCCACACTGCACTTTCCTTTTAGTTCTGTTCTCATGGGCTCCTTCTCTTCCCAAGATTTGTTCACAAATCTCCCTACCATGCCCCGAAGCAACACAATTGAGTCCTCAGAGTATGGGATCTGGCCCCGGGCCTGCCCCTGGGTTCCTGAAATTCATCCCTGACTGTATCAGGAAGAAGAATGCTGGTCCCAAGTTGCCCATGGTCAAGCTTAGGCAGGCTTAATGTCCCTCTGCTGTAGGATATTTTCTGCTTTGTTGGGGCAGCCAGGCAAGCATCACCAAGCAGGCCAGAGGGCAGGGAGCTCACAGTTTGGGCACTCTTTGGTCTGCTGCAGGTCTTTAAGAAGAAAAGCATGAGCCCCACCCTCTGCAGAAACCTCGTTGTAGTGGGCATGCCAACAGAGGGGATGCCTCTGGCTTGATACCTTGGGGCACCCATGCCAACTCCACGTGGGAACTACCATAGCTACATAAGCAGCTACATCAGTGGGGGAGGGGATGCAAAGGAAGAGTCTGAATGGGGGACAACTGGGACTCTGGTCCCCTTTGTCCTGAGGGATCCCCTAGCTTCCTACATCCTCCTCTCTCTAGAAGACAGCCTGCCCTGAATGTCTGCTCTGGGATCACAATGTTCTGGAACCCACTGGCCCTGTCACCCCAGCAGTTTGGGCAGGTGCTGGAAAACATTCATGTGGAGACCAGTGCCAAAAAAACTTAAGAGCCGAAGCTCCCTGGAGGGAACAAAGGCATACAATGGGTGGAGAGGCAGCACAGAACCCACTGCCCCAGTTTGGATGTGTGGTAAGAGGGAGTGACCCCAAGGGGGCTGGCAACCTGGTTTTCTGTTCTCAAGAAGCTCCCCGTTCACTAATGGCAGTAGTTTTTGCACCTACAAAGTAAGAGAAGCTCTCCAACAGTTTGGGAGCCTGCAGTCTGCCAAAGTGTGAAGGGAGGAAAAACAAACATTCCCACCTACCCGAGCCATGAGACTCCAAATTCTTGGGAGTCGATCTCTGCCAAAATCCTGCTCCTTGTCTGCTCGATAACATCTTCCTATAGAATCTCTGGTAGGTTCTAGCATTTTTCCTTCAGAATTACACATTAGCTATGTTTTTTTTTTTTAATCTAAAACTTTTCCTTCTTTCTGCATTGATCTGGCAACCAATGTCTATAGTCAATAATCTTGCCTTCCCTTTGGGCTATATGGCAATTCCATGCTTATTTTTGACAACTGTCAAACTGTTTTCAAAGGGACTACACCATCTAACGTTTCCATCAGCAACGTATGAGGGTTCCAGTTTCTTCACATCTACACAAGCACTTGTTATTGTCTTTTTTACCATAGACATCATAGTGGGTATGGAGTGGTGTTTTGATGTGCTAGAGCTACTGTAACAAATTAGCACAAAAAACAGAGTGGCTTAAAGCACAGAAATTTATTCTCTCACAATTTTGGTGGCTAGAAGTCCAGAATCAAGATATCAGCAGGGTTATTCTTTCTACAGGCCCCAGGACAAAGGCTGTTCGATGGCTCTCTCTTACTTTCTTGCATTCCCATGGAATCCTAACCATTCATTAACTTATAGGTGCATCACTCTGATCACTGCCTGTCATCACGTGGCACTTTTCCCTATGTCTATGTCTCTTCTCCAGTATGACCCCATCTTAACTTGATTACGTATGTGAAGACCCTATTCCTAAATACGGTCATATTCACAGGTACTAGGCATTAAACTTCAACATGTCCATTTGGAGGACACTTTTCAACCTACCTACAGCAAGAGGTGATCTCATTGTCATTTTGATATACATTTCCCTAGTGGCTCACGAGCATCTGTCATGTGCTTATTGGCTACTTATATATCTTCTTTGGAGAAACATCTATTCAAATTCTTTGTTCATTTTTTAAACTGAGCTATTAGTCTTTTTATTTTGAGTTATAAGAATTCTTTATATTCTGGGCCCTCATCAAATGTATGATTTGAAAAAAATGTTCTCCCTTCATGTGGACTATTCTTTAACTTTTTTGATAGTGCCTCCAAACAAAAAAGTTTTTATTCTTAATGAAGTTCAATTTCTCTTTTTATTGTTGTTGTTATCTACACTTTAATGTCATATTCTAGAAAGCAATAACTAACCCAAGTGCATGAAAATGTATGCCTCTTTTCTTGTAAGAATTATGTAGTTTTATCCCATTTAGGTCTTTAATCTGTTTTGAATTAAATTTTGTGCACGATGTAAGGTATAGATCCAAATTCATTCAGTAGTCCTAGCACCATTTGTTGAAATAATATCTTTTTCCACAGAATTGTCTTGATACCCTTGCAAAAATCAAATTAAATAGAAGTATAAAGATTTGTTTCTGGACCCTCAATTTATTCCATTGGTCTATATATCTATCCTTATGTTGATACTACATTATCATGATTACTGTAGCTTTGAAATCTGACATATGAAACCTCCAACTTTATTCCTGTTTTTTAAAATCAGTTTGGCTATTCTGAGTCCCTTGCATTTCCAAATGAATCTTAAGATTACATTGTCAATATTGGCAAAAATCCAGCTAGGATTTTCATAGGGATTGTGTTGAATCTGGCAATCAATTTGGAGATAGTCCCACTTTAACGATATTAAGTTTTCCATGTGCATGGCTATCTTTCTATTTACTTAAAACTTCTTTAACTTTTTTCAATTATTTTTGTGGTTTTCAATGGACAAATATGACATTTCTTTTGTTAAATTTAAGTATTTTTGATATTATTGTAAATGAAATTGTTTCCTTAATTTTATTTTCAGAATCTTCATTGCTAGAATAGAAAAATAAAGTGGTTTTATATTAATATACTGATCTGTATTCTGCAACTTTCTGAATTTATTTATTAGTTTTAATAGCTTTTTAGTGGATATATATGCAAGATCATGTCCCCTGCAAATTGAGATACATTTACTTTTTCCTTTCCAATCTGGATGCCTTTTATCTATTTGTCTTTCTTAACTGACTTGGCTAGAGCCTCCAGTACAATACCTGATGATAAAAGGAAAGCTTTTAGCCTTTAATCACTATGTATGGTATGAGTGTGGGTGTTTCATAAATTATCTTTCTGTTTAAAGAACTTTCCTTCTATTCCTAGTTTGTCAAATGTTTTGTCATGCAAAGTTGATGGATTTTGTCAAATTTTTTCCTGTTTATTGAATGATCATGTGGTTTGGGTCCTTTATTCTGTTAACATGGTACATTGATTCTCATATGTACATTCCTGGAATCAATCCCATTTTGTCATAGGATACAATTCTTTATATGCATTGTGGAATTGAATTTGCTAGTTTTTGCTGAGGATTGTATCTCTATAGAAGGATATCAATCAATAGTTTTCTTTTCTTCTGATGTCTTTGGTTTTAATATGTGAATAATACTGTCCTCATAGAATGAATTGGGAAGTGTTCCTTGCTCTTCTATTTTTTTGAGGAGTTTGCGAATGACTGGTATCGATTCTTTAAATGTTTGATAGAATTCATTAGTGAAGCCATTTGGACCAGAGCTATACTTTGTGGAAAGTTTTTTGATTATTTATTTAGTCCAGTTACTTGTTATAGGTCTATTCAGCTTTTCTATTTCTTCTTGATTCCATTTTGGATAGTTTGTATCTTTCTAAGAATTTGTTCATTTCATCTATATTATATGATTTGCTGGTATGTGATCATTCATAGTCTCTTCTTATAATCCTTTTGGGGTTTTTAAATCAGTAGTGATTACCCTCTTTTATCCTAATTTTAATAATTTGATATCTCTCTCTCTCTTTCTCTCTCTCTCTTAATTTGGCTAAAGGATTGTCAATTTTGTATATCATTTCAAAGGACCAACTTTTCAGTTCATTAATATTTTTCTATTTTTATTCTCTATTTCATTTATTTCTGCTCTTTATTATTCAAACTTGCTTTGAATTTAGTTTCCACTTCTTTTTGAGTGCATTAAAGTTAAAAAGTCCTTGATTTGAGATCTTTCATCTTTTTTATTATAGGCATTTACAGGTACAAATTTCCCAATATGAAAATTCCATTTTCATTCATTTCAAAGTATCTTCTAATGTTCCTTGTAATTTCTTCATTGTTTATTTAGAAGCGTGTAATTTAATTTTGATGTATTTATGAATTTCCCAAGTTTCCTTCTGTTGCTGATTTTTTTTACTCAATTCCATTGGGGTCTAAGAATCTATTTTGTACAGTTTCAATCCTCTTAAATTTTTTGACAGAAGAATGGCTCTCTTGATCTCGGAAATCATGAAGAACTTTTGAAGAATTTTAAGAAGGGGATGACATTAAATTATGGAAAGAGTGCTCTGGGAGAAGTATAAAAAGAAGACCAGAGGACATGACATGAAGAAAAAAGAATAAGGAGAAAGCATTGAAAATTATTCAGACAAGAGATGACAGATGCCTGTAGTAAGGTTATGACATGGAGAGGAATGAATAAAGCAAAAATAAATTCAAGAAAGAGTATCCTCAGAGATGAAAATTAATTTGATATAGTGAGGAAGTCTAGATGAGTCTCGTATTTCAGATTTGAGTCACTGGATATGTGCTAGGACCGTTGGTTGAGACAAAGAAAACTGTGATAAGAAAATTTTCTGTTTACAGGGTGGGTGAGGACTACGGTTCTGTTTTCTATTGAGCACATGAGTCCAAAGCTCAGGAAAGAGATTTTCACTAAGTTATCTTATTAATATATTGTTATATAAAGAACCAGACAATCTAGACATATAAATGGGACTCTTTAGAGAGATGAATAGAGTGAAAGGAGACAGGAAAGTGGGGAACATGGGCATTTAAGGAGAGGGCAGAGGACAAAGAGCCATGGAAGGACACTGAAAAAGGCAAGTCCCAACAGGAGAAGCCCCGAGTCCTAGTGTGCGGAAAGCCTGTTCCAAGAAGGAAGGAAAGGAGACTAAGAGAGGAGGATCACTTGAGGCTAAAAGTTTAAGACTAGCCTGGGCAAGGTAGCAACACCCTGTCTCTAACAAAATTAGCTAGACATGGTGGCATACACCCGAGATCCCAGCAGAGGGGACTGAGGCAGGAGGATTATTTGAGCCCAGGAGTTCAAGGCTATGGTAAGCCATGATTGTACACTGTACTTAAGCCTGGGTGACAGAGCAAGCCCCCTGTCTCTAAAACAAAATAAAAAATAAAGAAAATTGTTAAGTATTTTTTTTTAAATAAAAAGAAAAAAGGATAGGTCAATACATGGATGGCAAAAGGAAGTCAAATTACCCTGCTACCCGAGAATAACCAACACATAACTCTCTTCAATTGTTTTCTGATGGCTGTCTGACGAAGATTTGATTTTGATCAATACGGTGCAGCTGAACACTTCTCTTATTTTTCTTTCCCAGCTTCTGTAATTGACACCTGCTGTTCCTACCTGTCACGTATCTCATCCACCTTCTTTTGAAAACAGCAGTTCTGGTGAAACTGTCAAGCAAGGTGACCCCTGCCCTGACCTGCCAATGAGAGAAGGCAGAGCCTGTGACCCCTATCAGGCCAATCAGGATCTTGCCTCCTGGAATTTGAATGTTGAGCAGTGAAAGTCAAAGCTGTGAGTGCTAACCTGACCTTCTGCCATATCCTGAAGACAGTGTACATGTACAGTGATTTCTACTACTTAGAGTCCAGCACTGCCCCAGTTTTTATCTAGCAGAATCAGGGTTGGGGTGACGGTAAAGGCTGAGGCAAGTGAGGTGTTCACCTGGGGTGCAAAATTTAGGAGGGCTCAAAAAAATTCAGTAGTCAAGTTAATATTTTAGTGCAATATTTTTAAAAACTAAAATTAATGCAAAAGTCTGTGATAAATAAAATATCAAAAAAACAAGCTTGGTGTAAATGATTTTCTCTTTTGCCTCAGGTTTTAACATGGCTTGAAATTGCGCTATAGAGCCCTGATTGTTCACATTTTACTGTTTCCATGAGCCACTTTTTACCCTTCCAGTAAATTCCTCCTTCCCATGCATTAACCAGAAAATGTTTTGTTTGTTGACAACCTCAAACCTAACTAATTCAGAGTCTGACATTGTAAGTAACGGTAACTGCCTGGTAGTTCGTTGGTTGCCATAGATTCCAAATAATAATTCTAATTCATTGGCTTTCTATTCAGAGAGGTTCTATGTTATCCAAATGCACACCTAAAACTCACCTTAACCTGAAGACTATTTGAAATCAGTGATAAAAAGCCACCAATTGGCTGGGCGTGGTTGCTCACACCTGCAATCCTCGCTGTCACAACCACATAAATGATCACACAAGACATGGATTGACAGTACACACTGCAAGAGGTGAGGCTAACCATAGGTGCAGGATAGCCCCGAGCACTTCTTGCAGAGTCCTTTCATTGAGAAGATACATAATGGGCAGAAAGATTACTAAGCAAAGACATGAAGGGGCTGCGTGCTCAAGGAAATGATCTCATAGGTGCCAAGAGAATATGTACTCAAGGAAATAATCTTCAAGGGTGGTAAGGGAAATGATCTCCAAAAATACTACATGCAATTTTTCTCCACTAATCCTTCAAGGAACTGCCATAAAATGCTAAATGTTTAACATTAGCCTTACTACTACAGGACTGAACTTCGCTCCTCCAGGATTACTGAGTTACTTGGTGGTTTGCCTTCCAAGTCACAAGATATTTCCAGGAGAATGTCTTGTTCTATAATTCCTCAGATGAGTTATGATATTGGTGACTGTTGCAGTAAGTATGATGTTTAATCCTCTATACCTAGCAGTCTGAGAGACTGAGGCAGGTAGACCACTTGAGCTTACAAGTTCGAGAACAGACTGAACAAGAGCAAGACCCCTGTCTCTAAAAATAACTATGTGTTGTGGCAGGCTCCCGTAGTCCTAGCTACTTGGGAGGCTGAGGCAAGAGTGTCACTTGAGCCCAAGAGTTTGAGGTCACTGTAAACTATGATGCCACAGCATTCTACCAAGGGCAAGAAAGTGAGACTGTCTAAAAAATAAAAAATAAAAAAGTCACCAATTGGAGATGAATCTCAAAATATTTAGAACCAGAAGAATTTAGACAGAAATGGGTACATGCTGTAGGGAGATTATAAAACGGAAACTTTCGGAATGTTTTAATTAAATTCAAAGATTTCCTCGTATCTCAAGTTTGATTGTAAGGCAAATAAAGTAACATATACACTTTGATTTATAATGTAATTGAAATTCTGTAGCAGAATGAAGGAGGTTGGGGTCCACAGATAAGGTCTTGGTATGAAGAATGAAGAGGCTTGACACAGTCTGTGTCAGGGGACTGAGGAACTCAGGGGGGAGCCCTCTCAAGTAAACCTCGGGTCCCTATTTATTATCATAAAATGTAAAGAAGTAGACGCAAGTTGCTTGCCCCACATTAGCGCTGATTAGGGAGGACATGAAAAAGTTAAGATGGAATGTCCCCACCTTTGTTTTTGCAAAACTACAAACTTTGAGCACAACCTCTGCCTCCCCCATCAAGAGACCTTTAGAATCTAGAGAATTTTTACCATAATTATTGCCACACCTCACATATACATTTTCTCTTAGAGGTCAGTTTTCTGATCTCCTGCACATACACAGCTCATACGCCATTCTTGTGATTCTCTAGGTCTCTCAAAGCAGGAAGCGAGTCTTATGCTAAAGATCAGGGCTCAATTTCCCCTACAACAGAAATTCTTCCCTCCCAGACTAATTTTATAATGGAACTGTATTTTAAAAGTCAAATCAGACTTCTGGTTTTCAGTTTGGCATATAAATAGCTTAAAAGGTGCTACTTTGTCCTTAGAACAAGTAAAAAGCTGAACAAACTGAAAAGTCAACAATTGTTCTTAAATCTGTAAAGAAAGTGACATTACGGACAAACCACTGCCTCCAAAGCCAGAGACCTTAACATGTATTTCAAAATCAGAAAGAGCAGCAGGCAAATACAGAGATTCACAACTTACCTGAGCAGAAACCCAACAACAGCAACCTTTGTACAGACTGGTGCTGGATTCCTTTTTACTCAGTACATCATGTCTAGCTATCAAAAAAAAAAACTTATTACAAAGCATACTAAAAGGAAAAAAAAAATCACTGTTTGAAGAAACAAAGCAAGCATCAAAACCAGACTCAAACATAGCAGGGATGTTTGAATAATCAGACCAAGCATTAAAACGAGTATGATTAACACACAAGGCATTCAAATGGGGAAAAAAAATGGGCAACATGCAAGAATATTTGGCAATATAAGCAGAGAGATAAAAATTCTCAGAAAGAACCAAAAAGAAGTGCTAGAAATCAAAAATACTGTACCAGAAATGAAAAACGCCTTTAATGGGTTTATCAGTAGACTGTACAGAATTGAGGAAAGAATCTCTGAGCTTGAGGCTATCTCCATAGAAACCATCAAAACTGAAAAGAAAAGGGAAAACACTGAATAAAACAACAGAATAGAACGTCCAAAGACTGTGGATGATTATAGAAGGCAAAATACATATGTGATGGAAACATCAGAAGGAGGATAAAGAAAGAAACGATGAAATTATTTGAAATAATAATGATTGAGAATTTTCATAAATGAATTCCAGACAATAAACACAGGTCCAGGAAGCTGAGAGAATACCAAGTAAGATAGAAGTCAACTACTTTCTTTTATACCAGCAATAAACACATGGAATTTAAAATTACAAACACAATACCATTTACATTAGTATTCCAAAAACAAAATTCTTAGGTATAAATCTAACAAAACATGTACAAGGAACACTAAAAAACTCTGATGAAAGAAATCAAATTACTAAATAAATATAGAGATATTTCCATGTTCATGGATGAAAGGCTCAACTTTGTCAAGATGTCAATTCTTGCCATCTTAATCTATAGATTCAATTCAATCTCTACCAAAATTTCAGCAAATTATTTTCTGGATATTGACAAACTTATTCTGAAGTTTCTACTGAGAGGCAAAAACACACCAAAATAACCAGCACAATACTGAGGAAGAACAAAGTTGGAGGACTGACATTAGACTTACTATGAAGCTACACTAATCAAGACAGTGTGATACTGACAAAAGAACAGACAAATAGATAAATGGACTAGAATGGAGATCCCCAGAGTAGATCCACATTAATATAATCAACTGATCTTTGACAAAGGAGCAAAGGTGATGTAACAGAGAAAAGATAGTTTTTCAACAAATTGTGCTTGAAACAACTGAACATCCACATACCAAAAAACAAAATAAACAAACAAAAAAAAAAACCTAAATGAATCTAGACCTTACAGTATTCACAAAAAATATCTCAAAGTAGATCACAGACTTAGATGTAAAATGTGAAATGATGAAACTCCTAGAAGAGGGCAGCGCCTGTGGCTCAAAGGAGTAGGCCGCCGGCCCCATATGCCGGAGGTGGTGGGTCCAAACCCAGCGCTGGCCAAAAATTGCAAAAACAAACAAACAAAAAAAACTCCTAGAAGACAGGAGAAAACTCAGATGACACGGAGTTTGAAGATGACTTTTAGGACATAACACCAATGACATGATCCATGAAAGAAAGAATTTATATACTAGATTCTACTACAATTAAAGTGTTCTGCTCTGTAAAAGACACTGTTTAGAGAATAAAAAGAGAATGCACAGACTAGGAAAAATAATCACAAAAGACATATCTGGTTAAAAAACTATTATCCAAAATATACAAAGAACTCTTAAAACTCAACAATAATAATAATTTTTAAAAATAAACAATTTAAAAGTAAGCCAGACCAGGCATAGTGGCTCCCACCTGTAATTACAGCACTCTGGGAGGCCGAGGCAGGTCGATTGCTTGAGCTCGCAAGTTCAAGAGTAGCCTGAGCAAAAGCAAGATCTTGTTTCTACTAAAAATAGAAAAACTGAGACAAAAGGATCACTTGAGCCTAAGATTTTGAGGTTGCTGTGAGCTATGATGCCATGGCACTCTACCAAGGGCAACAGGTTGAGAGTCTGTCTCAAAAAATAAATAAATAAATGTGAGCCAATGACCCCAACAGATATTCACTAAAGAAGATATACAGATATACACGTATCCACCAATTCAGTGTCATTTCCTGCGCTCTGCCTATTGATCTCTCTTTCCTGCATACTCCCTTGAAACCACTAATTTTTGCTACCTTCAGGTTTTGCTTTTTCCAAACGTTATGTACCCGAAATCATACAGTATGTCACCTTTTCAGATAACTTTCACTTAGTAATATGAATTTAAGGTTTCTCCATGTCTTTTCAAGACTTAATGGCTCATTTCTATTTATTACCAAATAATATTTCATCGTCAGCACATGGAAGCGTGCTCCACATCATGTGTCATCAGAGAAATGCAAATTACAACAATGGGATACCACTACACGTCTATTAGAATGGCCAAATCCAGAACACTGAAAACACCAAGTGCTGGTGAGGATGGCTAGCAACGAGAACTCTCATCTGCTGCTGCTGGTGGTACCGCCACTTTGAAAGACACCTTAAGGGTTCCTACAAAACTAAACATACTCTTACCATGCAATCCAGCAATTGTGCTCTTTGGCATTTTCCCAAAAGAACTGAAAACTTATGTCAGCACAAAAACATGCATATGGATGTTTACAGCAACTTTATTCATAATTGCTGTGACACTACTAAGATGTCCTTCTATAAGTGAATGGATAATCAACTCTGATATATCCAGATAATGGAATATTATTCAGCACTAAAAAAAAATTGACTTTCAAGCCATGAAAAAACATAGAGGAACACTAAATACCCATTACTAAGTGAAGCCATCTAAAAAAGCTGTATGCTATATGACTGCAACTATGTATCATTCTGGGGAAGGCATAACTATGGAGCCAGTAAAATAAACAACTACTTAGCCAGTAAAATGATCAGTAGTTAGTTGCCAGAGGTGGGGGAAGGAGGGATAAACAGGCAGAGCACAGAGAAATATTAGGTCAGTAACTCTGTATGATATTATCATGGTGGAATACATGTCATTATACATTTAGACATGTAGAATGTATCACACCAAGAGTAAACCCTAATGTATGGACTTTGGGTGAAAATGATGTGTCCGTGTAGGTCCATCTGTTGTAAAAAATGTTCCACTCTAACAGGGCGTATAATGATAAAGGGGGATAAAGGCCATGCATGCGCGTGGGGAGAGAGCGTATGGGAAATCTCAGTACCTATACTTGATTTTGCTACGAAATAAAATCTAAAAAATAAAATCTATTTAAAACATAGACAGGCAGTCAAAATGTTAGTGCTCGTAGTCCCACCTACTTGGAAGGCTGAAGTGGGAGGACTGCTCTCACTGTTCAAGGCTGCCGTGAGCTACAATTGGGCCATGGCACCACAGTCTGGGTGGCAAAAAAGACTCCATCTGTTTAAAAAAATACATATATTGGTTTAAAAAAACCCAAACCAATTTTTTTTAAAAGGTCAAATCAGAGAAGACCTCAGAATACTGATGCTAAATGGGGATTGGGGAAAAATCTAGCTTAGAGTAAAAGCCTGAATAAAAATAAAGCGAAAAATGATAATAACATCTTCAAAAGAACAAATGCAGCTGATCCAAATCTTGCAGTTTGAAAGCATTGCATGTGTACTATGTGGTCCTTTAGAATGGCTTCCAGCTCACCAAAGTGAGAGTGCTTCTCTACATGCCAAATTACAACATTAAGGCAGATTGAGGGAGAAATAGAATCAACCATTTGTTGATTATTTATTTTTTTAATCATGTCCTCAAGCATCTACAGATGTAAGGAAGCATGTGGCCTTACACTGGAGCTGTTTGCAAACAGCAGGATTGCCTGGCCCAAGAAATGGCACTTGCTGTGTGATGAAAGCCACCCCTCTAAAACCGTGTTTGGTTAGCACCTATGCCCTGCTGAAGCTGGCAGAGCACATTCTGTGTGGGCATGCTGCCATCTTAACAGATGGGCCTGAAGGTAACCCTGCCAGAGAATCAGTGTGTGCAATGAGTTCACAACTGTGGTTAGATTCCTTTCCAAGGATGTTGCATCTACTTAGGTTCTCTAGCAAAAATTTATGACTTTCTTGTCTTCAAATGGCATTAATGAATATATGAATAATTCTCCATATCAGTGCTTCTCAAAGTGTGGCTCCTTGAACCAGCAGTACCAGCACCATCTGGGAAATAGCTAGAAATGTAAATTCTCAAGCTCCACTTTTTACCTGCTAAATCTGAAACTCTGGGGCTAGGGCCCAGCAATGTGTGGTTTAACAAGCCCACCAAGTGATCCTGATGGAGCTAAATTTTGAGAACCACTGCACTAATTTATTGGCTCCCAAATGTTAGAATTACCTGAAAAATGTTTTAAAATATTTATCCCTATGTCTCAACCCCAAAGATTTTGTTTCAATTAGTATGTGGTGCAACCTGGGTTTTAATGTCTCCGTAGGTGATTTTAACGTGCCCCAAAGTTCAGGAAGCACTATTCTAACTAATCAGAATACTAACACGAACTTTAAGAAGAATGCTTCAAATCTTCATAAATGTAGAGAAGTCTTTATTGAAAGAGCATATATAACCTTTGCTTAAATAATTATTTGATTGATTAATCACTTTATTTTAGATAAGATAAAAAAATTCATATAATCTCTGGCTTTCAGCACAGCCCTGTGTTCTTCATGAGTCACTTATCTTCAAGTTCATCCTTTCTCATAGCACCATATTTAAGATTGCATCCGATTCCAGTGTACTTTTTAAATGTCATTGAACTTCTGTCTTAACATCCCCCAAACCCCTATTCTACTGGTATCTTCTGTGTCTCCCGAACACTGACTCTCCATCTCCCAGGCCCAGGGAGAGACTGGTATCGAAACAATTAAACTTCATATAATCTAAATTGAGATGAGAGGCCAGGTGTGGTGGCTCATGCCTATAATCCTACCACTCTGTGACGCCAAGGCAGGTGGATTGCTTGAGCTTAGGAATTCAAGACCAGCCTGAGCAAGAGTGAGACCCCATCTCTAAATAGAAAAATTAGCAGGGCAGACTCCATCTCTACTTAAAATAGAAAAATTAGCCAAGTGATGCAGCAGGCACCTGTAGTCCCAGCTGCTCAGGAAGCTGAGGCAAAAGGATTGCTTCAGCCCAAGAGTTTGAGATAGCTGTTGAGCCACGACACTCAACCCAGAGCAACAGAGTGAGACTCTGTCTCGAAAAATAAATAAAATAGTTACTTTCAGCTATAATTTCCCATTTTACCTGTGTATAGTGACTGAACTGTATACTTGAAAATGGTTAAGGTGGTAAATTTTATGTTACATATCTTTTACCACAATTGTTTTTAAAAAGGACTCTGAAAACAGGAAACAGTAATGCTATTCTCTCCTATTACTGTTTATTGTAAGACTTAGTGTGAAAGTCAGGATCTCATGGCAAGCGGGAACCAGAAACAAACTGGGACTGTCCCCAAGAACTCTCAGGAGCAAGAGCTGTGACTTTCATCTCAAGGGCTCTACCAGCAACTCAGCTCAGCCTCCTGCTGTCTCTGCTTCTCTTCACGTATCTTCTTGCTGAAAATCAGATCCTTATTCTCCATGTGTTCTCCTCGTAGCTTCTGCCTGATTATTGTGGCACCTTCTTCAAGGCGTAGTTTGCTCTTGGCATCTGTTCCACATTGTACCTCTCTGCACCCTTTCATGTCAGTTCCTACTATTACCCACCTCATATTTTGTTTCCCGAATCAGATCTCATGAGTGAATGTATAATTGGTCCAACTTGTCCCTCTTTGAGTAGAGCTTTTTGAGCTAGGCTACTCCATATGCTGCTCTCAGTCTGTATTTTGGCTCCCTCTTCTCTAATCAGCCAGATGGAAGGCAGCTTTATACAGTTCAAACATGGCCACATTCAGTTGTCTCTTTAGCAGAGGCAGTGGATATCCACACTCGTACAACCTCAGTACAATCTTCTAGAACAGCAGTTCTCAACCTGTGGGTCATGACCCCTTTGGGGTCATTCAACCCTTTCACAGGGGTCGCCTAAATACATCCTGCATATCAGATATTTACATGACAATTCATAACAGTAGCAAAATTACAGTTATGAAGTAGCAACGAAAATAATTTTATGGTTGGGGGTCACCACAACATGAGGAACTATATTAAAGGGTCGTGGCATTAGGAAGGTTGAGAACCATTGCTCTAGAAGAATAGCCCCTTTCTAGGAAGATCCACGGCAGCTACGTCTGTGACGGTGAGTATGCATCAGGAGGATCTCTACTCAGAGAGAACTGCCCTGGCGATCCCAGCAGTAGCCGTGCCTGCAGAAGCCTGCCTTGCTCTGGAGGCCACCAAGACATACCCGAATCAAAAAGGATGTTAAAACTCTTAGCTTGATTTTATGACACTTTTTTTTGAGTCCTGCTGTTTAATTATTATGTCCCTAATTTTGGCATAGCACAGAGCCAAAAAGTCCTGTGGACAATATCATTTTTAATCAGCAAATTATTTTTAGTTCTTGGTCATTAAATCCTTACCATATATCTTACACATTTGGCCAACAGAAAGTGTACTAATTGTTGATGTTTTGTACAGCACCTAATATTGTGTGGGGAAAGAAAACTAAGTAAAATGTTCCCCAAACTTGGAACTGTAGGGGAACTATTCCTTGACACATCAGACCTGGCTGTCCGAGTCCTGTACAGCAGATGCCCTGTCAGCTGGCTCACCCCAGCTCTGCAGAGCTTGGCTTCTAGGCAGGAAAACAGGCAGAAAAGCTGCATTGTGGCTGCCCCCAAGTGGGTACACTTTGATGTGCATGCTGAGGATTTTCTGGCTGGCTCCGTTAGGAGACTTCACAGACGGAATGTTTTTAAAAATGGGATAATTATTTTAAAAAAAAAGTGTGTAGGTTTTCTAGCATAGATCTCTCATAATATAATATCCATTAAAACAATAATTAATGTTTCAGGTTACCACAGATCATTTATTTTCCAGCAAATATTTTACAGGTAAGGTTGTGCTGCCACATACAAATGTGGAGTAGAAAAACGATAGATGTTAGTGTCAGACAAAACTTGGCTTTGAACACTAGCTCAGCTCATTATTAGTTGTGTGGGGATGGGCTATTTACTTAACCTTTCTAATCCACAGTTGTCTCATTTTAAAAATAAATTTACAAGTATTTGACAGAGAATTTACCTCATGGGTTATGTACTAGGTAAGATAATACATGTAATGTAATAAGGATGGTGTCCAGCACATTATAAGTGCTCAATAAATATTTATTATTGTTTGTAAATCACACTGTATATGTATCTACATGTAGTCAGACTAAGTACACTTTATATATATGGCAGTTCTAGGAATCCCCCAAATACCTTTTCTTTTTTTTTCCTTTCTTTTTCCAAATACCTTTTCAATAATTTTTTTTCCTACTTAAATCAGCCAGAGGCAATTTCTATTATTTACAGCTCGGAACTGAGCAATGCAATAATTATAGCAGTGAAGGAGTATGAGGTTGGCCTGCTTTCTTAAAAAAAATAAAAAAATAAATCACCATCATAACAGCTAAACAGAGCTCTAGATTATAATAGACTAAAGAGATACAAAACTAAATGCAATATGTAATTTTGGGCTGGTTCTTATATTGAGGGAAAAAATTCTTTGAAGGACCTTATTTGGGACACTGATGAAACTGGAATATGAACTGTAGTTTGGAAAGAAGTTTTATCTCAATGTCAAATTTCCTGAATTTTATAAATGTACCATGACTAGGTAAAAGAATTTTCTTATTCTTAGGAAATATTAAAGTACATGATGCATTCCATCTACTTTCAAATGGCTAAAAAAATTAATGAAAGTATATGCGACATGCCTGTATGTGTACACATTTAGATGACTGATAGATGCCTAGATACCTATGTTAGTAGGCAGTACCATACACACATACACACGTATGTGCAGAGAAAGACAGAGAAAATATTAAAAAATGAAGACAAAAAAGTAAAGATAATGGTAAAAATTGATGAATCAGAGTAAAAGGTAAACAGGAGTTCTCTATACTCTACTTGCAACTTTTCATTGTTAAAAATTTAAAGCTAAAGAAAATTTGCCTCCAAATTTCGGGCTGGAAAGTTACTGGAATAACTATTTTAAAAGGAATTACAATAAGTGGTTTGTTAGATATTGGGTACGTTGAGACTTGGGTAAAAAATCAAATATCTGTACTGATCCTCAATACAAGCAATAAAACCTCAATTACAAAAGAAAAAATTTTAATTTAAAAAAGTCTTAAAAATTTACATAAAAAATTTTAGAAGATAGTGAAGCAGTCCCTGAAAAAATATATTTGCTAACTATCCAGAACTTTCAGACAAACTCACAAAATTATTGCAAATTCTTTGGCAAACAATGTATGCTACATGTTAAAGGAATGTCTACTGTCTAATGAACATTGAAGTACATCAATTCTTTTTGAAAGCTGAGGATTAAAACAAATATTTTTCAAGAGTGAGAAAAATTATGAGGTAGAAGAACTCGGAAGAACCTTTGAGATTGTCAAATCCAGCTCTTTCAAAGATAGAAAATGATCCAAATCCTCTTCAGGATGTATTTCCCACTCTTACTCTCTGGGATAAAATAACTCTGCACTCATTTCCTAGTGGTTAAGACTTATTTATGATTCATTATGCTGAAAACTTGTACATAAAGGAAAAGATTCAACAACTTATTCTGCTATTTCTGTTCTTACTGTAATACGAGGCGACATAAATAGTTGATGAGCATGAGTTCTTTGTAAAATAATTTCAGCTAATAAATGAAGAAGCAATGATAGAAAAGAAATATTGCCATTTTTTCTCTTCTAATGAAATAATGGATCTAGGCAGTAATCATCAATGGCCGCTAAAATCATTAAGTGAAAGCTGATGGAGAACTTTATAATAAATAAATCTGGCTGATCTCACTGACCAATTTTAACATCATAAAAAAAAAAAGACAACCAGATATTCATTATATGTCTCCTAAAAGGTACACATGGGAAGTATTCATATACAACACTACCTGTAAACGCTATTTTTTTTTTTTTAAGACAGTGTCTCAAGCTGTCGCCCTGGGTAGAGTGCTGTGACATCATAGCTCACAGCAACCTCAAACTCGGGCTCAAGAGATCCTCTTGCCTCAGTTTTTCTATTTTTTATTAGAGACGGGGTCTCACTTTTGCTCAGGCTGTTCTCGAACTTGTGAGCTCAAGTAATCCACCTGCCTGAGCCTCCCAGAGTGGTAGGATTACAGGCATGAGCCACCGCGCCCAGCCTGTAAACACTATTTTAAGAAAGCAAAACCCCATACCTGACTAAGTGGGCAAATCTAACTAGGAATTTACAGGAAATATAGGATCCAGAAGAACATGCTAACTGACATCATGAGGATAAAATTAGCAAAATCCAGAATTTTGGGAAACTGACAAACATCACAGTTTCTTCAACCAATAAATTTGTGAGATGAGGAAGGGAGAATCTAAAGATGAAAAGACACCTGCAAAACACATAATTACAACATGTAGATTTGTTCAGATCTTTAATTTCACTATTAGACAATCAGAGATTTCTGAATACTGACTAGATATTTCATGAACCCACCAGCTCCGGTGTATGTGGCTGGCACCCTAGCTGCTGAGCTACAGGTGCCGAGCCTTTTCACCTTTCCAAAAAGAAACTCTTTGCCTATTGAACAATAACTTCCCATCTCTCCCCCAGCCCTCAGGCCCTAATCACCTCTGTCTTTCTGTTGTTATGAATTTGTCCATTCTAAGTACAATGTATAAGTAGAATCATACACGATTTATCATGTTGTGTCTGACTTATTTCATTTAGCATGTTTTCAAAGTTCTTCCCTATTATAGTATGTGTCAGAATTTTATTCCTTTTTAAACCTGAATTACATCCCATTGTACGTATATACCATATTTTGTTTATCCATTTATTTGTTACAAAACATTTGGGTTGTTTCCACCTTTGGGCTAATAAACAATACTATAGTCTATAGCTGTGCTACACTGAATGCACCTCATCTCCTCTGATATTGGAAACTAAGCAGGGTCAGGCGTGGTTAGTAGCTGGAGGGGAGACTGCTGAGGAATACTGGGTGCTGTTCACTTCTTTCATGTATTTAAAAATTATAAGTAATAAAAACAACGGTATGTGAATATTGATATATAAGTATCTATTTAGTTCCCTGCTTTCTATTTTGTAGAGTGTCAGTGGCTGCACCATTTTACATTCCTACTAGCAATGATACAAGTGTTCCAATTTCTTCACATTTCTTTCTTCTTGTTCTTTTCTTTTCTTTCTTTTTTTTTTTTTTGGAGAGTCTTACTTTTCACCCTTGGTAGAGTGCTATGGCCTCATGGCTCACAGCAACCTCAAACTCTTGGGCTCAAGCAATTCTCTTGCTTCAGCCTCCTGAGTAGCTGGAAATACAGGCGCCCGCCACAACTCCTGGCTATTTTTAGAGACGAGATCTCACTCTGGCTCAGGCTGGTCTCCAACCTGTGAGCTCAGGCAATCCACCTGCCTCAGCCTTACAGAGTGCTAGGATTATAGATGTGAGCCATGGCGCCCAGCCTAATAGTATCTTTTGATGCATAGTTTTAATTTTGCTGAAGTCCAATCTATTTTTTGTTGTTGTCTATGCTTTTGGTGTCACATCCAAGAAATTATCACCAAATCCAATTCATAAAGATTTTCTCCTATGTTTTCTTCTAAGAATTTTACAGTTTTATATCTAGGTCTTTGATCCATTTTGAGTTAATTTTTGCATATGGCATAAGGTAAGGATCATACTTTTTGCATGTTTTCTAGTATCATTTGTTAAAAACAAAGTACAAGTTTTTGTTTAAGAAATTGAAAATTACATTCATACATTTCCATGTGAAAACATAGTGAAATATCTGGAAAGATATTTACTAAACTGTTAATAAGGATTACTTCTGGGAAGGGAAACAACACTAGGGAGTAGGGTATACAATAAGGATGGGTTTTGTTCCATATAGTTTCATATTGTTTGGATTATTTACAAGCATATATTCATTTATGTATCCACTTAATGTAACTTTTAAAGGACTGTTTTGCTTTTGTTTTAAGAGAAAGTTGGTCAGATGTCAAAGCACAGTAAGCCAAGAGTCAATATTTTGGCAGGCTAGAAATCCAAATTAAATAAAAACTCTGAGGCAGGAGAGCTGTAGTGTGAGAAGGAATTAGTAGATCTCAAGGGTAATGCTGTTTGTTCAGATAATCTGGCAATAGCAGTAGTAAATAGAGACAGTAAAGAAGACTCGGTCTTACTTCTTAACCTTCCCCTAATGTCCCCACATGCTAACACCAATTTATTTTATTTTTATTATTTGTTTTCTTTTTTCTTTTTTTTTTTTTGCAGTTTTCGGCTGGGGCTGGGTTCGAACCCGCCACCTCCAGCATATGGGGTCGGCGCCCTACTCCTTTGAGCCACAGGCACCACCCAATTTATTTTATTTTTAATCTTCAGCTATAGATAGCATTATGTTTTGCTAATGTATATAAAAGGTTACTGAAGACTCACAGGTCTCTGTGAACTTTACCAGAGCAAAACAGAGTTCAAAAATGTTCTTAAGTAACGGGTGTTTGGAGGATGGGAAGTGGACTATTTTGGCCAGATCAGAGGGTTTCAATAACAGAGTGGGGGAGGGAAGACAAAAAAGATGGTTTTAAATTTACATTAATCAGTATATATTTTATTCTAGGTTTTTCATCAAAGAGATACCTTAGGAAAGTATTGTAGCAATATTATGTAATAAATGAATAAAATGCTTATTGAATGTATGAATGAGACATAAAAGTCTGAAGGAGAAGCAATAAAGACAAGCAGATTAGATGACAGTAGACTAAATCCAGCATGATCAGTGGAGGAAGGAAAGAATGGAATGTGTCTAGGCTTGTTCCCCAAGAAAACAAGAGCCCCATCTGGTTAAGAAGTGTAAATGAGAAGCCTATGACCTTTATTGTCCAGTCAGCTATCAGTAAAACTGACCCATCATTCAGTGATGCTGCCTCACATTTCCTGGCCCTCATTCTATTACCTTTCTGGCCAACACTCTGTCATTGATGACTCTCTTCTAACTGTCCTGTTCCTACAGTTTGCTACCCTAACAGCAACTAGGAACTAGTGGAGACAAATTTGGGAATATACTGATATCTCTTCTTTTAACAGTCAGTGTGGTTCAGAAAGTGTTTTATGCTCAAGAGCATTTCATCAACACTATTACATGTTGACTTGCTGTATCTACCTGCCTAGAGATATCAATCTTCTCTTCTAGTTTGCTTCTGTCCAGTTTCTTGGATATGTGGTTTTTTTCCTATCCTCCCAAATTGTGGGTGCCCAGGATAGACCTGGTCCTATTGTCCAGCCAGCTGGCTAATATACCCACTGTGTTCTCAGAGATCATGCCATCATTTGTCAGGGCATGGCCTGACGCTCATACCCTTAGCCTTGAACTAGACTAAGGTCCATAATGAATGATCCATCCCACACAACAAGGGGCATCTCAGCTGCCTGAATTCCAAAATCAAGATGCCATCCCATCTTCATGATTTGCACTCCCAGATTAATGACCTATGCTTGGAATTAGATACGAGCTTGCCTATTATATTCATTTCCTACTGCTGCTGTAGCAAATCACTATGCAGTTGTTGGCTTAGAACAGCACAAATTTATTCTGGAGGCCCGAAGTCTAAAATGGGTGTCAACAGATTAAAATCAAGGTATTACTAGCTCTGTGTCCCTTCTGGAGGTTCTTGGAGACAATGAATTACCTTACTTTTCCAGAGTCTGCTCACATTCCTTGACTGTGGGCCTCCTTCCATATCCTAAGCCAGCAAAGGCGAGGAGAGTCTCTCTCATGCTTCATCACTCTGACTGCTTCCATCATCGCATCTTGTCTGACTTTGACTTTCCAACCTCCTTCCTTCACTTACAATGACCCCGTGCTTACACGATGCTCATTCAGATAATCCATGATAATCTCCTGGATAATCTCCTCCTCTTGTCCTTAATGACATCTGCAAAGTCCCTTTGGCCACATCTGGTAACATATTAACAGGTTCTGGGGATTAGAACACGGACATCTTTGAGGGGGCCATCATTCTGCCTACTAAAAGTACCCTTCAAAGGATTTATCAGAAGAATTTGCAGCCTTTCTATGGCAGAAGAACCTATCACTTTAGGCCCTAAATTTACTCTGAACTCCTTACAACTGATTCCCTCCCTCCCGGTTCATTCCCTAGAGCTCACCATATGCTATGTGATCAGATGAGGTTAACTGATGCTGATTACATATAAGAATATGGTGCAAAAAATAAAATAAAATAAAAAAGAATATGGTGCAAAAAATATGAATGGGGTATTTGAGCCAAGAGGTTGAAATAGGATGTGGTAGGATGCGAGCAAAACCATAGTGAAGCAAGGTCTATCTACTAATACATCAGTTTTATTTGAGAATAATGGGAGAGAGGGAGAATTAAGTAATTTAATTGGAAATTTAAAGCACTTTCAATTAACTCAATCAGATATACAACAGAGTGTAATGAGGCCTTAAAAAGGTTTCACTGGTTTTTAATGCTATATTCTTATAAGGAATCTGTTTGTGTTCCTCTGCTAGTAGGAGTTCTCTGGTGGAACAAATTGAGAGGACTCCTTCAAATGGTTAGGAAAGGCAGATGGAGTCTGACCATAGAACAATCTGCAAATAGAGATAGAATTTGCAATTAAATAACAATAGCCACCATCAACACATGGCCACTCTCCTGAAATAATTGACCAGCCGGGCATCTAAGACTGCCCAAGACTGAGCAAAAATAGAGCCAAATAAAATAAATGCTTTTCTAATGTGTGACTTTGCACATTGGAATGTTCTCTACGATGAAGGCACAGGACTATTAAATCAAAGCCTTTAACTACTATGTTCCTTGCTTGCTTTCCTGTAGTTACTGACCATGGGTGTGTGTTGGGTCATGTTTTTTATTTCAAGTTCCAATACAAGTTTTTACATTTTAAACTTGCATCTTTCGTTTATGTTATTCTCTAGTTCAAATCAAGGAAAGCAATTTCAACAAGCACCCTAATTTAATCTACAAGCAAATCTCAATATTTCCACTTACAGATCCCATTTTGTAGAATTTATTTTTAATATTTTGCTTCTGTGAATCACATTTCTCTTAAAATTATTTCATAGCCATCCCCACTTCAAGTCAAGTTCCCTGGTCAAAAATTCTTAGAAGGGTGAGATAGGTAAGAAAAGTCTGAAACTATTCATATAAAGGAACAATGGGTTAAAATCAGTGGTAGAAAAAAAGTAGCCAAGGAAAGCATGATTAGTGCTATGTAACCATGTTATTCCTCCATAGGGCCATGATGACCCAAAAGTGGAAAGAAAATAAAGCATTACTCACGATGGTGCACTTGTACCATATGGGAACCACAGAATTCCCTAACCAATGAAACAGCCTTGTATATCACATAGTAGTAGGACTAATAATATGACCCTTAAAAACACCATTGAGCTTAGAGTGGCAGGAAAATTTAATGAACAAGAGTGTTCTCAAACATTTTGTTAGTGTTATGAAATTTCTTATTTCTTAACCAGAAATCAAATATCTAGGTCCACTAAATAGGTCCTACTTAACTTTTTGTAGGAGAATAAGGACTTCTACTTGCAATTAACTTTCTGAACAAAATAGCTAAAATTCACAAAACATTTTCCTATCACATATAAGAAATTCTATCCAATATATACATAGGAAGATCCACACAGACATGATGCTTTAAAACAGAGATAGCGGCTCAGTGCCTGTAGCACAGTAGTTACTGTGCCGGCCACATACACCAAGGCTGGAGGGTTCAAACCTGGCCCGGGACAACTAAACAACCATTACAACTGCAATAAAAAAATTGCGAGGCATTATGGCAGGCACCTGTAGTCCCAGCTACTTGGGAGGCTAAGGCAAGAGAATCACTCAAGTCCAAGAGTTTGAGGTTGCTGTGAGCTGTGACACCACAGCACTCTACCCAGGGTGGCATAGTGAGACTCTGTCTCAATAAATAAATAAATAAATAAATAAAAATTAAAAAAAAAAAACAGAGATAGACTAGCCATAGATTAGTAATTTGAATACAATTTGAAGAGTATTGAGTTACTACCTAAAAGTATAGCCAAGTCTATCACCAAGAAATGAAATTCAACATTTAGTCATGCTTTCCTTTGGGTTAATTAATGCATACACACGATGGGGATAATATAATAAATTTTATCAATTATTATGAATTATTAAAATACTCTTAACATTGGTTTTTAAAATTTTAAAGTAATTCAGGTTTATTATAACACATCAAATAATACAGAGATAAAAAAGAAAACATTAATGTTTACCTCTTCTTTCTCCAACCCCATTTCTCAAATGAGTACCGATTTCTTGAGTACCTATTGATGGGCCAGGCCCAGTGAGTGAATACAGCAATGAACAAAACAAAGTGCTTGTCCTCATGGACTGATAGTCTAATACAAGAGCCAAACAAACAATAAATGTCAGTTGGGGGTAAGAGCTATGAAGAAATACAAAGACAGGTAGGGAATACAGGAAGTCCTCCCTTAAGAGGGGGCATTTGAGCAAAGACCTGAACGAAGGTGAAGATGTGAGCCAGGTGGATATCCAGGGGAAAGGTATTCCAAGCTGAAGGAACAAAAAGTGTAGCTCCAGAGGTGGAATGCGGTTGGCCTCTTCTAGGAGGCCAGTGTTCATGAGGCAAGGTGAGCGAGGAATTGTCTTTTTATCCCTTTACAGAAAGTATTTGTATTTACCCATGTGGTTATGCCACCAACCATATACTGTTAAATTCATTTGCTCCATTTATTTTTTATTTTTAGGATTTTCAAAAAGTTTACTTTTATAAATGGTTTGCATGGCTCCAAATTTAAATCTACAAAGTAAAGTATATTCAAAGAAGTCTAGCTTCTATTCTTATCCCCTCTGCTTTATTCCTCCCCCATAGGAATGGGGGGACTTTTATTTTTTATTTTCTTAAGGCAAGCATGAAGCAAGAAAGTTTATTTAGTAAGCATGAAGCAAGCAAGTTTATTCAGTAAGAAAAAGATTTACAGCATAAGAAAGCTTACAAAGAAGGATACATTCATCACAGACAACAAATAGGTCTCCATTGCCAGGGCAAGTAAGCAAAGACGCTGGAACATTTATTTTTTTAAATATAGGAACTATATTTGTAATCCTCTTTAATTATTGGATACCACCATATCTCTCTACTTTTGAAATAAATGGTAGGATACTACAAAAATATGAATACCTAATGAATTTGTGTATCATCCTTGCACAGAAACCATGCTAATTGCCTTTATATCATTAAAATTTTGGTGTATGTGCTGGTGAAGCAAAGCCTAAGAGATTAAGATTTTACATGGGTAAAATTTCAAACATTAAACAGAGATGGCTTTAATAGATGCTACCATAAAGAGCTTTATACAGTCAGGACATACCTTGATGATGCCAGATGCCTGCAGAGAGTTAAGTTGACTAGGGAAGGACAGAAGGCATTGAATCATGAAGTGAAAAGGTAACCACAAACAGACATTCCCTACCTCACGACTCAGCCTGGGGCTTCAACTCTTGTCCCATTCCTGCTAATATTTCATTGTATCATGGAACAGATAGATAAAGGGCTTTAATGTTTTGGTTTTCTAATGAATTCTTTAGGCACGTGCATGTATAAACACAGAATCCTTCACAGGCACACAAAAATGTCCAACTATTTTGAACAACTTCATACTACAAATTTTAAAATGTTCCTTAGTTCCTCTGTTTGAATTATGCAATATTAGAAAGAAAAAGATGTTCTAGAGGTCACTCTATCTCAACAGACTCATAATTTATCTTTTATCTTTAACTAAATTTTTTAATTTAAAGATTATCTTTAATTAAAGATAAAAGATAAAAATAATAAAATTATTACACATTACTTTGCTTATATGTGGTCTTTTTTCTGTTCCTATGGTTTATCATTTATCATCTAACTCATGCTTTTTTTTTTTTTTTTTTGAGACAGAGTCTCAAGCTGTCAACCTGGTAGAGTGCTGTGGCGTTATAGCTCACAGCAACCTCAAACTCTTGAGCTTAAGTGATTCTCTTGCCTCAGCCTCCCAAGTAACTGGGACTATAGCCGCCGGCCACAACACCCAGCTATTATTTTTTGTTATTGCTGTGGTTGTAATTGTTGTTTTACCTGGCCTGGGCTGGCTTCGAACCCACCAACCTTGGTGTATGTGGCTGGCACCCTACCTGCTGAGCTATGGGCACCACCTGTTTCTTGATAAATTTATTGGCTGTCTCCCACAAAGGAAAGAATGAAAGCTACAATATCTTTTAAGCCCTAGGCTCAGAAGTCACACAGTCTTCCATTCAATGCATCTGTTGGTCAAAGCAAGTCACAGAACCAGCTCAGATTCAAGAAGGGAAACAGATTCTGCTACTTGATAAGTGGCAAAGTCACAGTGCAAAAGAGCCTTCAGGATCTGAGAGACTGTTGGGAATATATTTGGACATGATCTATCCTACTTCTCTTAACTACCCCCCCTTCCTATTTTCAGCATGCAATCATCAGGCTTATCAGATATTCCTAAATTATGATGTTTCACAATTATGACTGTCCCCTACAGTCTAAAAAAAAAAAGAGAAAGATTATTAAATACTTCTCATGGAGTCCCCTGCTTCACCTTTACAACTTCAGCTTAGTCCTTTTCCCCCCAAACTTTGTCAGTGCAAATATTCACTGACAAATCAACATGAGTCAGTGTCATTCTAAAATCTACTTCCCTCCTTCTATAATGCAAGTCTTAAGATGAAAAACCAAGTTGGAGTTCATCTAGAATAACACCATGGAATCACTGCCATAGTCAGGAGCTTGGTGGTGATGGTGGTGGTGGTGGGGTGCCCTCAGCAGAAACAGGCTAGGCTGGAGACAGTAGGAGTGGATGGTTCTGGTGCTGGTATTGGAACCCTAAGTTTTTCCCTGCAACAGGCAACTAATCCATATGCAACCTGGAAATGAATGTTAGGGACCCTGCTATTCTCCGGCCAGCTCAAATCAAAAGCGAAACAACCCGTTCGGTGCTCTCTGCCAGGACTTGTCTTCAATTTTTTTCTGGTTGTTTCAGCTTTAGCACCCTCTGCCCGCCAGCCTACCACCCGCTGACTGTCATTGTCTTTCCGGGGTAGCTACCAATAAAGTTGTTTCAAAGTGACCTTGAGCGACTCCCCTAGTGCACCCGATACTCCACCTTCTCCATCCGGGTGCTGCGGCGGGAATAAGACGCAGACCGCGCCTGCGCACCCAGCCCCATTCCTTCGACCTCTGCCGCTGCTGCCGCCGCCGCCGCCGCCGCCGTCGCCGCCGCCTGCCAGGAAGGTAAGTGGAGGGTGCGGGAGTGCGGCCTGTCGGGGCGGGGCGGCGCCCAGCGGGGGCCCATTCATGAATGCTGTCGCCTCACTAGGCACGGGGCCCAGGCTAACGGCGTGCACAGGAGGCCGCAGGGCCGGGGTGGGAAGGACAGGCCCCTGGAGGGCGCTTGACCTTAAGCTTCTTTCCCTCCTCCGCAGGGAGGAAGCGGGAGAGGAGCCCACGTCGCCTGTCACCCAAGTCCTCGAGCCGCACCACCGGAAGAGTGTAAGATGTTCGCCTGCGCCAGGCTCGCCTGCACCCCTGCTCTGGTGCGTAGCCCAGGTTGGGCCGGGCCTCTCGGCCTGGAGCGTACGCGTTGTTGAATGCGACAACCTTCAGGCGGGTCACACCGCCCTCTCGGCAATAACTTTCCCCTCACCCCTTAACCCAGTGCCCTTTTCTTTCTTTCCTCTTTATCCTGGGGCATCTCAGCCCTCCTCCCCTCCACTAGGCGGGTGGAGAGCAGCCAAGGCCTTGCTGTCAGGCCCCACTCGGCGTAGGTCAAACCCTCCTTGCTCCTAGTCCTGCAGCAGCACACTCCCCACCTGCTCGGACTCTATTGAGCTGGAATCGACGCTCTGGTTGGGGTACTGCTGAGGCCTAGTTCACCGCAGCTTCTCTTCAATGCCTATCTGTAGGTCAAATTTGCTGCTGCAGAGGGAGGTACTTTGCCTCACCATGTGGGGGCGGAGGAAGGTGGTGAGGGAGCCCAGTCTTACTTCCTGCCTCTGGAGTATTATTTCCATAACCATTTTGCAGGCTTTAAGTGAAGTTTAAATCTGGAGAATTTGTCTTAGAGAATCAGGTCTTAGTTCTGAAGGGATTTTTCTGTGACCTTAGTTTAGTGGATACTCAAGGGCAAAGAAACTGGACTGGAATATGTCCTTATGATCAGAGTATTTAACCAATTATTCTTAAACTGGTGTAAAATAATTTAAACTTTTCTTAATTTTATGATTAATGGGCATTTAGGAATAATCTTGGAAGTGGTCAGAACTCATTGACTACTGGACTATTTTAAATGACAAACGTGTAGAGTGACGTTCCTAATATCTTTGTTGGTCCACTTAAACTTACCAGCCAACATGTTGTTTTTCTGACTTGAATTGAGACACTGCATTAATTGAAATGTTAAAAGCAATTCTTACTGTCTTTTTAATTAATTTTTCTTAGAATTTTTATTCAGAATATTACAAACATGATGTAAAGCTTTAGATATATATTTTTTGTTTGTTTGTTTGTTTTTGAGACAGCCTCAAGCTGTTGCCCTGGGTAGAGTGCTGGGGCATCACAGCTCACAATAACCTCCCAACTCCTGGGCTTAAGCGATTCTCTTGCCTCAGCCTCCCAAGTAGCTGGGACTACAGGCACCTGCTGTAACGCCAAGCTATTTTCTGGTTGTAGTTGTCATTGTTGTTTGGCAGGCCCGGCCTGGATTCAAACCCATCGGTTCTGGTGTATGTGGCTTGCACCTCAGCCGCTTGAGCTACAGGTGCCTAGCTGTAAAGCTTTATATTTCATTAGCATGAAACTTTATTAAAATTACTTAATGTATTGGAAATGACCAAATAGCAAAGATAAGCATCAATACAAAGAAGTCTGTATTCATTTTTGCTGTTTGCTTTTTAGAACTCATGGTACAAGAGAGGTCAATGAAGTGTATTCTTACTTAATACTTGAAATATTTTTTCATTAATAGATCCGAGCTGGATCCAGAGTTGCATACAGACCAATTTCTGCATCAGTGTTATCTCGACCAGAGGCTGGGACTGGAGAGGTAATAGTAATAATAAAAATAAGGTAACACTAGTAAGTCTTATTTATGGTTTTGATTAAAATGAAGGAAAAATAACCTAATTAATGAACAATTTGTGGAAAACCCCTTTTTACCCTTTTATCCAAAAAATAGTAGAACATGAGCCAAGGAGAGAAACCTCTATATCCAAAACTTACCCACCCGAGTTGACCAAGAAATATTGTACTCAGTATTTACATTTAAGTCTATAATTTTGAGTTGCCTGTATTTAAGATTATAGTAGCTACAGTTTTTGAAAAACTTACTTTATTATAAAACATACTCATCTAGGTTGTTTGATAATTTTCAACAACCTTGTAAGGTATAAGTGCTGTTGTCTCTGTTGTATAAGATTGGAATTTAATTTTAAGCTCTTGATTTTTCTATTGTGGCATACCTCTACCTATTCACAAATTAGTTTTCATTTTGATAGTACAGTAATTAAAATACCTAACTTGGTTACTGATTTGACCTTTACCTTTATTTCTTATTCTCTAGGGCTCTGCAGTATTTAATGGGGCTCAGAATGGTGTGTGTCAGCTAATCCGAAGGGAGTTTCAGACCAGTGCAATCAGCAGAGACATTGATACTGCTGCCAAATTTATTGGTGCGGGTGCTGCAACAGTAGGAGTGGCTGGTTCTGGTGCTGGTATTGGAACAGTCTTTGGCAGCCTTATCATTGGTTATGCCAGGTAATCATTTCTATCCCTAAGTTAAAGAGCATGCCTGAAATAGTAGGAAGCTTAGAAAACTACTGAAAATAATAATAGTAACTTTGTATTAAGTGCCTACTCGGTGTCTTGCATTATCTCACTTAATCCTCATAACAATCCTTGGGGATAAATATTACCTATAAAGGATTAGAGATAGAGATTATTATATTAATTGCCAGAGTCATATCTAGTAAGTGTTAGAAAATGAGTTTTTCAGTCTGCCTTCAGTCTCTGCTCCTAATTATTAAGCAATATTGGGAGTATAATTAATAAAGAGCACTTCCAGAAAAATATCAATTCCGTTTTATTATTTAAGACCTTATTTCTAAACTCTCAGATCTTAAAAGATACAGAATATACTTTGTGAGAGATACGAAGAATGTCAAAATCCCTCAAAATGAATGAGAACTATTTCTATTGACAAAAGAGAGCTCCTTTCCTTTATGCTATATAATCGAAGAATGTCAAAATCCCTCAAAATGAATGAGAACTATTTCTATTGACAAAAGAGAGCTCCTTTCCTTTATGCTATACAATTATCAGGACTGGGGAGAAAGGAGTGTCAAAGAAGCAAAAGAGATCTATGCAAATACTCTTCCAGTAGACTTTCCAATTTACAAAGATGCCCATGCTGGTAATCTGATTTTTTAACGTTAACCAAACTTGTTGAAACTAATATTTCAAAATAACAAGTCATATGTGGTCTCTTTTAGAAACCCATCACTGAAGCAGCAGCTGTTCTCATATGCTATCCTGGGATTTGCCTTGTCTGAAGCTATGGGTCTCTTTTGTTTGATGGTCGCTTTCTTGATTTTGTTTGCCATGTAACAAATTACTGCTTGAAATGTTGACATTCATATTAATTACGGATGTAATTCTGTGTATCTTACTGTGACTCCGAAAACTGTAGTATTGGTGTCATGGAAATGTATGTTACTTCCAAAGTCATTTCATTAAAGATAAAAACTTTAATTTTTGCTGTGATTTATACTTATACTAAATTTAGGTCATCACAAAGAACATGCATTCAGGAGATGCTGTCCAATTCAGAGAAAGTTATAGCAGTTGCTTCATTGATAAAAAATGTCCTAGTGTAATTTTTATGGGAATTCTTTTCTATATAGTGTCCTGCACATTGTAATTTATAGGGCTTTCATTTATTCATATAAAAGACGTATTTGAGTGTTTTGAGCTTCTATGAAATATGATTAAATAGAAGTAGTTAAAGCTCTAGATGGTTTTGTGTTTTTAAGGTCTAACATGAATTAGAATACTTGGAAGAAAATTGACCTTCAAGACTGACTTGACTGTTTTTACATAGCTGATTCTAAAAAAATCGTGTCAGCTTTTTAAGAATTAAAGCTTTAAACTGCAGGGTAATATGACTTTTGTTTTTCATTAAGTCTCACATGTAGCAGCTGTATCTGTAATGAACTTTATTTTCTAAAAGGGGACTTAGTCTAACTAGCAGCAAGTTTTTTACTTGTACAAGACTCTTCTTAACCAAATATTGAAAAGAAACCGACTTGGCTACATTTTTAAAGCCAAAGGTTGCGTCACTGCTGCTAATGTGTTTATAGTGGGAGTCTTGGGAATGGTAGTTGGCTGCTTATGAATTGGCTTCTGATACTACATGTTGCTTTTTGGTCAAACCTATCATACTGAAAGGAGTTAGAGTGGTGCTGCTATAGAAAGACTGAGTTTTCCCCTAGCACTTACATTGTACCATTATATTATTTGTCATCTAAGTTTCAGGGTTTGATTGAAGATTAAGATAAGAATTAGGAAAGCTACATTTTACTCCCTTAGTGCCCTCTGCCTAACTTGATTTCAACTAAGAAAGAGGGGTCCGTTTATATTTAAATGTCTCAACTAGGGTGAGAAAACCAATTCCATCAGAATCACCTAGGGTGCTTGTTTAAAATACATACCCTAAGTGTTTTGCACCTACTGAGTTAGACTTTTTTTTTTTTTTTTTTTGAGATAATCTTACTATGCTGCCCTCGGTAGAGTGTCGTGGCATCACAGCTCACAGCAACCTCAAACTCTTGGGCTTCAGTGATTCTCTTACCTCAGCCTCCCAAGTAACTGGGACTACTTGGGAGGCTATAACGCCTTATTTTTTTGTTGTTGTCGTTGTTTAGCTGGCCTAAGCTGGGTTCGAATCCACCAGCCTCAGTGTATGTGGCTGACGCTGTAACCACTGTGCTACAGGCGCCAAGCCCTGGATTAAACTCTACCTGTGAGACTTGATCAGTCTGCGTTTTCAAAAAGGCTTCCCAGGCAATTTTTGTTCATATAGTTTGAGAATAAGTTACACATCTCTATGAACCAAGGCCCCAGAAACCTAACCAGTTAGAAGCACTACCACTTTTTGGTTGGATTATCTAGTGTACATCAAATATGAAGTTCCTGGAGCCTAAGCTACTTTTTGAACAGCACTACCCAGTATTTAAACTCAGTAATGTAAATAAAAAGCACTAATACATGACCTAGCAATTCCATGGCTGGATATAAACACAAAAGAATTGAAATTAAGTATACAAACAAGCTTGTACAAAAAATAACACTGTAATAATGGCCAAAAGGTATAAATGGTCCAGCATGGTAGCTCATTCCTGTAATCTCAGGACTTTAGGAAGCCAAGGCAGGAGAATCATTTGAGGCCAAGAGTTTAGACCACCCTGAGCAATACAGCAAGATCCCTGTATCTATAAAAAATAATATTAGAAAAATTAGCCAGGTGTGGTGGTATGTGACTGTAGTCCTAGCTACTTGAGAAGCTGAGACGGAAGGACCACATGAGCCCAGGAATTTGAGGCTAGGGTGAGCTATGATTGTGCAAATGTACTCCACCCTGGGCAATAGAGCCAGACTTTGTCTCCAAACAAAGGTTGGAACAACCAAATATCCAACTAATGAATGGATAAACAAAATGTGTTACATCTATATATTAGAATATTATTCAGCCACAAAAAGGAATGAAGTATTCATGTTAAACAAAACACGCTAAGTGCAAGACTCACATATTGCATGACTCCATTTATACGAAATATCCAAAAGAGGCAAATTATATAGACAAAGCCAGTTAGTGACTATCAGGGACTAGGAGGAAAAATGGGGAGTGACTGCTTAATGGATACAGGGTTTCCTTTTGAGATGATGAAAATGGGATGAATGAGGTAGTGATGGTTGTACAACATTGTAAATATACTACATGTCACTGAAATGTACACTTTTAAGATAGTTAAAATGGAGAATTTTACATGCATTTTACAATTAACTGTACTATGTAATATATAGTATAAAATCATATTTTTAAAAATCAGTGAGAAATATTTAGCTAAACTAGTCTTCTGTTCCAAGTTCATTTTAAATAAAATTAGTCTTGGTAAAGACCTTGGTGCTGGTTTTGGTGGTTGGAAGGGCCGGAAACATTGATTCTGCAACAAATTTCTTGTAAGAGATGCCCTAGCTGAGGGAATCCTGAAAATCTAAAGCAGCGGTTCTCAACCTGTGAGTCGCAACCCACAGGAACTGTATTAAAGAGCCCCAGCATTAGGAAGGTTGAGAACCACTGATCTAAAGGAAATGCCTGAGCTGTACCTGCATAGTTTTCAGGATACTGAGGGGGAAAAATAGTCTTCACAAACAGAAGAACTCAGCTACAGGCTGCTTTACCTAGGAGGGGAAAAATAACTCGTGAGGTTTATATATCCTTCTACTCATTATTCTATTTTTCTTTCTAGCAACAAAGTTTCTGATCCTGAAAATACATCACAGGAATGCATCTACTCTGTCATCATAAAAGTATATTGTCCATCATTTTTATAGCAAGTACCACGTAGTTTATGGGCTAGGCGAACAAATATTAATGGAAAATGCCTTTTAGTAACTTCTTAGTTTCTGAACAGAGGCTGATCAAGATATAATTTTCATGTCAAATAGGAAGTGTTTATAAAGAGTTCCCCTATTTAAGAACCCCAGTAGACAAGGGCACCCCAGAGGGGTAGAGTGCCAGTTCAACTATTTTAGGCAGTGTTGTTCCTAAGGCATTTCTGATTTGCAGGCATGCTTTTTATTTGGTAATAGGTTGTTTCCTTAATGCAGAAATGTAAAATTTTCAATATCTTTGGGATTAACTCAATTAGATTTGAAATATGAAATCTGTCATTAACTATGTAAAGAGAAACTTGTCATTTGTCATCTAACCATAAACACTGGAAAAGTTTACACAGTTCAGAGTAAAATGGTGAATTTCACCAAGTGGCAATAAGTGCTAAGATGTTGACAGGAAGTAGAAGTAATTTTCTAATGAATCATGAAAAGCTGTTATTTGTCTGTAATTTATTTTATTTTTGAGACAGTCTTACTTTGTCATCCTTGGCAGAATGCTGTGGTGTCATACCTCATAGCAACCTCACAACTCTTGGGCTCAAGAGATTCTCTTGCTTCAGCCTCCACAACGCCTGGCTATTTTTTGTTTTTAGAGACAGGGTCATGCTCTTGCTCAGGCTGGTCTCGAACTCCTGAGCTCAGGCAGTTCATCTGCCTTGGCCTCCCAGAGTGCTAGAATTATAGGCATGAGCCACTGCACCTGGCCCTTGTCTAGAATTTAATATAAACTTTGAAGAACTGGGGTCACAGGGTACATAAGAAGAGGATGCCTTGACCAGTGAGCAGGAACGAGGGACGGTAAATCAGCAAAACACTGGTACATGAGAAACACATAGTTGCCTGAGAACGAGAGGGAAATAGTGTGAGATAAGCCTGCAAAGGTAGACTGGGACCAAACTGTAAGATGGCAGATGTAAGTATGTGTATGGACTTTATTCCCTTAACTACAGGCACTCATTCAAAGTTTAGAGCTGTGTTTTAGAAAGGTTGATCTGAGATTAGTGTGGGATGGACTGAAGCCAGCAATGAACAGCAGTTACTACCAGAGCTTTGCTGAGAGGCATAACAGCCTAGTCTAGATGGTGGCAGTAAGTAGAGTTGACCCTTGAACAACATGGGTTTCAACTATGTTAGTCCACTTATATGTGGATATTCTTCAATATACTGGAAAATTTTTTGTAGATTTATGACAATTTTAAAAACCTCATAGATGAACCATGTAACCTAAAAATATCAAAAACTTAAGAAAAAGGTATGTCATGAATGTATAAAATATATGTAGATACTAATCTTTTATCATTTAGTACTGTAAAATATACCAAATCTATTATAAAAAGTCAATACTTACGCATTGTACATGGTGATATTCATAGTCCAGAGAAAGGTAAACCAACATAAAGATGCAGTATTAAATTGTAACTGTATAAAATTAACTATACTACATTCTGTACTACTGTAATAATTTCATAGCCTCTGGTTGCTATTGCAGTAAGCTCAGTGTTGTGAGTATTCACTTAAAATGCTGTGTGATGCTAATCATCTGCATGTGAGCAGCCTGTCTCTCCAGTAAATTGTGTATTGCAGTTAAGAGAGCTCTCTCAGTTCCTGTGTACTTACTTTCCATCACGTGTAGTGGCAATACTCTAAACCTTGAATAACACCATGGGACCCATACATATGGTCCTGCTAGAAATGCTGGAAGTGCTCCCAAGAAGCAAAGACAAGTCATGACATGACAAGAAAAAGCAGAATTGCTTGATATGTGCAGTAGACTGAGGTCTGTAACTAGTTCCCCACTCTGCAAACAGACAATTGATCTTGTAAACAGACAATATAAACTTAACGGTATTGATAAACAGTACTGTACAATGTATTTGTCTTTTATGATTTTCTTAATAACTTTATTTTCTTTAGCTTTATTTTAAGAATATATAATATGTAAAAACATACAGAATGTGTTAACTGATAATGTTAATCAGTAAGACTTCTAATCAACAGTAGGCTATTATTAGTTCTTTCAGGTATGTCAAAAGTTATATGCAAATTTTTGACAGCATGGAGGGTCAGTGCCCACTCCCTCACATTGTTCAAGATTCACCTGTATTTTCAAAAGTCTGTAAAAGTAATACCAGTAGAATTTGACTCCTAGATCTCAGGAACCACGTAGGAGAGGGGAGGGTGTATACATCTAATAAATACATCTAAAGGCATCACACATACTGACAATTAACATTCATGACAACTCTGTAAAATTGGGGTTATTTTCCAAGATGCAAAGAAAAATAGGCTTAGAGGGGTTACCCAAATTACACAGCCATTAAGTAGCAAAGTCAGGATCCAAATTCATCTTTCTTGATTTCACATCCCATACTTTGAGTTTTTAGTGTGACTATGTTAAGGATAACAAGCAAAAAGCTGATTTTGGGAAATGAATTTTGTTTTTTATATAATTTTAAATATAAAAGGTATAATCTTACTGATGGAATTGTAGTGAGAGAAAAGATAGGGAGTAGATGTGAAAAAGATGCCAAGCGGTGATAAGGACCCAGCTCCTCACAGATAATGAATTTGTAGTGGACATCATTAACCTAGTTTTGTGACACCTGCAAAGTTGGGAAGCTTGTTACATGAACCAATGTAAAGAGCAGTAAGGGTTACAGTGTTGGGCACTGGCGAAAAGGGGGCCTCTAGGCAGACAGCAGACAAGCACACTGTTCAACAGGAGGACCTGTGAACTTCAAACAGGGTAAAGAGCAAGTGAAGACACAAAAGAGGTATAAATTAGAATAAAAAAGAGGGATCAAGCACCCAGAGGGTTTAGTAAGATTGATCCATTTTTGAAAGAGCCAAAAAGTGCATAAGATGAGAGTTGAAGATCTTGGAGGTAAGGAAGTTTCAAAGAATGATCAAAATTTGTGGTCAGGTTGCTAAGTGAAATAAGGTAGAAAGAAATGTCATTGTAGTTACATTAAGGGATTGTTGACAATTAGGAAGTAACACTTGAGAACCAAAAAAACTACACTCATACTTCTGCTGTAAATTTCATTTTATTTATTTATTTTATTATTTTTTTTTATTAAATCATGGCTGTGTAAATTGATATGATCATGGGGCATCATTCACTAGCTTCACAGACCGTTTACCAAGTTTCACATATACCCTTGTAAGATGCACCGCTGGTGTAATCCCACCAATCCCCTTCGCGCTACCCACCTCCCCCATCCTTCCTTCCCTTCCCCCTATTCTTAGGTTGTAACTGGGTCATAGCTTTCATGTAAAAACCCTAAATTAGTTTCATAGTAGGGCTGAGTACTTTGGGTATTTTTTCTTCCATTCTTGAGATACTTTACTAAGAAGAATATGTTCCAGCTCCATCCATGTAAACATGAAAGAGGTAAAGTCTCCATCTTTCTTTAAGGCTGCATAATATTCCATGGTGTACATATACCACAATTTATTAATCCATTCATGGATAGATGGGCACCTGGGCTTCTTCCATGACTTAGCAATTATGAATTGGGCTGCAATAAACATTCTGGTACAAATATCTTTGTTATGATGTGATTTTTGGTCTTCTGGGTATATGCCCAGTAGAGGGATTATAGGATTGAATGGCAGATCTATTTTTAGATCTCTAAGTGTTCTCCATATCTCTTTCCAAAAGGAATGTATTAATTTGCATTCCCACCAGCAGTGCAAAAGTGTTCCCTTTTCTCCACATCCGCGCCAACATCTTTGGTCTTGGGATTTTGTGATGATAGGCTAGTCTCACTGGAGTTAGATGGTATCTCAAAGTAGTTTTAATTTGCATTTCTCTGATGATTAAAGATGATGAGCATTTTTTCATATGCCTGAAGGCCCGCGCGCCTGTCTTCTTCAGAGAAGTTTCTCTTCAACTCCCTTGCCGACCTGCGATGGGATCCCTTGTTCTATTCTTGCTAATGCATTTGAATTCTCTGTGGATTCTGGATATTAAACCTTTGTCGGAGACATAACCTGCAAATATCTACTCCCATTCTGAGGGCTGTTTGTTTGCACATACTGTGTTCTTGGCTGTGCAGAAGCTTTTTAGTTTGATCAAGTCCCAGTAGTGTATTTTTGAACCTGCTTCAATTGCCCGGGGGGTCCTCCTAATAAAATACTCACCCAGACCAATTTCTTCAAGAGTTTTCCCTGCACTCTCCTCTAGTATTTTTATAGTTTCATGTCTTTAAATCTTTGATCCAGTGAGAGTCTATCTTAGTTAATGGTGAGAGGTGTGGGTCCAGTTTCAGTCTTATACAGGTTGCCAGCCAGTTCACCCAGCAACATTTGTTAAATAGGGAATCTTTTCCCCACTGAATGTTTTTAACTGGCTTGTCAAAGATTAAATAACGGTAAGTAGCTGGATTCATCTCTTGGTTCTCTATTCTGTTCCAGACATCTACTTCTCTGTCTTTGTGCCAGTACCATGCTGTTTTGATCATTATCGATTTGCAGTATAGTCTGAGGTCTGGTAGCGTAATTCCTCCTGCTTTGTTTTTATTTCTGAGTAATGTCTTCGCTATTCGAGGTTTTTTCTGATTCCATATAAAATGAAGTATTGTTTTTTCAAGATCTTTAAAGTATGACAGTGGAGCTTTAATAGAGATTGCATTGAAATTATATATTGCTTTGGGTAGTATGGACATTTTAACAATGTTGATTCTTCCCAGCCATGAGCATGGTATGTTTTTCCATTTGTTAATATTTTCAGCTATTTCTTTTCTTAGAGTTTCATAGTTCTCTTTATAGAGATCTTTCACGTCCTTTGTTAGATAAATTCCCAAATATTTCATCTTCTTTGGCACTACTGTGAATGGGATAGAGTCCTTAACTGTTTTTTCAACTTGATTATTGTTGGTATATATAAAGGCTACCAATTTATGAGTGTTGATTTTGTAACCTGAGATGCTGCTGTATTCCTTGATCACTTCTAAGAGTTTTGTAGTAGAGTCCCTAGTGTTTTCCAGATGTACTATCATATCATCTGCGAAGAGCGAAAGTTTGATCTCTTCTGATCCTATATGGATACCCTTGATCGCCTTTTCTTCCCTAATTGCGGTGGCTAAAACTTCCATTACAATGTTAAAAAGCCATGGAGACAATGGGCAGCCTTGTCTGGTTCCTGATCTGAGTGGAAATGATTCCAAGTTAACTCCATTCAATAAGATATTGGCTGTGGGTTTGCTGTAGCTGGTCTCTATCAGTTTAAGAAATATCCCTTCTATACCGATTTTCTTAAGTGTTCTGATCATGAAGGGATGCTGGATATTATCAAAAGCTTTTTCTGCATTGATTGAGAGAATCATTTGGTCTTTGTTTTTTAATTTGTTTATGTGCTGGATAACGTTTATATATTTACGTATATTGACCCAGCCTTGAGAACCTGGGATAAAACCGACTTGCTCATGTGTTGCTGGATTCTCTTTGTTAGGATCTTGTTGAATATTTTTGCATCTATATTCATTAGTGATATTGGTCTATAATTTTCTTTTCTTGTTGGGTCTTTTCCTGGTTTGGGGATCATGGTGATGTTTGCTTCATAGAACGTGGTAGGTAGTCTTCATTCTTTTTCTACCTTTTGGAACAGGTTGAGTAATATAGGTTCTAATTCCTCTTTAAAAGTTTGGTAGAATTCTGACGTGAAACCATCTGGTCCTGGGCTTTTCTTTTTAGGGAGGTTTTGTATGGTTGATGATATTTCCAAACTTGATATGGGCCTGTTCAACATTTCCACTTGATTCTGGCTAAGTCTTGGAAGGTGACGTGCTTCCAAGTATCGGTCAATTTCCTTCAGATTTTCATATTTCTGAGAATACAGTTTCTTGTAATATTCATTAAGGATTTTTTGGATTTGTGAGGAGTCTGTTGTTATTTCGTCTTTGTTGTTTCTGATTGATGAGATTAGAGATTTTACTCTTTTTTTCCTGATTAGGTTGGCCAAAGGTTTATCTATTTTATTGAACTTTTCGAAAAACCAGCTTTTTGATTTATTGATCTGTTGTATTATTCTTTTGTTTTCAATTTCATTTAATTCTGCTCTAATTTTGGTTATTTCTTTTCTTCTACTGGGTTTGGGGTTGGAATGTTCTTCCTTTTCTAGTTGCTTGAGATGTCCCATTAAGTTGTTAACTTCCTCTCTTTCCGTTCTCTTGAGGAAGGCTTGCACTGCTATAAATTTCCCTCTTAGAACTGCCTTTGTGGTGTCCCAGAGGTTCTGACAGTTTGTGTCTTCATTCTTGTTTTGTTCCAAAAAATTGGTGATTTCTTTCTTAATCTCATCTCTGACCCAGCTATCATTCAGCATTAGGTTATTTAACTTCCATGTTTTTGTGTGAGTATGCAGATTCCTGTTGTTACCTTTATTCCATGGTGGTCCGAGAAGATCATGGAATAATTTCTATTCCTTTAAATGTACTGGGTTAGACTTGTGACCTAAGATGTGATTGATTTTGGAGTAAGTTCCATGGGCTGATGAGAAGTATGTGTATTCAGTTTTGTTGGGATGAAATGTTCTGTAGATGTCTGCTAAATCCAAATGTTGGATGGTTAGGTTTAAATCTAAGATTTCTTTACTCAGCTTCTTGTTGGAGGATCGATCCAACACTGCCAAAGGAGTGTTGAAATCTCCGACTATTATGGAGCTGGAGGAAATCAAGTTACTCATGTCTGTTAGAGTTTCTCTTATAAATTGAGGTGCATTCTGGTTGGGTGCATAGATATTAATAATTGAGATCTCATCATACTGAGTATTACCCTTAACAAATATAAAGTGACCATTCTTGTCCTTCCTTACTTTTGTTGGTTTAAAGCCTATTGTATCTGCAAATAAAATCGCAACACCTGCTTTTTTCTTTTTACCATTTGCCTGAAATATGGATGACCATCCTTTCACCCAGAGTCTGTATTTGTCTTTTAAGTTAAGATGTGACTCTTGTATACAACAAATGTCTGGGCTGAGTTTTTGTATCCAGTCAGCTAACCTATGCCTCTTTAGAGGACAGTTTAAGCCGTTCACATTAATGGAGAATATTGATAAGTCTGGTGAAGTTTTGGGTATTGAGTTTTTCAAAAGTCCAGTGGGTATTTTTAATCCTTTCACCAGTGTGGAAATTGGAGTTTGATCCGAAGTTTCTGAGTGAGTTTACTTTTGTGGTATAAGATTGGGTTGGTCTTTATGGAGGATAGGTCTGAGAATATCCTGAAGAGCTGGTTTGGTTATGGCAAATTTATTCAACATATGAATGTCATTAAAGTATTTAGTTTCTCCATCATAAATGAAACTCAGTTTAGCTGGATACAAGATCCAGGGTTGAAAGTTATTTTGCTTTAGAAGATTAAAAGTTGGTGACCACCCTCTTCTGGCTTGAAAAGTTTCAGCAGAGAGATCTGCAGGCATTCTAATATTCTTCCCTTTGAAGGTAATGGTTTTCTTTCTCCTGGCAGCTTTGAGGATTTTCTCCTTCATATTAACTTTAGTGAAGTTAATTATGATATGCCTGGGGGATGCCTTATTGGGGTTGAGTCATGCTGGGGTTCTGAAGCTGTCCACTATCTGAATTTCAGGTTCTCTAGGCATGTCTGGAAAATTGTCTTTCATAATTTCATGCAGAAGGGCCTCTGTGCCCAGCGAGGCCACTTCATCTGTTTCTGGAACTCCAATGATTCGGATATTCGCCTTCTTTGAATTATCCCAGAGCTCTCTGAGAGAAAGGTCCGTATTTGCTCTCCATTTCTCTTCCTCTTTGAGAGTTTGGGAGCGTTCAAAGGCTTTATCTTCAATGTCAGAAATCCTTTCTTCTGCTTGCTCCATTCTGTTGCCGAGGGATTCTACTGTATTTTTCATATCTTTGAGGGCTACAAATTCTTGCTTCAGTGTGTCTAAGTGTTTGGTGGTTTTGTCTTTAAATTCGTTAAATTCTTGAGACAACTTTTAAATTTCTCTTCGAATTCCTAATTCCACTTTGTTAATCTTGTCTGCAATCCAAATTCTGAATTCGATTTCTGACATCTCAGCCAGTTTGTTTATGAATAGGATCTTCAATTACATCTGCCATATCTTTCCTTGTGGGGGTTGATCTATTCTGGTTATTCATGTTACCTGAGTTTTTCCGCTGATTCCACCCCATGGTTGTTTTACTCCCTTTGATTTTTTTCCCATGGGGCTTTGTCGAGGGCCTGTACAGTGTTATGGCCTGAGAAACTGGGGCCCTGTCTGGTGTGGTGGGGCTAAGTGGGTTTTGTCTTGTTTTCAGCTGGTTTCTGTTCCACCCTAGAGAAACAGATACTTTGGATTGAAGTCTCAGCTTTTGTTCGTATCCTTGTAGTCACAGATCGCCCCAGCGGGGTTGACGTGCGTTCTTCAACCTTCTCTCTTAGTGCAGCTCAAATCCACCAGGTTACTTGCTGAAGTTTTGTTCTTTAACTTTCCTACTGGATGGGAGCCTCTGTGGAAAGTTGGCTTCAGTCAGCCATCTTGTCTACTCCATTTTATTTATTTTTTTGAGACAGAGTCTCAAACTGTTGCCCAGGGTAGAGTGCTGTGGCATCACAGCTCACAGCAACCTCAAACACTTAGGTTTAAGTGATTCTCTTGCCTCAGCCTCCCAAGTAGCTGGGACTACACGTGCCCACCACAACACCCAGCTAGTTTTAGGTTGCATTTGTTATTGTTGTTTAGCAGGCCTGGGCCAAGTTTGAACCGGCCACCCCAGGTGTATGTTGCCAACACCCTGCTGATTTGAGCTATGGGCACCGCCTATGCTGTAAATTTTAATTTATAGTAGGTAAGTTTAGCCAGTAAGGTTTGGATTTGAGAGATGAAAAGTTTGTATGGCTATGGTACTATCATCCATGAAGCCTTTTAAAATACTATCTTATTTCTATAAATGAAATTATAAATTTTGAATTCTCTACATGCTGAACACTATCAATTTAAGTGATTTTGTGTTTCTCTATTATATTATGGGTCCAAGACCCAAAACACATGATCAGTCATCACTTACTTGCCTAATTCTTTACATTATTAAGGGCAACAAAAATTTTTTTCAGCTCTAATCCCATCCTCTACCCCTGTGTCAACATGGCAGTTTGATTCTATATCTGCCCATATCAAAACACCTTGGCTTGATTTGATAAAACGTAGCTAAAACTTGACATCATATAGGATTTACAGATTTTTTATTTTTTATTAAATCATAGCTGTGTACATTAGTATGATCATGGGGCACCATACACTTGGTTCATAGACCGTTTGACACATTTTCATCACACTAGTTAACATACCTTTCGTGGCATTTTCTTAGTTATTTTGCTAAGACCTTTACGTTCCACATTTACTAGTATTCACATATACCCTTGTAAGATGCACCGCAGGTGTAATCCCATTAATCCCCCTCCCTTCACCAACCTCCGCCCTCCCTCCCCTCCTTTTCCCTCTTCTCCCTATTCTTAGGTTGTAACTGGGTTATAGCTTTCATGTGGAGGTCCTACATTAGTTTCATAATAAGGGTGAGTACGTTCGGTACTTTTTCTTCCATTCTTGAGATACTTTACTAAGAAGAATATGTTCCAGCTCCATCCATGTAAACATGAAAGAGGTAAAGTCTCCATCTTTCTTTAAGGCTGCATAATATTCCATGGTGTACATATACCACAATTTACTAATCCATTCATGGATTGATGGGCACTTGGGCTTTTTCCATGACTTAGCAATTATGAATAGGGCTACAATTAATATTCTGATACAAATATCTTTGTTATGATGTGATTTTTTGTTCTTCTGGGTATATGCCCAGTAGAGGGATTACAGGATTGAATGGCAGATCTATTTTTAGATCTCTAAGTGTTCTCCATATTTCTTTCCAAAAGGAATGTATTAATTTGCATTCCCACCAGCAGTGCAAAAGTGTTCCTGTTTCTCCACATCCACACCAACATCTCTGGTCTTGGGATTTTGTGATGTAGGCTAGTCTCACTGGAGTTAGATGATATCTCAAAGTAGTTTTGATTTGCATTTCTCAGATGATTAAAGATGATGAGCATTTTTTCATATGTCTGAAGGCCATGCACCTGTGTTCTTCAGAGAAGTTTCTCTTCAAGTCCCTTGCCCAGCCTGCGATGGGATCCCTTGTTCTTTTCGTGCTAATGCGCTTGAGTTCTCTGTGGATTCTGGTTATTAAACCTTTGTTGGAGACATAACCTGCAAATTTCTTTTCCCATTCTGAGGGCTGTTTGCTTGCTTTACTTACTGTGTTCTTGGCTGTGCAGAAGCTTTTTAGTTTGAGCAAGTCCCAATAGTGTATTTTTGAAGCAGCTTCAATTGCCTGGGGGGTCCTTCTCATAAAATACTCACCCAGACCAATTTCTTCAAGAGTTTTCCCTGCACTCTCCTCTAGTATTTTTATAGTTTCATGTCTTTAAATCTTTGATCCAGTGAGAGTCTATCTTAGTTAATGGTGAGAGGTGTGGGTCCAGTTTCAGTCTTATACAGGTTGCCAGCCAGTTCACCCAGCAACATTTGTTAAATAGGGAATCTTTTCCCCACTGAATGTTTTTAACTGGCTTGTCAAAGATTAAATAACGGTAAGTAGCTGGATTCATCTCTTGGTTCTCTATTCTGTTCCAGACATCTACTTCTCTGTTTTTGTGCCAGTACCATGCTGTTTTGATCTTGTTTGCCATTGAAACTCTGAATTCAATTTCTGACATCTCAGCCAGTTGTTTGTGAATGGGATCTTCAATTACATCTGAGGTATCTTTCCTTGGGGGGGGTTGATCTATTCTGATTAATCATGTTACCAGAGTTTTTCCACTGATTCCACCCCATAATTGTTTTACTCCCTTTGATTTCTCCCCTGTTGTTTTGTCGAGGACCCGTACAGTGCTGTGGCCTGAGAAACTGGGGCCCTATTTGGTGTAGAGGGGGTAAGTGGTTCTGTCTTGGTTTCAGCTGGTTTCTATTTGACCCTAGTGAAACAGTTACTCTGGTTGAAGTCTCAGCTGTGGAGAAATACCAGCAATTAAGTCACCCTACCCACCACAGGCAACTAATCGAAAAGGAAAATCAAACCTTCCTACAACCACACACCCAGGGCACCACCTGGATAGTCCCCAGGTGAGTGGCTCAGTTCAAAAGGTCCAAATCAATTGTCTCAGTCAGCAGCTGCCTCAGGTGGGAGCATTGAAGAGGTCCCTGGGAACTGGATCACAGGGGTCTGGTGACTGCTCTAATATGGCTTGCTCCAGTGCTGTGTGGAGTCAGAAAGAGCCACCCAGTAAATAGATCAGTCTGGGAAGATTGATGCCTCCTTCCCCACCTTGCAGCTCTGTCACACCCAGTCACTGCTATCCCCACAGGGCTGTGACCCAGTCAGTTATCTGCAGTAAGCAGATACTCCAGGGGTTTGCACCTGCCTAAGTCACGTGCAAAATAGGCCGCTACTCTCTGTCTTTATCTAGCAGGGGGTGTTGTGTCCTGTCAACCTCGGGCACTTGATGGAGGCTAGAGGTGTTCACTCAGTTCCAGCCCCACCCTTAGTTTATGTTACTGGGTGAACGGAACAACCTGTGGGAGTTTGTTTCTGACCCTGCTAGATTCTTCTGCAGAGGAGAGGCTGATTTGAGTTCCCAGAACCTGTGCCTCTGGCCCTGTCTTTAGTCCTGCGGGTTTGTATTCACAGCACGATCAGTTGTCGGCTGTAGCGTCTTAGCCTCCTTTGTCTACAGGCTGGTGATCCCCTGAGGGCCAGGTGCATTCTAAGTTCAGTAAAGCGGTCCTCTGGATCAGCCCCACCCTGGGAGTTTCCCGGCTCTGCGGGTGTGTTTTCTAGTCCCTGTGTTCCACCCAGGTCAGTGCCGCCTCAGGCAAACCCTTTACTCACGGGGCCTGTGTTTCAGTCCCAGGTCTGTTCCATGGTAGTTGCCATCTTAGAAGATGCTCAGCCTCATCTGGTTGCCCAGGAAGACAGGAGGAGAGGATATGGGATATCTGGGAGTGGGCCTTGTTATTGCTGAAGACGGCTGTTGCTCTGCACCTCGGGGCACCACCGCTCCAGTGTAATTCCTTCTTAGCTGACCGTCGTCTTCTTGCTCCTTGGCTACAGAGTCAGCATTGGCCAGCTGCAGTCCAGGCCCTGTCTGCACCTCTCGAGAGTTCACCCAAGAATCTGGACTCCTGGGGGTTAGGTATCCAGATCACAGAGTGAGAGTGGAGGGGAGTGTTAGGAGCTCACGGTTGCAGGTCGTAACACCAAGCTCACTGAGACCAAATGAACAAACAGATACAAAGGTTACCAGGCACACGGCCCGTAGAGACAGAGATAGACGGAAACACATAGACATACAAGTAACAGCCACGACAACAGCAATATAAGAACAACTGCAATAAAAATAGTGATAATCGTAAAATAATTGAAAGAAAGAAAAAAAAGAGAGAAAAAAGTGGTGTTAGTAGGAATGTTAAATGAGGAGAAAGAAGAAATTAAAATTAGAAGACATAGAAATAAAAAATATATCTATATAAAAAGTAATAATAAAAAATTATCGAAATCTCCTCTAAGAAAATGGTGAGAAAAAAACAGACAAAAACAAAACAAAAAAAAAAAACCCACGAAAACCAAAAAAAAAAACAAAAAGGCACCAACTACAAAAATATTCTTGCGTGTAGAAATATGCCTATATATATATCTATATGTCTGCTGTAGGGATCGACTTTCGTAGGTATATTCATACTGCAGTATACTTTCTGGACACCAGGTGGCGCTGTGAGTGGTTCTGAGACTTGTACCTGATTTACAGTTTATACTGTTACCATGGTAACCATCTTCCATGGCCGATCGCCATTTTGGAATTTCTGTAAAAGTTTGTCGCCTAAGAATTGTGTAACCTCAGCTGTTCTTTTCCAGACAGCACTTGCGACCGACCTTCCCACTCAGTGCAGGTGTCCACGCTTCTTAAGTCTTTCCACTCTGTTCCCAGGTTCTCCTGCAAACTGGTGACTGCAATCGGCTGTAGGCAGAGTGGTGCTGAGTTTGCGCGGTCGTTGGCGGGCTTGCGGTTTTATCTGCTGTAGCTGGCTCCCGGGGCTGAAGCCAAGTTCGCGGCTTTAGGAGCTAAAGCCAGGTCCGTGACTTCAGTAGCTTCAGGGCTTTAGCAGCCAAAGCCGGGTCCGCGGCTTCAAGCCGGTTCCCGTGGTTGGAACGTTCAGGGGACTTATTCTGGGTTTTATGGTTCAGAGTTTCCCTTTTGGATCGGCACCCGCCAGTTCACCGCGCAGCCTGAACCGCCAGCCCCCTCCAACACCTGGGGGAAAGGTGCCCGCCCTTTTGGGTAGTTCAAAATGTCTGTTTCCTGGGCAAGATCCCTTCCCTTCAATTGTCCAACAGTTTGCCCAGCTCCCTGTGGTTTTGAGTGGCTCTCCTTTCGGATGCCTCCCTCAGTTCAGGAATAATTATTTGTCAGTTGGGTTTTGTCAGCATTTATAAGCTGCTGACCTCCGTAGGGGAGGGGCCTGCTGGCTGGTCGGGCCAAGCAGGGAAGAATCTCTACAACAGAGTCTGTGATTTTAAATTACCCCTCATATATAGCAATCCGCCAGTTCGCTGGGCGTCTCCAGCTGTCTGTCCACTCCAATAATCCACACACAGGGAAGGTCCAGACCGCCTTTCCTCTCACCTGATGGCTTGGGAGAGGTGGGCTACACGTCCGTCCTGTCCGCCATCATGCTCCGCCTATCAGGATTTACAGATTTTTTAAAAGTATATAGCCTGAGTTTGTTTATACTCCTCTCTATCCTCCACCCATTCCTATACCTTCTTTCTTCTCACCCTCATACACACATCCTCACTTGCACACACTTCTATAGGCTTCCTGGTGAGTATATAACATACCAGAGTATGCTACTCAAAGTCAAGACCACAGATCAACAGCACTGGCATCACCTGGGAGCTTGTCAGAAACATAGGCTCTGGAGCCTCATCTCAAATCTACTAAAGAATCTGCATTTTAATAAGTATCTCAGGTAATTTGTATACATAATAAACTGTGAGAAGCTCTGTACTAGAATTAATACAAATCCCAGCATGCCATGACTAGTGTTAGGTTTTAAAAAGCTGTCAGCTTGTTCACTGGGAGAAATTTTCTTTTCCACTCCTAACCCAGTGATTCTCAAAATGTGATCTCTGAGGGATGGGGGCTCAAGACCCTGTCAGAGCGTTCAGTCAGGTCAACACTTTTCCACTACATCAGCTGTGTGAGGCTAGATTTTCATTATATACTTTAGAACCCATCACAACAAACAGGTCGAATGGAGAAGCAGATACAAGAATACAGCTGTCTTCTAAGTAGGACATAGCAATTTACAAAAATGAAAACACTGCTGTTCTATCTTTGGCATTGTTTCAGAAAATACAGGGTTTTTTTAAATGTTATTTATGTTAACATGTTCTGATGGGATCCAGGGTCCCAAAACTAAAACAGTAATCACAAGTGTAATATGTCGGTGAGAAAATAGGTTTCAGTATATGCCATTTCTTTTACAACTCTATAGAAATGCCACTTTTGTAAACTGAAGGTAACTCTGTCTGCCTATGTCACATCCTTTCCACTATCAATGTTTATAATCTCTAAAATTGGCAAGGATTTGTACTTCTTTCTCCTGAACTGACATAAATAGCGTATCTCCTCTGAGATGCTTAGTAGCTTAGATCTGCTTTCTCAAGGGAACTTAAACATTGAAAAGAGGAACCGAAGAGTCCCTAACAACAATAGGGACTCATAAATCCAAGGGCTTTTGTCTTATTGGCACAAGCTAGCATCGTATAATTGATCTTGGCAGAGATTCTTGAAGAGGACTGAGTTTATAGGCAGTGGCTGCTTTTCAACATCATCTTCTAGTCAACACTTTCCAGCCATGGAGATTCCAGGATCTTCTCTTAGAGTTGAGTCCCAGTGTTTGCTTTCTCTTATAACTACACAGGTTGTCTGAGTCTCTCAGCTGCTAGAAATCTCAGGTTGTTTCCTCATGACTTATCTAAAGGACAATTCGTGGGATTTTCCCACCTCTCTACAGTTGTCTATAACATGTCTGTTACTCCCAAGTTCTCTAAATTATGCTTAAAAAGTAACCTTATAATACTGCGTGTTAGCACACCCCTGCTGTGTTTCCTCTCTAGTATTTACAGCTATTTAAATTATCTTCTTGTTTGTGTAAGTAGTGCGTGTTCCTGCCACCTCACCATGAGAGTGGGGACTTAGTCTTATTTATAGTTGTAGCCTCAGAACCAGGAACAGTGCCTGGAATGCTTATGCTGAACAGATACAGATGCTTTATGAATAAACAGATAGCATTCAGTTGGTAGTTGACCTCGTTGGCCACAGTTGGCCTGAGAGGCTGTATCCAAGGTAAGAAGGTAACTTAAAGGAGCACGGCGTTAGTTGAAGGGTCCAGAAGGGTCTAAATGACCAGCCAGACCTCCTTTGGTTTTTGGCATAAGGACTGCATGGCTTTTGTATTAAGTGGCCCTCAGGTTATGGGAAGCTGGACTTCTATTGACAATGTGTAAAGAGCAGAATATAATTATAGCATTCCCTTCAGTTAGGCAGGGTCTTACTAGGAATTTTGTAAGCAATAACAGATTAACAGAGTAAGAGTTTTATCATACTTTGAAACAAGGTGGAAATACCACATTATGTGGCATTTGGAAGGTTTTGAGAGCATTTAAAGGTGACCACCAGTTCTTGTGGTATTTAGTAATGGGCACTTTTGTCATAGAAATGAGTTTTCTTTTTTGCAGTTTTTGGCCGGGACTGGGCTTAAACCCACCACCTCCAGCATATGGGGCTGCCGCCCTACTCCTTTGAGCCACAGGCGCCGCCAGAAAGAAGTTTTCTTCAAATAGCCTCTTATTGTATCTAAGGGATACTAGTTTTATTCACAAGTCATGCTGTGTGATTAAAAGGGATTCATCAGACCCTCACTAATTCTCCTAGAAATGAGGTGGGTAGATGCATTTATGGAGCAACGAGTCAAGCAAAGAAGGGGTCCAGAAGAAGTTTCCTGCATTGGTAGAGAAAACTGTAGAGAACTTTAGGATGATATTGAGGAATGAGGAAATGAGAAAATTGAAAAACAGCATTTTATGAGGTATGTATAAATAATGAGACTTACAAGGTCACAGGACCAAAATGGAAAATAGTAACTAATTCATGTTGGCTATCTTGACTGTTTTCTCCAATTTGAAAAGCTCTAGTAAAGGAACTGTTGTGGAACTGAATGTATGCAAAGGGAGGCCCTTTGCTAACTGTCAGGTTGCTAAGATATATATAAAACAGATTTGCACAGTTTCCACCTATTTTCCCCCTAATCTTAGGCTTCCCCCTCCCTTGCTTTAGGTATACCTTCTGTAAAACTGAATTCTCACAGCAGATCGAAGTACTATTCATATCACTAAATGATTCTTCTCTTGTCTAAAATCTCCTGAAAGAATTTCTTTAAAATAACACGTTCCCCTAGTATAGCGGTTCTCAACAACAGGAACTGTATTAAAGGGTCTCGGCATTAGGAGAACCACTGCCCTAGTACATTATGTAAATAACTGCTTGACAACAGAGAGAAGCAGAAGATTTAAAACCAAAGCTACTAGCAATTGAAATTAGAGAAAAGAATTTCTGGGGTTTTTTTGTTTGTTTTTTGGTTTTTTTGTTTTTTTTTTGAGGAAGAGTCTTACTCGGTCACTCTGGACAGAATGCCATGGTGTCATAACTCACAGTAGCTTCAAACTTTTGGGTTAAAGGGATTCTCTTGTTTCAGCCTCCCTCGTAGCTGGGACTACAGACACCTACCACAAAGCCCGCCTAGTTTTTAGAAGAGAGACAGGGTCTCCTCTTGCTCAGGCTGATCTCAAAACTCCTGAGCTCAAGTGATCCAATCACCTTGGCCTCCTAGAGTACTAGGATTACAGGCGTGAGGCACCATGCCCAGCCAGAATTTCGTATTTTTAATGCATGTTAATGGAAAAATAATTACTTAAATATACTCTAGGGCAGCACCTGTAGCTCAGTGGTTATTGTGTCGGCCACATATACTCAGGCTGGCAAGTTCAAACCCAGCCCCGGGCCAGCTAAAATCAACAATGACAACTGCAACAACAACAAAAATTTAAAAAATGAATAAATTTAAAACTATCTGTGGCTACTAGTTGCCCAGAGAATAAATCCAATAAAAAAGAAAGAAATATACTCTAGTTGACCCAAACTTCTTCAGAAATACTGTAACATTTACAGTTTCTTTTCATAGTAGGTGTTTTGGGAATGGAAAGAGAAGCATTATTTTAGTTAATGTTTTCTGGAACTAACACTTGTGATCTATCAATTACACATTTTATCAACCACATTTTCAACATCAGTAATCTGAGATGTGAGGTTTTGTTGATATAATTAGTTTTACACTGCACTAACAATACTATAATATTATATATAGTACTTCCCTTTTAAGAACTAAACAGTGTTAATAACTTTGGCTACTTTGGATATCTTAAGTAATTAGGGTGTTTTTTTTTGACACAGAGTTTCACTTTGTCACCCTGGGTAGAGTGCCAGAGGTGTGGCATCATAAGTCACAGCAACCTCAAACCTCAAGCCTCAGCCTCGCTTGCCTCAGCCTCCAGAGTAGCGGGGACTACAGGTGCCCACCACAACGCCCAGCTTTTTTTAGAGATAGGGTCTCACTCTTGCTCAAGCTGGTCTTGAACTCATAAGCTCAAGCAATCCACCTGCCTTGGCCTCCCAGAGTGTTAGGATTACAGGTGTAATCCACTGCGCCTGGCTAAAATTATTTTTAAAAGGGAATTGAGTTGGCTCACAAGGCCAGATGATTAAGTTCACGAAATCGTCCTAGAAAAAGCACATGTCTCTAGCCGGGTGCTATGGCGGGCACCTGTAGTCCCAGCTACTCGGGAGGCTGAGGCAAGAGAATTGCTTAAGCCCAGGAGCTGGAGGTTGCTGTGAGCTGTGTGATGCCACGGCACTCTACCAAGGGCCATAAAGTGAGACTCTGTCTCTAAAAAAAAAAAAAAAGAAAGAAAGAAAAAGCACATGTCTCATTGCTGAATACCACTATGGTCACCTTCTAAGTACTACCCCTTGGGTAGCTATACACTGATGCCAGTGCCTAGTCCCCTCAAAGCAATTTTGGAGCTCTTTTTTCAGAATGGCCATCAGAGCTGTTATAATTTGAGATCCAACAATTCAGTTTGGGAACTCATCCTAGAAAAAGTGCTTTCAAGTGTGGACTAGGTGCTGGCTTATCAGGGCATAGCTTCCCCAGGGGAGTACTTCAAGGGTGACAGTAATGATACTCAGCAAGGAGGCGTGTAGCACTTTTTCTAGGATGAATTTGAAAATTTGTCCAACTTCCGTACATGTATGTAGGCCAGAAACCTGTTACAAGGTGCGGTATCATTGCAATTTCACTTTTATGCCAGATTATCATCACTGAACTGCCTGCAGTTTCATTAACTCTCAAATACTATCCCTACAGCCTTCCAACAACATAGACTGCATTTTATATTAGTATGTAAACTAATGCACAATTTTGTTACAAACTAGAAGTCAGCATTTAGTAAATGGGAAAACATAAGGCACTCTCTTTTGTTTCTGTATAGTTAAAAATGGTTCACAAAGGCTTTCCCTGATTATACTTTTTTTTTTTTTTGAGACAGAGTTATATCACCCTTGGTAGAGTGTTGTGGCCTCACAACAACCTCAAATTCTTGGGCTTAAGAGATTCTCTTGCCTCAGCCTCCCAAGTAGTTGGGACTACAGGCACCGGCCACAACGCATTTTTTGTTGCAGCTGTCATTGTTGTCTAGATGGCCCAGGGCCGGGTTCAAACCCGCCACCCTCAGTGTATGTGGCTGGTGCTATAACCACTGTGCTACAGGCGCTGAGCCTCCTGATTATATTTTAAACTTGTGCCTGTGAAGACTGAAATGTTTAAGTTGTATTAAGAATCATTAAGCAACATTAAGAAAAATATTTTCAGCTTTGTACTTGTGTCAATAGCAGAGTTGCAAAAATTATCTCTTTTGTCTCCATGTTAAATTAGTCAAAAGATCTGTCTTCTTGTTCCTCCCTTTTTAAAACCTACTTTCAGACTTAACAGATATTGTTTTGGCACTGCAAGGACCTACTAAGCAGTAGGGTAGGACTGTGGGGGAGAATGCCATTTATATTTCAATATTCAAATTTGGTATCTTACCAGGTTGCTAAAGTTGTAAAGGGCTGAAATTATCTCTGTTAAAATTAATACATTTTGGTTGGGCACAGTGTCTGACGCCTAGAATAAGCCTAGAATTTTGGGAGACTGAGGCAGGAGTATTGCTTTAAGTCAGACCAGCCTAAGCAAGAACAAGACCAGATCTCTACAAAAAATAAGAAAAATTAGCTGGGGTTGGTGGTGAGCGCCTGTAATCCAGGAAGGCTGAGGCAGGAGGATCGCTTGAGCCTAGCAGTTTGAGGTTGCTGTGAACCACGATGCCCCTAGCTCTGTAGCTGAGGTGACAGAGCAAAACCCTCTCACGAAAACATACACACACATATATATTTTATCTATTAATAAGTAAAACTTATAACGTAAAATATACTATAACATGGAGGCTTTTCTCTTAGAAATGAGTCGTTAAACTGTTTTAAATTATGATGACATAGCGTAAGATATTGCACTTCCTTTTAGTAGTAAGTTACCTCGAACATGATTATATGCTAATATCATACACTGTCCTTGCTTCTGGGTAAAAGAAGCCCAAAGAATCACTTCCAATTATAGCTTAGTAACATGAAAACAAAATCCATTCAGAGTATAGATATTTTTCTCTTTTAAGAATTGACTTATCTTGCTTTCCCTCCTTGGACATATAGTGGTTTTTCTGAGAGAAGACGGTATTTAATTACCAGCAAACTCCGCCTCCCCCAAATCTCACCTTAACCCAAGCTCTCCTCTTAGGCTTTTGGGCAGCTGGAGTGTGGGTTGGGGAGCCCGACTCCCTACACTTAGCCCACCTCCCTACTCAAGACTGGAAAGTGACAGCAACGGAGATACCGGGTTCCTCCAGGCTGGGCTCAAAAGACTCATTCTGCTTTCCCTCCAGCCACTCGTAGCCTTTCCAGAGTTCACTTTTCCTCCCCACTCACTGCCACCTGCCCGGGCGCCCCAGCACCTACGCCCGCCTCCAGCCGGCTGTCAATCACAGCTTTCTGCAGCTCCCGGGTTAGAGAGCCAAGCTCCTTTGGTCCTCTGGTTCCGCCCCGCCCAGAACTGTTTCCCGCCCTTTGAGCTCTCTGTCCAATCATCAGCACACGATGATTCTTTGGCTCCCGGCCCTCGGTCCCCGCCTTGTCGAAGACTTGTTTCCTTTCTTAGGGCTGAAGGAATCACCTGACCCGGAGGCGCTCCCTCCGAAGGCAGGCAAGGGGCGTGTGCGTGGAGGGGAGGGGCGCGAGAAGAAAGGGGGGACGCCGGGAGTGGGCGGGGAGAAAGGTTGTCAGTCTGCTCTCGCGAGAGAGGACGGAAGCCTGTGGGAGCCCGTGGCCTTTAAAGTGCGGTTCAGCCCTTTCCTCCAGGGGTAGTTTGTAAACACTGCTGTGCTTGGGGCTCCCGGGCAACCAGAAAGATCTTGAACTAGTGTCCTGGAAAGGTGAGTATTGATGGGCAGAGAGCCGCAGGACTGGAGACTGTAGGGATACGGAGAAAGAAGGCGCTAACATGGCGACGTCGCTCACCATAGTCCCCACCCCCCTCTCCCCATCACCTCGGGCGCTCCAGCCGTGGTCCCTAGCCCTTAGGGCGACTGTGGCTGTGCTGCCAGCACAGCAGTCCTCGGGGCGTCGGCTTCTGGAGCCTGACGGGCTGGGCCGGACCGTTAGGTAACTAGCGTTCGTTGTTCCGACCCCTCCCTCTCGCGCGCTTTCCTGAGGAAGAGGAAAAAGGAATAACGGCTCCTCGGAGACCCCTCCCTCCGAATTATCTTTTGCTGCTCAGGTCAGTTCAAAGGTCCCTGGGGCGCACATCGAATCCGCGCTGTGCACGGAGAGACCTTCCCCTTCCCACCCCTCCCAGCCCATGCACTGGGCAGAGAGAGGGCCCACTCTGTTCACCTCACCCAGGACTCAAGCGGTTGAGGACCGTGTGTTGGAGATGATGGCGGGGAGGATGATCGGGAGGCGCAGCTGAAAATAGGGTCAGGGTCCCTGGCTGTTGTGGAACCTGATGGAACGAATGATAGGGAGAACCTGGGAGCTGTAAGTCTCGGTCGGCCGTTTCTGTCCTTTCTGCTCCCTCGTACTCCAGCCACCTCCCGCTCTTCCCCTGTGGGGCGGGGCTGAGGTGTGGGTGCAGACTGATTTTGATATTTTCCCCTATTTTGCCTTCCTGGGTGGACAGCATATCTTCTCAGGGAAATAATTTGCTTTTTCTCAGTGCCCTAGGGACCAGAGTCGATGGTCCCTAGGCCATTGGGAATGGAGGGGGCGCCGGGGGGGAGAGAGAGAGAGTGTGTGTGTGGTTTCTGTGCTCCTTCGTTGAACCGAAGGGGGCGGTGCGAGAGAAGAGGAGTTGGGGACTATTTTTGTGATCCCAGTTAGTATAAAATTGTCTTTTCTTAATGGGGAGTCTTAAAACTGGTGAGGCCAAGCGCAAAACTACTGTGAATATGATGGAGTAGAAGAGCTTACTCTCGATGGACTTTAGGCCCATTGACTAATCCCTAAATTATAACGTTAAAGTTTCAATTTCATATGGTTAAATTATAGATCCCGTAGCAAAAGATAAATTTAATGTATATATGTGAAATCATAATAAAAACTGAGTTTCTCAGAGTACACTTTTAGTTCTGTTTGAAGAAATTTATAACCACTGGCATTGCCGTTGTCAGTAAAGCCTTTTTAGGCATAATCTTTAAGTAGACAAGATAGCCTTGGTCTGTTGTACCAAACCCAGGAAGGTGTGACTTGATTTGTAAAGCTTGTTAAAAAGTCAACCCTTCAAGATTAAGAGCCCTAAAATGCAAACACAGTAGCAACTTTATCTTGAATTTAAATTTGTTTAACTCACTCAAGGAATCTATTGTAAATACTTTTTACAATAGTATTTAAATAGGAACATCTGTAGGATGTTCCTACAGTTTTGCAGGTCAGGAATTAAGAAAATTAAGTGATCTTTAAGGTCATCAATAATTGAGTAATAGCTAAGAGTCCTAGTCTTTGTAAAATAATTTGAATCTTCCAAATTTGCAATGATGTGTATACTGCCTTTCTAAGACATATTCTTGCTTTCAGATAATGTTATTGCCATTCACTTTTTAAACATTGTATAATATTGTGGTAATCTAGAGTTTAGGTGTTTTGAATTTTAGTTGTTAGTAAGGGTGGAGATTTCAGGGACTTTTTCTGTGTATTTAAGGTACATAATACTTTTGTAGATCTGATTGCATTTCCTGGAAATCCTTTTTTTAAATATGTTGTTAGAATGTTTGTTTCATATTTGTGACACTATATTCTTACCCACTGAATATATATAATCGAGAAATTCCTGCATTTGCTTTTTTATTTGGAGTATATGTTTCTTATAACAGAAATGGTTGTGTCAACTTTTTAACAAATAGCGGGGGGTACTTTTGTTAGTATTCAGGATTTGGAAGCTATTGTGAGTATCTTTTAAAATGATATGCTATACATCAAGTATTTACTACCTATGATTAGCATTAACTCAAGAAATCATGTACTTTTTTTCCTTTTTTTTTTTTTTTTTTTTTTGAGGCATAATCTCACTCTGTTGCCCTGGGGTTGAGTGCCATGGCATCATCACAGCTCACAGTAACCCCAAACTCTTGCCTTAGATTCACAAGTAACTGGGACAGTAGGCGCCACCACAATTAGTGGCTAATTTTTCTATATTTAGTAGAGATGGGGGTCTCACTTTTGCTTAGTCTGGTCTTGAACTCCTGAATTCAAGCAATCCACCTGCCTCAGACTCCCAGAGTGCTAGGATTATAGGCAAGAGCCACCGCACCCAAACCATGCACATTTTTTTCTACCAAAATTTTTATATTGGAAAACATAGGCTTTAATAATATGTATGTCCTTTGCTGGTAAATTATTTTGTCAGGTAAAAAATCTCGCCATATATGTTATTTCTGCCCATTTTGTCTTCAACTTCCTCCTTCCAGTATGAAATATGTCTATAAGCTGGCATTTCTTTCCCTTTGTTACTATTGAAATGCCATTAGAGAAGGTAAGTCGTTGAAGTCTTCCTTATTTAAAATGACGTTTTCACCAGAAACTCCCTTGTTTAAAACCCAGTGAATGACAATAACTGATATTCAGCTGTTCCTTATAAAAATAAATATGTGTAGTATTTGTTATAATTAAAATCTATCCTTAACAAAAACCACTTTGGGCCTGGTGTGGTGGCTCCACCTAAAAAAAAGAAACGGAGACAGAGTCTCAAGCTGTGGCCCTGGGTAGAGTGCCTCATAGCTCATAACTTCCAAATAGGGCTCAAGTGATCCTCTTGCCTCAGCCTCCCAAGTAGCTGGGACTACAGGTGCCCGCCACAATGCCTGGCTATTTTTTTTTTTTTTTTTGGTTGTTGTTGTTGTTTGGCAGGTCTGGGCTGGGTTTGAACCCACCAGCTCCAGTGTATGTGGCTGGCGACCTTGCTGCTGAGCTACATGCGCCAAGCCAGTTTTTCTATTTTTAACAGAAACGGGCTCTTGCTTTTGCTTGCACTGGTCTCGAACTCATGAGCTCAAGCAGTCCACCCACCTCGGGCTCCCAGAATACTAGGATTACAGGCGTGAGCCACCACACCTGGCCAAACCTTTGTATTGTTATGGTCAGTAGTTTAATTTAGTATTTGTGTTTATCTTATACTCCTGTTCCTTGAGGCTTAAAACTTGTCTAAGATGCTGAATGTTCTGTTTATGTAATTTTTAATGTTTAGGTAGTAAGACAGCAGTCACCTATTAATATCTAAAGAAAAACTCCCAAGTATTTTATTCCTTTGTTATGTTTCTCATAGCTAAAAAGTTATAGTATGGTATACTTACTTAGAAAATTGTGGAAATAAGGGCCAGGTGCAGTGGTTCACACCTGTAATGCTTGAGACCAACATGGGAGGATCTCTCAAGACTAGCAATTGGAGATCACCTTAAGCCAGGGGTCCTCAAACTGCGGCCCGCGGGCCACATGAGGTGGTGTGATTGTATTTGTTCCCATTTTGTTTTTTTACTTCAAAATAAGAAATGTGCAGTGTGCATAGGAATTTGTTCATAGTTTTTTGTTTTTTTTTTTAACTATAGTCCGGCCCTCCAATGGTCTGAGGGACAGTGAATGTTTTTTTTTTAATTCACTGTGGTCTGAGGGACAGTGAATTGGCCTCCTGTTTAAAAAGTTTGAGGACACCTGCATAAGCAATATAGCAAGACCCCATCTCTACAAAAAATAGATTAGCAGAGCATGATGGCACACACCTATAGTTCAAGCTACTGGGGAGGCTAAAGCACAATAATTGCTTGAATATGTCTTTTCATTTATTCTTGTTGACAGTCTTGAAGCTGGTATATTGCTTTTCACTTGTAAGTATGTTTAGTAATGTTTATTTTTTTCTTCTTGGCATTTTGGCAATGGTAGTATAATGCTTAGAAACATTTTTGCAACAAAAAGTGTTTTGAGAGCTAGACCTGTTCACTCATGTCTGCATTCTTTGTCTTAACGAAGATAGTGGTTTTCAACTTGAGATAGTGGTTTTCAACTTGTTTTTTGCCTTGATATCCAAGGAATAGAAAATGCTTCCAACAGATGTAGTGGTTTATTAGCACAGAGATTCTCAACAAAATTGGTAGGGAAGATAGTGTGGGAGTAATTGTAGTTGGCAAAATACTATATTGACTTTGGTTATTTTTGTATTATATGGTAGCTTTATAGTATAGACTGTAAATTCATAAGTTCCCTAAATGTTCTTTAGTTTGCCTAACAGAACATATATTTTTGTCATTTCAATTTTATAGCCTTGTTTTTTCTAATTTTTACTCTTTGGGGTAGAATATATGCTTTTATATATTGAACATTTGTTAGAACAGTATTAATTAGAAATCAACTTCAGTTTTGACATACTAAGGTAGATTGTTTAATCATTTTTGTGCATTCTAATTTGTGGATAAACATTATAGTTTTTATAGAATTATAAAAAAAGTTTTGTGTATTTTACTTTTATGGCATTGTAATTTTTCTTTTCTTTCTTTTTTTTTTTTTTTTTAGAGACAATCTTATTTTATCGCCCTGGGTAGAGTGCCATGGTGTCACAGCTCACAGCAACCTCCAGCTCTTGGGCTTAGGCAATTCTCTTGCCTCAGCCTGAGTAGCTGGAACTACAGGTGCCCGCCACAGCACCTGGCTATTTTTTTATTGCAGTTTGGCCGGGCCAGGTTCGAACTGGCTACCCTTGGTATATGAGGCCAGTGCCCTACTCACTGAGTCACAGGCACCGCCTGGCATTGTATTTTTTCATGTTATATAAACTTTGTAATTTTTGATGTTTACCAATAATTAACCAGATAACTATTAAATTTTGTCAAATTTAAATGCCCAACAGGAAAATAATTGTTTTTCATTTTTGCCTGTTTTAACATTGAATTGAATATCTTTGTGCACATACCTTTTTCCTTTGAATTGTTTCTGTAGGATACTAATCTCAAATGTGATTACTGGTCAAAGGATATAGATGTTTCATCAGTTGCCAAATTTTTGCTTCCCCAAAGACTTGATCACGTTTACACCAGAGTATGGAGGCACTAACTTTGCCATCATTTTGCCAACTTTGGAGTTGTGGTTATTAATAAAATGTGATTACTTAATTGGAAATTATTACTAGGAATAAGTTGTATTATAATTATTTAGTTGACCATATCAAACTATAGTTATTTATCTATAAGTGATCCGTGTGCTGGGGCAAATATTGTATATTTTGTCTTTTCTGTCATTTCACTGATTGTTTCTCTTAAACTTCACTGGAACTTCTGACAACATAGTAACAATAATCCTTAAATCTTATGCAGTTTTTTATGGTTTGCACTTGAAATATCCTATGCTAGTTTAAGAGATACTGTCTGAACTATAGATTTTATAGGATTTCTTTTTTTTCCTTTTTTTGCAGTTTTTGGCTGGGGCCGGGCTTGAACCTGCCACCTCCAGTATATGGAGCTGGTGCCCTACTCCTTTGAGCCACAGGTGCTGCCCTTTTTTTTTGAGACAGAGTCTCGTGTCTCATTATGTTGCCCTTGGTAGAGTGCCATGGCATCACAAATCACAACAACTTCAAACTCTTGGGCTTAAGCGATTCTCTTGCCTCAGCCTCAAAAGTAGCTAGGACTACAGGTGCCTGCTAACAATGCCCGGCTATTTTTTGATTGCAGTTGTCCTTGTTGTTTAGCAGGCCCAGGCCGGGCTCAAAGCTGCCAGCTTTGGTGTATGCCACCAGCACCCTCACTGGCACTCACTGAACTACGGGCGCCAAGCCGATTCCTAGGATTTCTGTCTTATGAATTTATCATTGTGAATTATTAAGATTTATAATGACAAATTCTTTTCCATATAGATAACCCTTCAACCAAAGAGTGTTTTATAACCAAAATGACTGAGTTTTGTTTCCTCAGTATCTTTTGGCACATAATATATAATCAGACTTTTAGGATAGTTGCTGCAAGCCACAATGTCATGGGTCTATATTATTATTAATTGTGTTACCTTGGGAAAATGACATAACTTCTCTGTGGCTCAGTTTCTTTCTTCCCTTTTTTTTTTTTTTGTTTTGGACTAATAATAGTTAACTCATATCCTTGCTGGGAGCATTCACATATATATAGTACTTAAAACAATGTCAGGAACTTAATGTACTCAATATATGGTGCAATAATGATTGTTACTAAAATTCATTCAGAAACAATAATAGCACAGCCCTTATGGCTAGAAGACACCATACAACCACGATCTATTTGGTATCTTTGGCAACAAAGTTGGATTTTCCCTAGGAATTTATAATTTGGGGTAGAACTTACTACCTTAAAATTTTCGTAAACCCATTTGAAAGAATATTTCATATTTTTTGTTCCATAGGTGTCCCTTCTCCAGTCAGTCTTTTTCTTTCTTTTTTTTTTGTAGAGATAGAGTCTCACTTTATGGCCCTCGGTAGAGTGCCGTGGCCTCACACAGCTCACAGCAACCTCCAGCTCCTGGGCTTAAGCGATTCTCTTGCCTCAGCCTCCCGAGTAGCTGGGACTACAGGCGCCTGCCACAGCACCCGGCTATTTTTTTGTTGCAGTTTGGCCAGGGCTGGGTTTGAACCCACCACCCTCGGCTTATGGGGCCGGCACCCTACTCACTGAGCCACAGGCGCCGCCCTAGTCAGTCTTTTTCTATGTGGAATTCATGCAGTATAGCATATCCTTATTTTGAGACGGTAAAATCATGATAATGTGATTTCCATAAAATCTTTTCAGTTGTCCTTTTACTCCACCAATTCCACTGCAAACATTATAGTACAATCTTTTCATGTCTGTTTTCCTGTCATAGAATAAATCATGTTCTAGTGTCTAGTGTTCTAGTGTTTTTTTTTGTTGTTGTTTGTTTGTTTTTTTTAATGAGACAGAGTGTGAGCTGTTGCTCTGGGTAGAGTGCAGTGGCATCATAGCTCACAGCCAAATTAGACTTAAGTGATTCTTTTGCCTCAGCCTCCTGAGTAACTGGGACTACAAGCGCCCCACACAACTCTCAGGTATTTTTAGAGATGGGTTCTCACTCTGGCTCAGGCTGGTCTGGAACTCGTGAGCTCAGGTCAATCCACTTGCCTCTGCCTCCCAGAGTGCTAGGATTATAGGCATGAGCCACTGTGCCCAGCTATCTCACAATTTTTGTAGGACAGAAGTCCAGGTGGGCTCATCCAGATCATTTGCTTAGGGTCTTACAAAATCAAAGTCACTGTGTTGGCAGAGCAGTGTTCCTTTTTGGAGTCCCTGGGGAAGAATCCCCTTCCAAGTTAATTCAGGTTGTCTGCTGAATTCATTTTGTTGCACTTTTTAGACGGTCACCCGTCTTCCCCTCCTGGCTGTCAGTCAGTGGCTGGTCTTAGCTCCCAGAAGCTGGAATGCTTTCATGTGGCCACCTCCAGTAAATGGCAAGTTAAATGCCCTATCTTTTTTTTTTTTCTAACTTCATCTCTGTTCAGACTCCAGATAGAGAATGTTCTCCACTCTTAAAGACTCATTTGATTAGATTGGGCCCTCTTGGTTAACCCAGGATTCTCTATTTTAGGATCTATAATTCTTTAACATCTGCAGAGTTCCGTTGGCCATATAATATAACTATTTGGAGGTTCCTGGGATTTAGGATATAGACATCTTTTGTTGGGGGGCATTCTGCCTGCTATACTTACGCATATTCTTAAAAAGAAACTTGAGAAAGTATGTGCCGTTGCATGTTTCTAAGTTGATTCCTACGTTTTTCATCATAAGTTGAAATAGTTGGAAAAAGCATAATTTCTTGCTTTTCTAGATATTGACACCGCTGTTTTATGACTATCTAAATACCATAGTGATTTCATGGTATTATTTGTTTTAAGAACAAACTGGAATTATCCACTCTTTTAATAGTTGGAAATTTTCATTGTTCCTTTTTCTTATGTTCTTTCTACTTCTCCAGCATAATTTTACTTGAACCCAATGTATTTTAATGTTTTAAAATATTTTATTGATCTGCTCTCATACTTTATGACAAATATGTATTTAATTTTTGAAAATGTATTACTGTTTTCCTCTTCATTCTTGTGGACTGTCTTAGGACAGTGCATTTTTGGATAGTATTTCAAGAATGGAGGAGGCAGTCATTAAATGAAAATTGTTGTTTCTGCCATCACACTGTACGATATATCTAAATTCAGAACATTAAACACAGGTAGAACACCATTCCTAAAGCCATGCTTTGCCTTGAACAGAAATATTTATAGGATAGGGGAAAACATAAGCCTGAGGGTTAATGGTGCCTTGATTAATGGAGGCTTGGAGATGCTCTTATTTTAAATCATACACTTGCTTTGTTCCAGGGAAGTTTTTACAACCTGGGGCAATACACTCTAATAGAAGTTGGAATGGGTGAGAAGTATTGTTTTTGGTTTTAGAAAGTGGGAAAATGAGGACTCAGGGAAAAGTAGGCAAATAATTTTTAGGAAAGCAAACAAAAGGAAGTTGATATAGAAACTGATTTTCTTAAAACTTCTCTTGCTCAAATGTCCCTTAGAAAGCCTTAGTGTACTTTTAGTAATACATACCCCAGTTTGAACATTGGCTACTTGAACAACTGTCCCTCTCTCCTGCCTTGCTCCTGTTGTCCCACAAGGACAGAAACCAACTTCTTTCTTCCACCCAGTATTGCCCTTGGGTCTGTTACATAATTCTGAGTCCAAAACCAAGAAATGATTAATCCCCTTCTCACACTAATGCCTACCTGTTGGGCCCTGTTTCCTGGCACATAACAGTGTTTGGCTTTTATCAGGATAGTTGCCATTAGCAATGTTTGTACCTTTCAAAAGTAGAGATCCTACCCACAGGTTAGTTATATCGAAATATTGCGTGTAGTAATGTGCCATGTAACAAGGTTTCGAGTCAACAGACCATACAGGCCATCATGATGTCATAGTGTAACGCATGACTCATATGTTTGTGGTGATGCTGGTATATACAGACCTACTGTACTATCAGTTGGTATAGCACAATTGTGCACAGTACATATAGTACTTGATAATAGTATGTTACTGATTTATGTATTTACAATGCTTTTTATCGTTCTTTTGGAGTATACATCTGCTTATTAACTTTACAAAGTTCACTTTGTAAAGCGGCCTCAGCCAGATCCTTCAGGTGGTTATTCCAGAAGAAGGCATTGATGAAGGAAATGACAACTCCATGTGTATTATTGCTTCTGAAGACTTCCCAGTGGGTCAAGATGTGGAGGCAAAGACAGTGATAATCATGATCCTGTCCCTATGAAGGCTTAGGCTAACATGTATATTTGTCTTAGTTTCTAACAAAAAAGGTTCAAAAAGGTGAAGGTTTTATAAAAGAAAAAAGCTTACAGAAGAAGAATATGAAGAAAGAAAATACTTTTGTGCTCTTGTACAATGTGTTTAAGCTAAGTGTTAATACAAGAGTCAAGAGGTTTTTTGGTTGGTTTGTTTTTTTGAGACAGTTGCATTTTGTTGCCCTCAGTAGAGGATCATGGCATCTTAGCTCACAGTAACCTCAGACTCTTGAGTTCAAGCAATTCTCTTCCCTCAGCCTCCTGAGTAACTGGCTGGGACTACAGGCACCCACCTCAATGCCTATATTAGAGATGGGGTCTTGCTCTTGCTCAGGCTGATCTTGAACTCCTAAGCTCAGGCGATCCACCTGCCTCGGCCTCCCAGAGTGCTAGGTTTACAGGCATGAGCCCAGCCAGGAGTCAAAAAGTTTTTAAGAACTGAAAAATTTATAAAGTAAAATGTTACAGTAAGCTAAGGTTAATTTATTATTGACAAAAGAAAATGTTTTTTATAAATTTAATGTAGCCTAAATGTACAGTATAATATAAGTCTACAGTGGTCTATAGTTATGACACAGGCCTTGACATTCACTCTCCACTCACTGACTCGCCTAGAGAAATTTCCTAGCCTGCATGTATATTCTGTATTTTTAGTGTACCTTTTCTATGTTTAGGGACACAAATATTTACCATTTTGTTACAGTTGCCTATAGAGTTTGGTACAGTAACATTCTGTACAGGTTTGTAGCATAAGAGTTATAGGCTATATACCATCTAGGTTTTTGTCAGTACGCTATGATGTTCACATAGTGATAAGATCACCTAATGATGCATTTCTCAGAATGTAAGTAATGCTCGACTGTATAAGAAATGTACAATAGGTAGGGTAGGATAGTAAAGGAGAAGTTTCTTATATCTGTGCCTTTCAAGTTATAAAAAGGAATCATATTCTTTATGTTCAGACTCTGTATGTTTATCTTAACATTGTTTATAGGGTGTCCATAAAGTTTGTGTTTTAAATTGCACGTGAACTTTATGGACACCCTGTATGTAAGATATGGCTATATAGGTCAGGTACAACTGAGTAGCTTTGAAATCTTACTTTTGATTGAAATGGCTGTAATACTGGAAATCTGTGTTGGAATTTTTTAGTATGTTAGTTGCTGACCTTTTGTGAGCAACTACTGAAATAACATGAATATCTCTATGTGAATAGGAAAATCTAAATCCATACATAAAAAATAAACATTCTTGGACCGCGCCTATGGCTCAGTGAGTAGGGCGCTGGCCCATACACCAAGAGTGGCGGGTTCAAACCCAGCCCCGGCCAAACTGCAACAACAAAAAAAAAATAGCCCAGCGTTGTGGCGGGCGCCTGTAGTCCCAGCTACTCGGGAGGCTGAGGCAAGAGAATCACCTAAGCCCAAGAGCTGGAGGTTGCTGTGAGCTGTGATGCCACAGCACTCTACCAAGGGTGACAAAGTGAAACTCTGTCTCTTAAAAAAAATAATAAATAAACATTCTCTGAAAGAAACAATTTACAGAAATTTATTTTGGCCTAGAAGATGTGAACCTTAAATTATGCCTCAGAGTCATTTGTCCTTTGAATTGCTTCTCCGCTTACAGTTCCCATTTTACATGGTATTGCTAAATATCCTGTTGGATCCTTTTTTTCCTTAGGAAACTGTGTGTATATAAAACAGAGTTTTGTTGCCTTTTTTGAAATAAGAGTCTTTGTAGTTTCTGGTATTCATATCAAAATTTTAAACATACTAAGGATGTTTTCATAAATCTTACTCAAGGCAAAGTGCAACCCTTCTTTTCACTAGTCTGCGCAATTGGGTAATCTCCCATGTTCATGTACAGCCTGATAAGCCCTGAGGTAATGGTAAAGTCTGTTTCCCTTTGTACATTGTATTTCCGGATTATTGCCTTTTCCTGATGCATTTGGTAATAGCTTTCTGCCAAATTCTTAGTCTCACCTTGGCCACTACATTACTTACATAATGATTTGTAGTCATTTCTGAGTTTTGTAAACTGCTTATTTGTTTACACTCCCATACTACAAAGGTTGTTTCTTTGCTCTTAACATTGTTATTCTAGTCTTTAGATTTTTCCCTTCTGTGAACTCTGTCACCTGCAGATTGGCCTTGCATATTTAGAGAAGTCCTTATAAATACTGATCTTGCTTCTTGGCTCCTGGCAGCTTCTGCTTTTGAAAACTGCCTTTAGGGGCGGCGCCTGTGGCTCAGTGAGCAGGGCGCTGGCCCCATATACCGAGGGTGGTGGGTTCAAACCCAACCCCGGCCAAAACTGCAACAATAAAATAGCCGGGCATTGTGGCAGGTGCCTGTAGTCCCAGCTACTCGGAAGGCTGAGGCAAGAGAATTGTCTAAGCCCAGGAGCTGGAGGTTGCTGTGAGCTGTATGATGCCATGGCACTCTACCATGGGCAATAAAGTGAAACTGTCTCTATAAAAAAAAAAAAAGAAAGAAAGAAAGAAAACTGCCTTTAGTAGATTGCCAGGGCATCTCTGTGAGGTGTCCAGCACTTTTACTTTTAGAATGCAATGAGTATAATGACAGAAGCAACTAATTATTTACCACTATTCATTCTCTTCTTTTTCCTTGTTGATAGGTACTCTAATTTTTAGCCAAGCATATGGTGAAATGAAAAATACATTTCCCAGCCTCCCTGCTAGTAGCAATGGCTATGTGACTCAGCTCTGGCCCATGGAATGTAAATGATGTTTCTTGTGAGATTTCTGAAAAGTTTCCCTAAGTCGGGCTATTATTCATCTCTCCTTTCTCATCTTGCTGTCCTATCTGTAGATGTGGTAGCTAGAACTTAAGCAGTAACTTTAAAACCACAAGGGGAAGCCCCATGTTGAAGATGGCAGAGCACAAAAATAGAACTGGTTTCCTAGTGGTCCTGCTTCTTGACCACCTATATTTGTGTAAGAGAAATAAACTTCTGAAATAATTTAAGGTATTGTTAAATTTTGAATTTTCTGTCATTAACAGCCGAGCCTAATCCTAACTGATACAGAAAAAAAAAAAAATTGAATATTTTTCCAAATAAACACAAATTGAGTCTCAGGGATTTTGTGGTACAGCAATGTTTAGATTTCCACTCTAAACATTTTAATACTCAAATTCATCAGTGCCTTTTCATCTGTTACCTGTGATTTCCCCCCTAAGCTGGTTTATTATGATACTGTAATAAGGTTAATTTTTCAACTTTCACCACGATTTCATTGCCCTACTTCTATCCTTGAAACTGTTTTACCTCTGATAGTTGTTAATGTGCCAGGAGCTATGGGAAGCTGCACAATAAACATCTTCCTGGAGCACTGAAGATTTGGGTGGGGAGGGGGGAACTCAATTTAATTTTTTTTTTTGACACATTGTCTCACTCTGTCATCGAGGGTAAAGTGCCATGGCAATGTGTTTAAGCTAAGTATTATTACAAGAATCGAGAAGTTTTTTGGATTTTTTTTTTTTTGAGACAGAGTCTTTGTTGCCCTTAGTAGAGTGCTACGGCATCTTAGCTCACAGCAACCTCAAGCTTTTGGGCTTGAACAATCCTTCTGCCTCAGTCTCCCAAGTAGCTGGGACTATAGGCGTGCACAACAACTGTTAATGTGCCAGGAGCTATGGGAAGCTACACAATAAACATCTGGAGCACTGAAGATTTGGGTGGGGAGGGGGGAACTTAATTTTTTTTTTTTTTGAGACATTGTCTCACTCTGTCACCGAGGGTAAAGTGCCATGGCAATGTGTTTAAGCTAAGTATTATTACAAGAATCGAGAAGTTTTTTGGATTTTTTTTTTTTTTGAGACAGAGTCTTTGTTGCCCTCAGTAGAGTACTATGGCATCTTAGCTCACAGCAACCTCAAGCTTTTGGGCTTGAACAATCCTTCTGCCTCAGTCTCCCAAGTAGCTGAGACTATAGTCGTGCACAACAACGCCTGGCTAGTTTTTCTATTTTTAGTAGAGATGGGGTCTTGCTCTTGCTTAGGCTGGTCTTGAACTCCTGAGCTTAAGCAATCCACCTGCCTCAGCCTGCCAGAGTGCTAGGATTATAAGTTTGAGCCACCATGTCCCCCAGACAGGAACCTTAATTTTTATACTAAAAATTGTGGAATAAACGGCAAAATTTACATGCATTTTTTAAAATAAAAATAAAGGAAACGTTTAAAATTTTTTATTACAGAATTGAATTGCATGAGGCTGTTTCTTTAGATCCCACAAGATAATGAGTTCACGGTTTTCTACCTCTCCTTTTCTCTAGTGATACTAGATGGAAACTTGAGAAGTACTGTTTACTAGTTAAAAGCTGAGGCATTCCTGGCAGCAGAGTGATTAATGCTCATGGCCCACCAGCTAGAAAGGTAAGAGATTTTAAGCTTAACATAAAAAGTATTTTTTAATAAGAATTTATCTTATAAGACATAAATTATCTCTCAAATATTACTGAATTCAGCTTATGTTTGCGGATAGTAGTCCTTCAAATACTAATGTCCTAGTAAAAAATACTAATGTTTAGTAAAAAAAATGATTATGAGGTTCAGCAAATTTGGAATACCCTTTTGGAGATAAAATGCACATAGGCATATAAAAGCACACTGAAGACTCGTGTTAAAGTGTTTAATTTTGACACAGAGGTTCCTAAACATTTCTAACTAGGGTCCCCTCTTTATTAAAGGGTCCCAATATAAAGGTCCCAGTTCTCCTAGGATTTTATAAGGATAGTAGTAACAGGAGTTAATTTGTAAGGTATTTTCTGTATTTCAAAAATATTTTGAGCAAAATATTCACCTATTCTCTACAAGCTAACTAAAATGTCAAATTTATTTGCTTTTAGATTGAATTATATGAACTAAATTTGTTACCATGATTGTCTCATGCTGATCAGAAACATTGATTGGAAGTTATATAGTCCTCAAACATAACTTTATTGAGTATCTGTGTGCCAACCATAATATGGTGATACTACAAAATGAAATTGTTTTTGATCTCAAGCAACTTACAGTTTGGAGATGTAGCTTCTAAACCTGTAAGGAAAATATCAATATAATAAATGTAGTCTAACATTCAGAAGCTTTCAAATCATGGTGGACTAGTAATAGACTTTGTCAGTATATCAAGATACATAAACAAATTGGTTCATTTCATTGCACCTGAATCAGGAGAAACAAATCAAGAGGAACTATGCATAAATGCACGTTCTAATTTTGTCAAAAATTTGGAAAATCAGCTAACATATATATATTTAAAAAGTAAACATTAAGGCAAATAGGAAGAAAAGCTGGTAACACTTGATAATTTCTTCTTATACACTGATAACATGCATTAAATTATTTTGAGCTCCTTGACTAGTTTCAATGATCAAGTTTACTATTTTGATTAGAAGTATTCTCCATAAAATATAAGCCACATGAGGGCAGGAGCTACATATTATTGTACCCTGAATTATGTAATTCCTCTCCTATTGCATGTACTCAATAATGTTCATTGACTATATAGCTAAATGAGAGATCTGAATTTCAGGTGAGGGAAGCAATGGATGGAGGGCAATGAGGAGTGGTGTTAACTAAGAAAGGGATGCATATGTGGGGTGCAGTGGCTCATGCCTGTAATCTTAGGACTCAGGGAGGCTGAAGCGGGTGGATTCCTGAGGTCAGGAATTGAGACCAAGAGTAAGACTGGTATTTGCTCAAAACAGAAAAACCAGCCTGGTGTGGTAGCAGACAGCTGTAGTCACAGCTACTAGGGAGGCTGAGGCAAGAAGATTGTTCAAGCCCAAGAGGTTGAAGTTGCTGTTAGCTCTGATGAAGCCATGGCATGCTGCACAAGGCAGTGGAGTGAGATTTTTGTGTCAAAAAAAGAAAGAAAGAGGTAGGGAGGAAGAAGGAAAGGTAGGGGGAGGGAATAAGGGAGGGGAAAAAAGAAAAGGAAAGCAAAGAAGGGAATGAAGAAAGGGAGGAAAGAAGGAAGGAAGGGACGGATTGGATGAGTAGGAAATGAGGGAGGGAGCTGATTAAAAGCCTGCATAACGAGGAGGCGGAGCAAGATGGCAGCCGAGTAACAGTTTCCTTCCATCTGGGCACCGTGAGTCTGGGGAGATAGGACTCGAGGCATCTCTGGCTGGTGGGATCTGCCTATCATCACCCCTGAGAGGATACAGGGAGTCAGCGAGAGACTTCTGGACCCCAAGAGGAGGACTAAAACAGTGGAAAAGCTGCAAGTGGACGCGTGTCTTCAATCCGTCTAAACCCGCCCGCAACTTCCACAGGCACAAGAACTTAAAGAGCAAGAGGAAGTGAAAGGAAAATTAGGGCAAGGAAACAGATAAAAGAAATCACTCATGAGGAAGAATCAGCAGACAACTCCAGGCAACATGAAGAACCAGTCCAGAACAACCCCGCCAAGGGACCGTGAGGTAGCTACTGCAGAGGATTCCACCTATAAAGAAATGTTAGAAATGACAGAAAGGGAATTTAGAAATCACATGTTGAAAACAATGAAAGAAATGATGGAAACAATGAAGGAAACTGCTAATAAAGTGGAAAATAACCAAAAGGAAATCCAAAAACAGAATCAAATCAGAGATGAACGATATGAAGAATATAAAAAGGATATAGCAGAGCTGAAGGAACTGAAACAGTCAATCAGGGAACTTAAAGATGCAATGGAAAGTATCAGCAACAGGTTAGATCATGCAGAAGAAAGAATTTCAGAGGTAGAAGACAAAGTTTTTGAGATAACTCAGATAGTAAAAGAGGCAGAAAAGAAGAGAGAGAAAGCAGAACGTTCCCTGTCAGAATTATGGGACTTTATGAAGCGTTCCAACATACGAGTTATAGGAATTCCAGAAGGGGAAGAAGAATGCCCCAGAGGAATGGAAGCCATACTAGAGAATATTATAAAAGAAAATTTCCCAAATATCACCAAAGATTCTGACACACTGCTTTCAGAGGGATATCGGACCCCAGGTCGCCTCAACTCTAACCGAGCTTCTCCAACACACATTGTGATGAACCTCTCCAAAGTCAAGACAAAAGAAAAGATTCTGCAAGCTGCCAGGAGTAAGCGCCAGTTGACCCACAGGGGCAAATCCATCAGAGTGACCGCAGACTTCTCTAATGAAACTTCCCAAGCAAGAAGACAATGGTCATGTACCTTTAATCGACTTAAACAGAACAATTTCCAGCCCAGAATTCTGTACCCTGCTAAGCTAAGCTTAAAAATTGATGGAGAAATCAAATCATTTACGGATATACAAACATTGAGGAAATTCGCCACAACAAGACCAGCTCTACAGGAAATACTTCAACCTGTTCTGCACACTGACCACCACAATGGATCAGCAGCAAAGTAAGAACTCAGAAATTAAAGGACAGAACCTAACCTCCACACTGATGCAAAAGATAAAACTAAGCAATGGACTCTCACCAAATAAGACGAATAGAATACTACAACACTTATCAATTATCTCAATAAATGTTAATGGCTTGAATTCCCCACTGAAGAGACATAGATTGGCTGACTGGATTAAAAAACACAAGCCATCCATTTGCTGTCTGCAAGAAACACACCTGGCTTCAAAAGACAAATTAAAGCTCCGAGTCAAGGGTTGGAAGACAATTTTTCAGGCAAATGGAATTGAGAAGAAAAGAGGAGTTACAATATTATTTTCAGATACATGTGGATTTAAAGCAACTAAAGTCAAAAAAGACAAAGATGGTCACTTTATATTGGTCAAGGGAAAACTACAACAAGAAGACATTTCAATTCTAAATATTTATGCACCCAATTTAAATGCTCCCAGATTCTTGAAACAGACCTTACTCAGTCTGAGCAATATGATATCTGATAATACCATAATAACAGGGGATCTTAACACTCCTCTTACAGAGCTGGACAGATCCTCTAAACAGAAATTAAACAAAGATATAAGAGATTTAAATGAGACTCTAGAACAACTGTGCTTGATAGACGCATATAGAACACTCCATCCCAAAGATAAAGAATATACATTCTTCTCATCACCCCATGGAACATTCTCCAAAATTGATCATATCCTGGGACACAAAACAAATATCAACAGAATCAAAATAATTGAAATTTTACCTTGTATCTTCTCAGACCGTAAGGCACTAAAGGTGGAACTCAACTCTAACAAAAATGCTCGACCCCACCCAAAGGCATGGAAATTAAACAATCTTCTGTTGAATAACAGATGGGTGCAGGAAGAAATAAAACAGGAAATCATTAACTTCCTTGAGCATAACAACAATGAAGACACAAGCTACCAAAACCTGTGGGATACTGCAAAAGCAGTTTTGAGAGGAAAATTCATCGCTTTAGATGCCTACATTCGAAAAACAGAAAGAGAGCACATCAACAATCTCACAAGAGATCTTATGGAATTGGAAAAAGAAGAACAATCTAAGCCTAAACTCAGTAGAAGAAAAGAAATCTCCAAAATCAAATCAGAGAGCAATGAAATTGAAAACAAAAGAATCATTCAGAAAATTAATGAAACAAGGAGTTGGTTTTTTGAAAAAATAAATAAAATAGATAAACCATTAGCCAGACTAACGAGGAATAGAAAAGTAAAATCTCTAGTAACCTCAATCAGAAATGATAAAGGGGAAATAACAACTGATCCCACAGAGATACAAGAGATCATCTCTGAATACTACCAGAAACTCTATGCCCAGAAATTTGACAATGTGAAAGAAATGGATCAATATTTGGAATCACACCCTCTCCCTAGACTCACCCAGGAAGAAATAGAGCTCCTGAACAGACCAATTTCAAGCACTGAGATCAAAGAAACAATAAAAAATCTTCCAACCAAAACATGCCCTGGTCCAGATGGCTTCACTCCAGAATTCTATCAAACCTTCAAGGAAGAGCTTATTCCTGTACTGCAGAAATTATTCTAAAAAATTGAGGAAGAAGGAATCCTCCCCAACACATTCTATGAAGCAAACATCACCCTGATACCAAAACCAGGAAAAGACCCAAACAAAAGGAGAATTTCAGACCAATCTGAGTCATGAATATAGATGCAAAAATTCTCAACAAAATCCTAGCCAGTAGATTACAGCTTATCATCAATAAATTCATTCATCATGAGCAAGTAGGCTTCATCCCAGGGATGCAAGGCTGGTTTAACATACGCAAGTCCATAAACGTTATCCACCATATTAACAGAGGCAAAAATAAAGATCACATGATCCTCTCAATAGATGCAGAAAAAGCATTTGATAAAATCCAGCATCCTTTTCTAATTAGAACACTGAAGTGTATAGGCATAGGTGGCACATTTCTAAAACTGATTGAAGCTATCTATGACAAACCCACAGCCAAGATTTTACTGGAGTAAAACTCAAAGCTTTTCCTCTTAGAACTGGAACCAGACAAGGTTGTCCTCTGTCACCTTTACTATTCAACGTAGTGCTGGAAGTTCTAGCCAATACAATTAGGCAAGACAAGGAAATAAAGGGAATCCAAATGGGAGCAGAGGAGGTCAAACTCTCCCTCTTTGCTGACGACATGATCTTATACTTAGAGAACCCCAAAGATTCAACCACAAGACTCCTAGAAGTCATCAAAAAATACAGTAATGTTTCAGGATACAAAATCAATGTCCACAAGTCAGTAGCCTTTGTGTACACCAATAACAGTCAAGATGAGAAGCTAATTAAGGACACAACTCCCTTCACCATAGTTTCAAAGAAAATGAAATACCTAGGAGTATACCTAACGAAAGAGGTGAAGGACCTCTATAAAGAAAACTATGAAATCCTCAGAAAGGAAATAGCAGAGGATATTAACAAATGGAAGAACATACCATGCTCATGGATGGGAAGAATCAACATTGTTAAAATGTCTATACTTCCCAAAGCAATCTACCTATTCAATGCCATTCCTATCAAAATACCAACATTGTACTTTCAAGATTTGGAAAAAATGATTCTGCGTTTTGTATGGAACCGGAAAAAAACCCGTATAGCTAAGGCAGTTCTCTATAACAAAAATAAAGCTGGGGGCATCAGCATACCAGATTTTAGTCTGTACTACAAAGCCATAGTGGTCAAGACAGCATGGTACTGGCACAAAAACAGAGACATAGACACTTGGAATCGAATTGAAAACCAAGAAATGAAACTAACATTTTACAACCTCCTAATCTTTGATAAACCAAACAAGAACATACCTTGGGGGAAAGACTCCCTATTCAATAAATGGTGTTGGGAGAACTGGATGTCTACATGTAAAAGACTGAAACTGGACCCACACCTTTCCCCACTCACAAAAATTGATTCAAGATGGATAAAGGACTTAAATTTAAGGCATGAAACAATAGAAATCCTCCAAGAAAGCCTAGGAAAAACACTGGAAGATATTGGCCTGGGGAAAGACTTCATGAAGAAGACTGCCATGGCAATTGCAACAACAACAAAAATAAACAAATGGGACTTCATTAAACTGAAAAGCTTCTGTACAGCTAAGGAGACAATAACCAAAGCAAAGAGACAACCTACACAATGGGAAAGGATATTTGCATATTTTCAATCAGACAAAAGCTTGATAACCAGGATCTATAGAGAACTCAAATTAATTCACATGAAAAAAGCCAACAATCCCATATATCAATGGGCAAGAGACATGAATAGAACTTTCTCTAAAGACGACAGACAAATGGCTAACAAACACATGAAAAAATGTTCATCATCTCTATATATTAGAGAAATGCAAATCAAAACAACCCTGAGATATCATCTAACCCCAGTGAGAATGGCCCACATCTCAAAACTGCAGAAGCTGGCGTGGATGTGGAGAGAAGGGAACACTTTTACACTGCTGGTGGGACTGCAAACTAGTACAACCTTTCTGAAAGGCAGTATGGGGAAACCTCAAAGCACTCAAGCTAGACCTCCCATTCGATCCTGCAATCCCATTACTGGGCATCTACCCAGAAGGAAAAAAATCCTTTCATCATAAGGACACTTGTACTAGACTGTTTATTGCATCTCAATTTACAATCGCCAAAATGTGGAAACAGCCTAAATGCCCACCAACCCAGGAATGGATTAACAAGCTGTGGTATATGTATACCATTGAATACTATTCAGCCATTAAAAAAAATGGAGACTTTACATCCTTCATATTAACCTGGATGGACGTGGAAGACATTATTCTTAGTAAAGCATCACAAGAATGGAGAAGCATGAATCCTATGTACTCAATTTTGATATGAGGACAGTTAATGACAATTATGGTTATGGGGGGGACAGAAAGAGGGAAGGAGGGAGGGGGGTGGGGCCTTGGTGTGTGTCACACTTTATGGGGGCAAGACATGATTGCCAGAGGGACTTTACCTAACAATTGCAATCAGTGTAACCTGGCTTATTGTACCCTCAATGAATCCCCAACAATAAAAAAAAAAAAAAAAGCCTGCATAACTAGAGCCTGAGATTAAGAGGTATTATAAGACTGGGGTGGGAGGCAGCATTCCATCCATGCAGGGATCTGAAGGCAATGTTAAGGATTTGAGGTTTTATCCTAAGAACATTTTTCTTTATAACTGATCCATTCCTGTCATTTCGACTTGACTGCTTAAGTTCAGACCATCATTTTTTATCTTGAACTTGGCAGTAACTTATGCTGGTTTTCTTATCCGTTATGTTGCCTTTTCTTAAATCATCCTACACTCTTCTATTAGTAGTCTTGCAAAAATGCAAGTAGTTTATCTACTTAAGATCTTTGAATTTCTCTTTGCTTATAATTTATACTTTTTTAATTTTTTTTTAATTTTTGTAGTTTTTGGCCGGGGCTGGGTTTGAATCCTCCACCTCTGGCATATGGGGCCCACGCCCTACTCCTTTGAGGCACAGGTGCTGCCCAAAAATCTTTGAATTTCTTATAGTAGGGTTAGGCAAACTTTTTATTTAAATGATGATAGTAAATACTTTAGGCTTTATGTGAACCATGTAAGGTTTCGGTTGCATATTCTTTTTTGCCCTACTCCCCAATCATTAAAAAATGTGTAAAACTTAATTAGCTTAACCATTAGCCCCAAGGCCTTAGTTTATAACCTTATGTCGGGGAAGAGGAGGGAAGAGGGTTCAAGGGGTGAGGGTGGACTCCAAATTTTTTACAGTTGTATTAAAGGCCTTTCAAGATTTGCTTATCTCTCTGGCCTTACCTCTCTTCTCTTAACCTTATATCCCATACTTTAGCCATCGGAAGTTCTTAGAAATTCCTCATTGTACTCTGCTTTATTGTGCCTCAACATGCTGTCTCTTCTTTTCTGAAATATCCTTGAGTGGCTGATGCCTCTTTGAGAAGACTCAGCCAAGCTTTACTTCCTTCATTCAGTAGGCTTTCCAGGCAGGGTTGGCTAGGTGTTTAAGGTACAGAAACTCAAATCAGATAAAGGGGGTGCAGGGCAATCATATTAAGGAGATACTAGGGACTCTTAGGAGACCCAGTCACAGCATAGTTGGTCATCACAGAAATTAATTTCCTTCCTTTTGATGAGATGGTTTCTCATCTCTATTTTTCTGTGCCTTTGTGATTCATGCCTTCATAAATTTCTTATCAGTATGAACATGACAGTGTCCACCAGTCCTAAATATGATTTTTTTTTGGGAGGGGGGACAGAGTCTCACTGTGTTTCCCTGGGTAGAGTGCCATGGCCTCACAGCTCACAGCAACTTCCAACTCTTGGGCTTAAGCAATTCTCTTGCCTCAGCCTCCTAAGTAGCAGGGACTACAGGCGCCCACGACAACGCCTGGCTATTTTTGTTGTTGTTGCAGTTGTCATTGTTGTTTAGCTGACCCCAGGCCAGGTTCAAACCCGCCACCCTTGTTGTATGTGGCTGGCACCATAACCACTGTACTATGGGCAACGAGCCCTACATATGATTTTTGAATCTTTAGTACACACCCTTGTTTGGCTGATTTATCTTTTTACACATTTTCTGAAGAGGTAGTTAGAACGACTTAAATTTCATCAGGTGTCTCTCCTGGTTCACCTTAGGCAGATCTGTCAAGGTCATGGGTGTATATAGTAGAACCTCTATAGCTGAACACCTCCCTATATTAACCACATCCTTAAGTTGACCTAATTTTCATAGAATGGACATGCACCACATGTATGGATCAGTACAAAAGGCCTAGTTCCTTACGTTGGCCAGTTTGTTACAGTTCCTTTGGATAGTCAACATACAGAGATTTTACTGTATACGATTGCCCTTTAGTACCGGCAGAGTAGATCAGGCTCTCTGAAAAGGTGGTGCTTTGGAGAGATGACCAACTCTACTATACTCCTCAGTTCCCATAGGGTCTGTGTTTATTTATATATATATGACTGGGTAATTATTATTTTCACTTTTTTTGTCTTCCTTTCTATTCTGACTTTAAGGGCAGGGGCTATATCTCTTATTCCTAACACAGTATTGGATGCAATATAGGCAGTCAGATGTTTTCCAAATAAGTTTCATAAAATAAATGATTTGTATTAGAAATGTTTGAGAAAGCTGTATATTGTATGTAATAGTATTATCCATATTTTAGATATTTGCTTTGAAACTTGAGTGCATACTTGTAAGAGTTTGCAACATTTATAGTTCTTTAACCAACTAAGTAGAAGATCACTCAACTTCACATTTTAGAATGTAGAGATTTCTAAGGCTAGTCACTAGAAATTGATTCACCCACTCCCATTTTTGTAGACTCATTTACCAGCACTATTTTTTTTTTTTTTTTTTTTATTGTTGGGGATTCATTGAGGGTACAATAAGCCAGGTTACACTGATTGCAATTGTTAGGTAAAGTCCCTCTAGCAGCACTATTTTTTTTTTTTTTTTTTTTTTAAAGACAGAGTCTCACTATGTCCCCCTGGGTAGAGTGCCATGGCGTCGCAGCTCACAGCAACCTCAAACTCTTGAGCTCTAGCAATTCTCTTACTCAGCACCCAAACTAATGGTGCCCGCCACAATGCCTGGCTAGTTTTTGGGTGTAGTTGTCATTGTTGTTTAGCAGGCCCAGGCTGGAATCGAACCCACCTGCTCCAATATGTATGTGGCTGGCACCATAGCCTCTGTGCTACAGGTGCCAAGTCTACTAGCACTATTTTCTATGAAGTGGGTTGTTTTCTTTCGTTCTTGTTTTTGATAGAGATGTAGGAAAAAGAAATTTTTTTTTTTTTTTAGAGGCAGAGTCTCACTTTATCGCCCTCAGTAGAGTGCCATAGCATTACAACTCACAGCAACCTCCAACTCCTGTGCTTAGGTGATTCTCTTGCTTCAGCCTCCTGAGTAGCTGGGACTACAAGCCCCTGCCACAACATCCGGCTATTTTTTGTTACAGTTTGGCTGGGGCCAGGTTCAAACCCGCCACCTTCAGTATATGAGGCCGGCGCCCTACCCAGTGAGCCACATGCACCGCCCGGAAAAGAAAATATTTTATCACCTGAATCCCTTGAATGATAGAATTCAAAGTGGCCTGGGAATATTGATACTACAGCCTGCAGACTCAGTCCATATTTCAAAGGAATAAAGGAGCTGTCTAATAGGGTAAAGGATTATCTGATACCACCCTTTGAGCCTTTGTTTGGATTTATAAATTGTTCTACTATAGTGTGATGATTCTCTTTGCCATTAATATTATAGTACAGAATGTAGTTTTTTTATTAACATATCTCCATAGAATGAAAATTATACATCAAAAACAGGCATAGAATTGTTATCTAAGAGTGATATGTTCCAAAACATGCCCAGCCGATACCTAAAACTGTAGATAGTACTAAACCCGATATACACTGTTTTTTCCTATATAGTAACAGGTGGGTAGTGTATACAGCCTAGATATGCTGGACAAAGGAATGATTCTCATCCCAGATGAAATGGAGTAGCAAGATTTCATCACACTATTCAGAACAGCACAAAATTTAAAACTGATGAATTGTTATTTTTTTAATTTTCTGTGTAATATTTTTGGACGGCAGTGACTGTAAGTAACTGAAACAGTGGAACGTGAAGCCATGGATAAGAGGGGACTACTATGTAGTGAATTATAGTGCATTTTATTTATATACAACTTAAACTCCTTTTACACATTTTTTTCCTTTTTTTTTTGTTCAAAGCCTTTCATAGTAAGTTGCCAGTATGCCCCATTACTCTCAAATATGTTATTTTGTACAAGACATTCTCCTACAAAACCACAATACAACCATGAAAGTCAGGTAGTTAACATTGATATATTGCTGCCATCTAATCTACAGGTTACACTTAAGTTTTGCCAGTGGTTCCAGTAATGTCTTATGGCAAAAGGATCCATTCTACAATTGTGTGTTGACAGTTATTTGTTATATCTCATTGGTCTTTCTAAATTGCAAACAATACCTCAGTTTCTTTTGACATTTATGACTTGGACACTTGCACATTATAGGCCAGTTTTTTCGTAGAGTTTGCCTCAATTTGGGGTTGCATAATACTTCTTCAGGATTAGATTCCGGTTCTGTATATTTGGCATCACTATCATAGAAGTAATACTGTGTCTTTATCATTAAGGGTACATGATTCTGATTTTCCTTATTGCTAGTGGGGCTAACTTGGATTGCTTGATTAAGGTGATGTTTTCCAGGCTTTTGTACTGTAAATTACTCTTACCTTAGTAATTAAGCTATATTTTATAGGAAGATACTTTGTGTCAGTGTGAATGTCCTGTCCTGAATATCAGACATTCAGTTTATTATTATTTTATGTCAGTATGAATTAATGGACTCTTATTCACAGTATGATCCATTACTATCATTTATTTCTTTTGATTCTCAAATTGTCTCCTCAGCCCACTTGGACATTGATGTCTCACATCAAGCTGCTTGCCCTTCACAAAGAAACTTTTCTTCACCCAGTTCAAATTCCCAGCATCTCGTGCAGGGCCGACCTCCTCCCTTCTAGCCCAACTCCCATCCCACCCCCCAACCTCCCATTGACATATTTCTCACCCTGCCCAGGTGGAAGATACTTTACAGTGGGCTGCCTCAAAGGCCTGCCTGATTTGCCTTCTATGCAGACACTCTCATATTTCTTTTATGAAGAGGCTTGGCTTTTATATTAATTTTGTTATAAGAAATACTTTGCTAGTTAATTTCTCCCATTTTTTTTCTATTCACTTTAAATTGTTTTTTCTTTGTTATTCTCTTTTCTTAATGGTGTTTCATATTATGTGAGATTCCATTTGATAAATGGGCTTCTGTAATAATTATAGACGTTCCAAAATGGTCTTTCTGTACTATTGTTTAAAAATGATTTACATAAAATTTCTATATAGCTGTTAGGCATAGAAGGGCAAAGCAATAACAGTTAGTAGGCAGAGTATAGCAGTAAAAATGTTTTGTTTCATTTTTGACTTTGAATAAGTGATTTCACCTGTTGGGACTTCAGTCTCATTTGTACAGTGAATCGTTAGGACTAGATCAGGAGCACAATGAGGTTCGTGATCAGAAACCTATATCCTAAGAAAGAGCCTATGATCTGTATTCAAGAGAGGGAATTTTGGACTAACATTTTATGTATTTCTTTTTAATTTTCAAGCACAGGATCTTGCTGTGTTGCCCACACAGAACGCAAACTCCCAGGCTCAAGTGATTTCTCCCACCTTAACCTCCCATGTAGCTGAGACTACAGCCGCATGCTATCACACCCAGCTAACGTTTTATTTTTTAGAAATGGGCTAGGGAGGCATTTCACAGATGTATGACCATTATAGAAAAAACCTTGAAAACCTCATTGGGTGTCAAGATATACAACTTTAAAATTAGTTTTTTACTAATCTGACAAAAATGTTAAAAAATAATATTCCTTGTTGGTGTAGACATTGAGAAATGAGGTCTTTCTGTACAGGTAAAGTAAAAATCAATAGTGCACATATAGAGGGCAGTTTAGCACTATAAAACGAAAACCTTAAAAATATACCTTCATTTTGATAGAACAATTGTCCCAAAGACACTTGTTGATGATAAAAGTTCATTAATAAAGAATCATATGGTAGAATACTATGTAGCCATTAAAAATTACATCTACTATTTAATGATGGGAAAGAATTTATAGAATTACATTTTAAAAGAAATTATAATGGTTTTATAATTTTTAGAGTTAATAAATATACATACATCAACAAGACTATACTCTAGAATGTGAATGGTGGTATTCTAGGTAGCTTTTATTTTCTTCTATATTATTCTGGAAGCAAAATTCAAGTTCTTTACCATGTCTTAGTACAGTAGGTGTTAGTTTAGTTTATATTATCAGGAATTAACAAATGATCTTCTGAATCCAAATTAAAACTTAAGCTTTAAGGTTTAGAATTTAGTCATTTATGCAATAGTAGAATTATTCTAATAGTAGAAATTATTCTATTCTAATAGTAGAAATTATTTTGGCACTGTTGTCACATATAAAAGCCAAACTATAATTTTAACAAATTTGGGATTATGAAATAAAATTCCTTATAGCCATAAAACAAAATATAAGGACCAAACACATGTTTATATGTGGAATTATCTTAGAAAACTAGAAAGAGGAAGCCATCACTTTGTACTAATCTATTTCTGCAAGAGCATGAAGCAGATGTCCTCAATTCTTAGGACACTCTAATACCTATATTGAAATGATTGTCTGTTATCTCATAATGTGTTAATTTAGTTTTTTGTTCTTTTCCTTTAGAATTTTTAGAGATTTACTCTTTCCCTCCCTATTTTTCCACCTCACCTCTTTCTCTAATCTTAGAATAGAGATACTAACTAGTTAACTGCTTGTTACCCCAGAGCAGTTTTTGGTTATATTTCTCATTTAAAGTTTGAGAAAGTAGTTCATATGGAAGAATATGTTTTTCCCCCCCCAAATATTTTAAATATTAGCATACATATTAAAGTTTTTATGGATTCCACCAAAGCACAGTGGCTTATACCTATAATCTTAGCACTGTGGGAGGCTAAGGTGAGAGGATCACTTTCCTGTTGGAGTTCAAGACCAGCCTGGGCAACATACCAATTTCCTGTCTCTATAAAAAATTTAAAAATTAGCTGGGTAAGGTGGTATGCACCCGTAGTTCTGTCTACGCAGGAGACCAAGGCAGGAGAATCACTTAAGCTCAGCAGCTAAAGGGTGCAGTGAGCTATGATTATACCACTGTACTCCAGTCTGGGGGACAGAGCAAGACCTCATTTCTTAAAAAACATTTTTTTCCCCATGGATTCAGATCTGAAAAATATGTTTGTATGGGTGGCACCTGTAGATCAGTGAGTGGGATGTCGGCCACATACACTGAGGCTGGCAGGTTCAAACCCTGCCCGGGCCAGCTAAAACTACCAATGACAACTGCAACAATAACAACAGAAAAAGCCGGGCATTGTGCCAGCACCTGTAGTCCCAGCTACTTGGGAGGCTGAGGCAAGAAAATTGCTAGAGCCCAAGAATTTGAGGTTGCTGTGAGCTGTGGTGCAACGGCACTCTACCCAGGGTGACAGCTTGAGACTCAGTCAAAAAAAAGAAAAGTATGTTTGTATGGTTCTATATTGGTTCTATAAGAACCATATACCTAAGTGAAATTTTTAAAAGAGTTGAAAATAAAGTCTTGTGTTGAATATAATTTGGGGAAAGTATCAGATGCACTTTATTAAACCACTGCCTAAGAGAAGACATGACAAGTTGCTATTTCAAACCTGGAAGTTACGCTGAGTTTTTATAGGATAGGAAAAGAAAAATCCAGGTGATGGTGGGATATTAGGAGGAAAAAAAGTAAAGTGAGTTTCACTTGCATAAGTAATTAATAGGTAGCATTTCTGAATGGTCACTAGCCATGGTCTTTGACTTTATATATGTATGGCAGATTATTTCATAAATCATAGAGTTCATGCCTTAAAGATTTCTATTTTTTAAAAGGGATAATATGTACTTTTCCAAACAGCTTTTTGAGGTATAATTGACCTACAGTAAATTGCACATATTTAAAGTGTATGACTCGATAAGTTTTAACTTACATGTATACATTCATGAAACTATCACCACAATCAAGATGATATAGTCATCACCCCGTAAGTTCCTTGTGCCCCATAGTAATACTTTCCTCACACTCTTTTGTTCCTGTTTATACATACACTGTTCTGCTTTCTGTCACTGTAGATTAGTTTGTGTTTTCTAGAGTTTTGTATAAATAAAATCGTGATTATTATTATTTTTTTTTTTTGGCTGTCTTCTTTCACTTAGCATGACTATTTTGAGGTTCTTCCATGTTGTGGTGTCAATAGTTTTTTTTTTTTTTTTTTTTCTTTTTTTGTAGAGACAGAGTCTCACTTTATGGCCCTCAGCAGAGTGCTGTGGCCTCACACAGCTCACAGCAACCTCCAACTCCTGGGCCTAAGCGATTCTCTTGCCTCAGCCTCCCGAGTAGCTGGGACTACAGGCGCCCGCCACAACACCCAGCTATTTTTTGGTTGCAGTTTGGCCGGGGCCGGGTTTGAACCCGCCACCCTCGGTATATGGGGCCGGCGCCCTACCAACTGAGCCACAGGCACCGCCCTGTGGTGTCAATAGTTTTGACAGACTCTATACACTTAAGAATGGATCAGGTTCTAAATAAAGTCAGAGCATAGCATGATGCAATCTGATTTGTGATGTTTAATCTTGGACATTTTAGTCTAGGTAATATAATTATAATCCACGGGACATTTTAAACATTCCAGTACTCAGATATTTTATTGTGGTGTATCTTTGCAATGTTTGTTTCATAGTTGTTTATTATTAAATTAAACATTCCAGTACTCAGACATTTTATTGTGGTGTATCTTTACAATGATGGTTTCATAGTTATTTATTAAATTAAAGATCATTTCATGCTTAAATAGATTTTATTCCTTACTTTCTGTTGCATTTTATAGTTACTCTCAGAGGGGGGGATTATATTTTGTTTTTCTCATCTGCTGGAAAGGTACTTTAATTTTAGCTTACCTTTGTGGGCATTTTGCTTTAACCTTCATTTTACTTTATGTTCATGAGTGAGTATATTTCAGTTATTTGTGTTAGGGTTAGTGTTGGTTAATGTTGTATAGCTCTAGCTCTGGAGTAAGATTGTGAGATTTTATCTAAACTGAACCATAATTTCTGCATCAGCAAAATGGGAATAATAAAACATACCTCATGGAGGTTTTAGACGAGCAAATACAGTATATATAAATCATTTAGAAAAATGTTAAAGTGTTCAGTACGGAATGATTATTACTAATAATGGCTATGAAATTTTTTTTTTAATATTTTAACTTTTATTTTTTATTTTTTTTGGCAGTTTTTGGCCAGGGCTGGGTTTGAACCCACCACCTCTGGTATATGGGGCCACTCCTTTGAGCCACAGGTGCTGAGATGGAGTTTCACTATGTCACCATCACGGTAGAGTGCTCTGGCATCACAGCTCGTGGCAACCTCCAACTGTTGGGCTTAAGCAATTCTCTTGCCTGAGCCTCTCAAGTAGCTGGGACTACAGGCACCAGCCACAACACCCAGCTACCATTTGTTGCAGTTGTCATTGTTGTTTTAGCAGACCCAGGCTGGACTCAAACCCACCAGCCTCAGTAGCCCCTATGGGCACTGAGCCTATGAATCTTTTTATTTGAAATTATATTACTCTATTTTTAGTATCTCAGACTTTGAATAAAGTACTGTCTCTCTGAGTCATTGATAGTTTGGAGAATAAGAGCCTCTGTTAAATACCAATAGTGATGGATCAGAAGCCTGTAATAATTTTACATTTATTATCCAGGCGTGTCCAACCTCCTATCTTCTCTGCGCCACATTGGAAGAGGAGTTGTCTTGAGCCACACATTAAATACACTAACACTAATGAAAGCTGATGAGAAAACAAAAAAGGTCCTTGCATAATTTTCATGATATCTGCCACCACCAATAAACAAAAAAGTCCTCACACAATCTGCATGCAGCCCTCAGGCTGTAGGTTGGGCACCCCTGAAAGCCATCTCTAGTACAGATTATTTGTGTTTTATTTTTTATCATTTTATTTATTTATTTTTTTTTTGAGACAGAGTCTCACCATGTCACCCTAGGTAGAATGCCATGACATCACAGCTCACAGGAACCTCAAACTCTTGGGCTTAAGCGATTCTCTTACCTCAGCCTCTGATATTTGTGTTTTAAGAATAAAATCATTTGCCATTCGAGTGCTCATTATAAGCAAGTCATTGAACTTTTTTATACAGTATTTTATTTTACCCTCAAAATAATTGTATGGTATAGATACTCTTATTCCCATTTGCCAGACTTCACAGTAATGGAGTAAAAGCTTAGGCTCTGAAAACAGCAATTATCGGACATCAACAGGATATCAACTATGCTTTCAAAAATACCGCTATGTTTCTGTAGGTGCTGCTGCTGTGCCAACAGCATTATCCCATTTTTAGAATCTACAGGACTCGTAACTGGGCCTGAGCACCTTGTAAACACTGAAAGAATCTTAGTGTAGTCTTAGTTCTCTGTTACCTACTGTAGCTCATCTCTGACATTTTATACCAGTACTGGGCACCTCTGTCTTCACCAGTAATGAAGTACTGGAATGAAAATATTTACAATTTGCTGAATAAATGGGAAAGTCATGTCATAGATCCTTCATAATATTTGAATCTTAAGTTACTCAGATTTAGTTGTCTTTTCTCTTTAATAAAAATCATCTGTTTGCCAGGACCTGGTGAGACATCTGTAGTCCCAGCTACTCAGGAGGTGGAGGCAAGAGGATCCCTTGGGCCCAAGAGTTTGAGGTTTCTGTAAGCTATGACATCATGGCACTCCACCGAGGGTGACAAAGTGAAATAGACTCAAATTATAAAATAAAAATAAATAAAATAATTTTCTCTAGAACTCTATGGATACTTTTCTTGACAGTGATTTTCCTACAAGTGTTGTTTTTTAGGGGCTTTCCAGAGAGCAGTGTGGTATGGTAGCAATTCTCACTCTGCAATCACTGACTTCCCCCAAAATTTATAGTTTAACCAAACCTCTCTCAGGATTCACTTAAGAGCATATTTCCACATTGCTGTAAAAGGAAGATAGGCCTAGATTTAGACACTTGAGTTTCAGTTAAGATTAACAAGGATGGAACGTTTAAGCTTCCAGAGGAATTATCACTTACTTCTCTAGGTACTTAAACTGTTCATATTTACAGTTACCGTAGCTACATATTAGAAATGTTAGTAAAGGAATGGGAATTTCTACTGGTTTTCTAGGAAATAGGCTGCTGTGTAGGTAAGGAACTTGTTTTGTAGTGTCAGGGACAGTGTGGTGATGGGAAGGTAAAGATTGGAGATAAGGGTACCAAGGGTAACACCCTCTGAAAGCTTTTTTAGAACTATTAGATGGTCCTTGCAGTCTATACTCTCATAGTATTTTGGCAATTATTCCAACCAAATTAATTGAAATTGTACTTCTGTATTCTTCTTTATTCTGCTAAACTTAAAGTGAGTCTCAAGTACAGGGATTGTTTTGTTTTGTTTTTTTTTTTTTCATTTTTGTGTCTCCATATATTTGATATTTAAATGTATTTTGTGCTAAAATGAAATAGGCACTGCTTTAGGTACATAGCTAACCCCCCACATGGAGCTAACATTCTACTTGTAATGACAGAAATGTCATTGTAGATTTATTTTGGATTATTCTAGTGTTTTTTTCTCTCATAGGCACTAGGTAAAGTTGGATATAAATGGAGACATTGAACCCTACCAGATACAAGTTTTGCCTAGGACAAGGGAAAGAAGTTTCCTTTATTTTCTCCACCAGATTGACCTTTACTCCAGGATTCAGAACTGTGGCTAGTTACACATGTCCCTACGGGGGTTATCCAATCTTTCGGAGGAAGACATTCTTGAAACCACATTTATAAGCAAAATTATGAAATACATAATTTTTCTATGCACCCTTGGCTTATTTGGATGAGCATATAGTTATTCTTGTTTACCACTAGATAAGGTTTCAATGAATAGAAGGCAAAGTATTTGCAGAGTTTAAAAATGGGTCCCTGATGTGGGTAGTTTCATTATGCTGTATGTACCTTTGAACTAATGTCACATAAGCAAATTATAAAGTTAGGGAATAAGGAGCTGCTTACATAGATGAACTACATTATGGGACAGATAAGATTGATGAATTAGTCTGAGAAGCTGATCTCCACTGAGTACATTTTTAAAAATTTAAAACTCTGAATAGAGATACTAAAATACAAAGTGACATCTTTCTCATGAAAGGTCAAAAGTAAGTATTTTTACTTATTTAGTGGCTACCTTTCAGCTATAGCCATAAGGTCTGAATTGCATGTTTAGTACCCTTTAACCCTTTTGGTGGAGTTGGGTATTTTAATACCTGTCCTAAGTTTAGGGTATTTGTGTATGTGTATTCATATTTTAAGAGCAATATTTCTATTATAAAAATTCTTTTTCTTTTTTCTATTTATTATTATTATTAAATCATAGCTATGTACATTAATGCAATGGGGTACAATGTGCTGGTTTTATATACAATTTGAAATATTTTCATCTAACTGGTTAACATAGCCTTCACGGTATTTTCTTATTGTGTTAAGACATTTATATTCTACATTTAGTAAATTTCACATGTACCCTTGTAAGATGCACCATAGGTGTAGTCCCACCAATTACCCTCCCTCCACCAATTCTCCCCCCTCCCCTCCTCTCCCTTCCCTATCCCCTTTCCCCATATTCTTGGGCTGTAATTTCATATGAAAGCTATAACTTGCTTTCATAGTAAGGCTGAGTACATTGGATACTTTTTCTTCCGTTCTTGAGATACTTTGCTAAGAAGAATATGTTCCAGCTCCATCCATGAAAGAGGTAAAGTCTCCATCTTTTTTAAGGCTGCATAATATTCCATGGTGTACATATACCACAATTTATTAATCCATTCATGGGTTGATGGGCACTTGGGCTTCTTCCATGACTTAGCAATTATGAATTGAGCTGCAATACACATTCTGGTACAAATATCTTTGTTATAATGTAATTTTTGGTCTTCTGGATATATACCTAGTAGAGGAATTGTAGGATCAAATGTCAGGTCTAATTTTAGATCCCTAAGTGTTCTCCAAACATCATTCCAAAAGGAACATGTTAGTTTGCATTCCCACCAGCAGTGTAGAAGTGTTCCTTTTTCTCCACATCCATGCTAATATTTCTGGTTTTGGGATTTTGTGATGTGGGCTAATCTTACTAGAGTTAGATGATATCTCAAAGTAGTTTTGATTTGCATTTCTCTGATGATTAAGGATGATGAGCATTCTGGCTCAGCACCTGTGGCTCAAGCTGCTAAGGATGATGAGCATTTTTTCGTATGTCTGTAGGCCGTGCACCTATCTTCTTTAGAGAAGTTTCTCTTTTTTATTTTTTTTGAGACAGAGCCTCAAGCTGTCACCCTGGGTAGATAGTGCAGAGAAGTTTCTCTTCAAGTCCCTTGCCCACACTGAGATGGAATCACTTGTTCTTTTCTTGCTAATACATTTGAGTTCTCTGTGGATTCTGGTTATTAAACCTTTGTCCGAGACATAACCTGCAAATATCTTCTCCCATTCTGAGGGCTGTCTGCTTGCTTTACTTACTGTGTTCTTGGCTGTGCAGAAGCTTTTTAGTTTGATCCGGTCCCAGTAATGTATTTTTGGTGTTGCTTCAATTGCCGAAGGGGGTCCTCCTCATAAAGTACTGGCCCGGGCTGATTTCTTCAAGTGTTTTCCCTGTACTTTCTTCTAGTATTTTTATAGTTTCATGTTCTATTATAAAAATTCTTAATGGTGATTAGATTTTTTGGTGACATTAGTATTACAGAGATTAATTTGAGCACTTTATTTTCTACTGATGTTTCAAGAAGTGTTTCAAAACTATTTTTAACAGTGTGAACCCACTTTGTTTTTTAGTATCCTTGCCATGAGAAAGAGGACGTGATAAGTTGTTCAACTTATGAAATTCAAGTTACATGTGAATTCTGCCAGGTATGTGTGTGGTATTTTTAGCCATTCTTCATATTTTAAGTTATAAAATATTTTATAGTTTGTTTCTATTAATGTTTGTTTTTTTCCTTAAATAAGAAATCACTTTATTCCGTGTGTAGTTTAGCTAAGATACTCCTATTGTATTTTTAAATTGTCAAATTAAGAGCATCAAAATATCCTTAATTGTCATAGACATAAACATGTTTAAGGTTTTTATTTCTTCTAAAATGAATTCCAAATAATACTAGTCCCATCAGATGATGTGCTGGGAAAAAGCGTTCAGATAGCAGATAGCTATGGCCAAAAAATGCCATAATCTAGGTGGTCCTCTAGTCACTTTACTTGAGAAATACTAAAGGCCCTGAAAAGCCCTGTGGCTCAAAGGAGTAAGGCACCGGCCCCGAATACCGGAGGTGGTGGGTTCAAACCCGACCCTGGCCAAAAACTGCAAAAAAAAAAAAAATAAAATAAAATAAAGTATATTTGAGTGTTTCCCAAATTTTGGGGCATACATACATTTTTTCATATAGTACCAATTGACTTTCCTTTTGAAATGTTTTGGGAAACATTGCTCTGAAGGGTTAACAAATGAGTTTTGGAGAAGGAATAATGTTAGAGATTTTTTTTTTTTTTTTGCAGTTTTTGCCGGGGCTGGGTTTGAACCCGCCACCCATGGCATATCGGGCCAGAGCCCTACCTATTTGAGCCACAGACGCCACCCTGTTACAAAATTATTAATTGAGTCAAATGTATTTACTATATATAATTTCTAGAAAGAAAGTAGTAACAAAAACCAAATTTATGAAGGGATTAGTTGGGAACATTCAGGTAAAATTAAAAAGTAGGAAAGTAACCTTTACTCAAATGTCTTTTTGTAACTGTTTTATTTAGGTCAGTATCTAAAAAGGCCCTTATATAGAATACTGAGAAATTAAAAAAAAATAAAGGTCCTTTTTTCATCTAAAGGTCCTGATTTCATTGTTCTTCTTTTTTTCTCTCATGACATTTACTTGTTGAAGAGACTAGGTCATTTGTTCTATATATTTTTCTATGTATAAAAGACAGTCCCCAACTTACAATGCTTTGACTTATGACCTTTGACGTATAATGGTATGAAATTAATACACATTCAGAGCACTTCTTGTGACTCATAATGAGGTTATATCATAAATTGAAAATAATATCTGTGTTGCATTTGCCTGATTATCTCCTGTTGGTGTTGTTTTATATGTTTTTCTTTCATGGATATTTATGGTTTGTTTTTGTTTTTGTTTGTTTTGAGACAGGGTCTCACTGTCACCCACACTGGAGTCTAGTAACCCGATCATAGCTCACTTCCGTCTCCAATTCCTAGGCTCAAGCAATTTTCCTGTCTCAGCCTCTAGAGTAACTAGGACTTAAGGCATATGACACCATGCCTGGCTATTTTGTTTGTTTTGTTTTTTTGTAGAGACACAGTCTCACTGTGTTGGCCACACTATTCTCAAACTCCTGGCCTCAAGCAGTCCTCTACCTCAGCCTCCCAAAGTACTGAGATTACGGGTGTGAGCCACTGTGTTTGGCCAGTTTGATATGTTTTTCTATTTCCTGTATTTTTTTATAGTTACAGCTCGAGAACTTTGATTAGATTTAGGTTTGACGCCCTTCCCCTAAGAAGAAATCCTTCATTGACTTGTGTTGCATCATACCAGGAGACATCTAATGTCTATTTGTTCGACCTTTAGTGTTGTTAATTTAAGATTGACCTATGAACTCAGGTGCTGTCTGCTGACCCAACCATGGTAAAGTTCCCGTCACTTTTTTTCCTAATCATTTTAAAAATCAGACATTTAAGTTATAGTTGGCTAGATCCATTATTTAATTGAAGGTTAAAGTGGTGATTTTCTAATTATTTCATTCTTTCTGTACTTACTAATTGTAGTTCTTCTATTAAGAACTTTTCCTTCATCCATTTGGTTATTGGAAATACAGTTTATGCAAATATTGCAGATTACTACTTTTAAGATGAAGGTTGAGTTTCTTAGCTGTTGAGTTATATGGCTTGCTTGTCTATTAAAAAAGTCATTGTTGGGCCGGGGATCATGGCTCATGCCTGGAATCCTAGCGCTCTGGGAGGCCGAGGAAGGTGGATTGCCTGAGCTTAAGGTTGGAGACCAACCTGAGCAAGAGCAAGACCCTGTCTCTAAAAATAGCTGGGCATTGTGGCCTGCGCCAGCTGCGAGGGAGGCTAAGACAAGAGAATTGCTTGAGCCCAAGAATTTGAGGTTGCTGTGAGCTGTGACACTACAGCACTCTACTGAGGGTGAGAAAGTGAGACTCTTGTCTCAAAAATAAAAAAAATAAAGTCATTGCGGACTGCTATATGACATGGTTTCTTTAAATCTCTCACTCCATCTCTACTTAGAGTCTTGTGAAGTTCAGCCATTTTTAAATACACAGTTTTACTGTGGTATCTATGGGGGATTAGTTTCACAGATACTAAAATCTGTAGATGTTCCAGTCCCTAATATGAAATGGTGCAGTATTTACTTATAATGTATGCACATTCTCCAATATACTTTAAATTTAAATCATCTCTGGATGACTTATAATACCTAATACAATGTAATGTTTAAATAGTTGTTATATTAATTAGGTAATAATGACAAGAAAAAAAGTCTATGTATGTTTAATACAGATGCAGTAGGTTTTTAAAAATATTTTTGATTCAAAGTTGTTTGAATCCATGGATATAGAATCCATGGATACAGAGAGCTGACTATACATATTTTTTCTTTTTTTACTATTTTCTATAGTATGTGTCCTTTTCAAATCAAAGCTTTTCTGAAGTTTTCTCAGAACACACTATATTTGGGTAAAGTTGCCTATATAATTTTTTTGTTTTATTTCTCAGTATTCGATTAGATACATTATACTATTTTGGTTTTAACTTTTTTTTCTTTTTATTGAGTATAATTTAAATAGAATAAAATGCACTATGTAGAGTAAAATCTGATTTATCAATCTTTTAGTCTATATGGCATTGCCTTTTATGTCCTTTTTAAGAAACCTTTGCCTACCTCAAATTCACAACAATTTCCTAGTTTTGTTTCTAGAAACATTTCTTTTCCTTTCACATTTAGATCTGTGATTCGCTTGACTTAATTTTTAGTATGTTGTGAGATAGTCAAGGGTCATTTTATTTTTTTAACTTACAGATATTTAATTGACATAGCATTCATTAAGTCTCTGAAAAGTGTCACAAAAATGAAGCCCACATACTCCAGGCGTTTACCACATTTATTTAGCTGAAGACATTTTTTCTACAATGCCTATTAATATTCCTGTAGAATATGCTTTGGAAAACATTGATCTAAGAATTAATAAGCTAATGTTGGAAAGGGAATATCACACAATTGTTAGTTGAGTTGAATATTATTGCTACATAAAATTTCTGTAACCAGGTATTGAAAAGACCATCGTTTCCCCCACTGAACTGTAGTTGAGCCTTTGTACAAATTGGGAGATCTTATTTATGCTTCCATTTTTATACTTCATTTGTTCCATTGCTTTATGTTATCAGACTGATACCCATACTATCTTAATTTTAGTTTTATAGTGAGTCTTGATGTCTGATAATATGGGTCTTTGTGTATTACTTGATTGTAATAAAATGCAGTAAATGAAGGGTGCCTCTACCAGCACACCTTAATTATTGTTTTTCATGAGTGCTTTGCTTACTTTTTGCATTTTTTTGTAGATTTTAGGACTAATTTCTGCATGCACATAAAAGCTGCTAGGATTTTAATTGGAATTTTACTTTAATAGATTGGACAGAATAGGTGTCTTACTAACATCAAGCCTTCCAATCCATAAACATATTACACCCTCTATTTATTTAGTCCTCTAATTTCTTGGGGAAATGTTTTGTAGTTGTTTTTTTATGTATGGTGTACATTTTAATTAGATTTATTCTAGGCATTTTGTTTTTAGTATTAAAAGTGGAATTAGTGAAATAGAAAGCACGAGTACAATTGAGTGTGAATGAAGCAAAAGATTTAAAATTAATTATTAAAGTGGATAAACCTCTTTAGCTAGACTGATTAAGAGAAACCCAATAATACTAGGCATTTAAAAGGACAGATCACCGTGGATACAGTAGACAAGAAAAAAATAAGAAGGTGAATAACTGTAGTAGTATGTTAAAGTTAGATGTAATAGGCAAATTCCTGGAGAACAAAATTTATACAAGAATATAAGCTGTTTAAGCATACTGAATTCATAATATAAAACCTTCCTGCATAGAAAATCTCAGGCTCAGATAGCTTCACTGAATTCTCTCAGCATTTAAGGAAGGATTATTTATCTTACACACATTCTTCTAGAGAATAGAAAAGAATTAAAATGACCCAATTCTTATAGGGACCTCATAATCTTGATGTCTGTTAGGATTATCTCTATGTCCTATCTCATAGATGTAAAAATCTTAAAATGTTAGCAAGTAGAAATTGTTTATCAATAAAATCATTTGCTGTGATTTAAAAAATAAAAGGAAACACCATTCATCACAGTAGATATAGAAAAGGCATTTGATAAAATTCAGTGTCTTTTTATGATTAAGATTCTTAAGAAATTAGAAATAGGAGGATACAATCTTAATCTCATAATGAGTGTCAAAAAAATCTATGGCATCTATTTTTCTCCTGAGAGTTAGGTATCTTTTTTTTTTTTTTTTTTTTTGTAGAGACAGAGTCTCACTTTATGGCCCTCCGTAGAGTGCCGTGGCCTCACCCAGCTCACAGCAACCTCCAACTCCTGGGCCCAAGCGATTCTCTTGCCTCAGCCTCCCGAGTAGCTGGGACTACAGGCGCCCGCCACAGCGCCCGGCTATTTTTTTTTTGGTTGCAGTTTGGCCGGGGCTGGGTTTGAACCCGCCACCTTCGGTATATGGGGCCGGCGCCCTACCGACTGAGCTACAGGCGCCGCCCATAGTTAGGTATCTTTTTAAAAGACTATCCAGTATCTGTGAAATATAATAAAATGAGGTGTGTCTCTACCAGCAATTCTCATAATAGATCCAAGGACCCTGAAGAATCCTAAAGATTGTTTAAGTAATCTGAGGGGAAAGAATGTTTTGGTGACATATCCAGATAGAAAGGTTTACCTAGTAGGTAAAAATACATTATTAGAACTTAGTACTGGAGGGCGGCGCCTGTGGCTCAGTGAGTAGGGCGCCGGCCCCATATGCCGAGGGTGGAGGGTTCAAACCCAGCCCCAGCCAAACTGCAATAAAAAAATAGCCGGGTGTTGTGGCGGGCGCCTGTAGTCCCAGCTGCTGGGGAGGCTGAGGCAAGAGAATCGCGTAAGCCCAAGAGTGGAGGTTGCTGTGAGTCGTGTGACGCCACGGCGCTCTACCCGAGGGCGGTACAGTGAGACTCTGTCTCTACAAGAAAAAAATAATAATAATAAAAAAAAGAATTTAGTACTGGAGATCGAAATTTTGCTACATTGGCTCAGCACCTGTAGCTCAGTGAGCAGGGTGCCAGCCACATACACCGAGGCTGGCAGGTTCGAGCCCGGCCTGGGTCTACTGAACAACAATGACAACTGCAACCAAAAAAAAAATAGCCGGGCATTGTGGGGGGCGCCTGTAGTCCTAGCTACTCGAGAGGCTGCTTAAGCCCAAGAGTTTGAGGTTGCTGTGAGCTGTGACAGCATGGCACTCTATTGAGGGCGGCATAGTGATATTCCTGTCTCAAAAAAAAAAAAGAAAGAAAATAAAAGAAATTTTGCCTCATGTTTATACAGTATGATCTTTGGGGTTTTGTTGTTGTTTTGAGACAGTCTCACTTTGTCGCCCTTGGTAGAGTGCCGTGGAGTCATAGCTCACAACAGCCTCAAACAGTCCTCTTGCCTCTGTTTTTCATTTTTAGTAAAGATGGGGTCTCACTCTTAGTCAGGCTGGTCTCGAACTCGTGAGCTCAAGTGATCCAATCACCTCAGCCTCCCAGAGTGCTAGGATTATAGGCGTGAGCCACCAAGCCGTGCTACAGTATGATTTTTGAAAGTCTGCATAGTATTTGCTTGTTTAATGTTTTGCAATGAATGGAATTTGTTCATTTCATCATAAGTATGTTTACTTTTTTGAGCAGGAAAGAGCCTAATAGAGCAGTGTTAACCCTTTTTCTATAGTGCAAAATCTATATGTTACATATATTTATCAACTCATAATAAGAAAGTGGAAGACACAGTTAAAATGTCAGCAAAAGTATTTATTTTACATTCAAATAGAAAAGTTAATATACTTATTGGAGATCAAATCTTTTTATTATTTATTTTTGAGACAGTCTCTCTTTGTCACCGTCAGTTGAGTGCTCTGGTGTCACAGTTCACAGCAACCTCAAACTCTTGGCCTCAAGTGATCCTCTTGCCTCAGCCTCCCTAGTAGCTGGGACTTACAGGCACCTGCCACAGCACCCAGCTATTTGTAGAGAAGGGGTTGTGCTCTTGCTTAGTTAGCATGGTCTTGAATCTATGAATTCAGGCAATCCACCCACCTCGGCCTTCCAGAGTGCTAGGATTACAGGCATAGCAGGTGCTATCACCTGGCCCCTGGAGATCAAATCTTGATATTAAATTATTTCTTATTTAAAAATACATTCTGTAAAGTGTTTAGCCATCTCTTCATGTTTCATTATAGGCAATACAAGGACCTGTGGAATATGAGTGATGACAAACCCTTTCTATGCACTGCGCCTGGATGTGGCCAGGTAATATGCAAATTACTGTGAATCATTTTTATATATTTCCACTTAATTTTAACACCAACGACTGAATATATTATCATTATGAAAGGGTTTTCTTAGAGTTAGGACAAAAGAAATACCAGAAAACTTTTGGAAAGAAATGGTTCTTTTTCCTCAATAACGTATCTGAATTTTAGAAAATACAAATTAATATGGGGGGGAAATTATAACTTACGATGGAAAAGTGGAAACTCTGAATAAAATTTTGAAAGTTAAATTATGTTGATTTGACTTTTATTGATTGAAATCATTTATAAACTGCCTAAGTAGAAAATCAAATATATATTGTCTTACCTGAGAATTATGTTACTGAACTTGCTTGGGAAATTAACGGATATTTTCCTCTGACAGCATCACTAATATATTAATGTTCTTAAACTAACATCTTTAATATGGAGCGTGTATGGAAACAGGTTCAGAAAATAAATTTTATTTTCAGAAAATAATATTTTTAACAGGCCATTAAATTATTAATCTGTTGCTGTTATGTAATGTAAAAATGACTAGATAATAAGGAAGAATGAAAGAATAAATGTAATGTGTAGTGAAGTTGCAAAGTACTTAAATATATGAACTATAAGTCAAAGTAAGCATAATTGGCTTTCATTGGTTTATCATTGGTTCCCATTTATTTGATATTTTAGAACTATATATACTTATAGTTTACCGTTTGATAAGTTTTAACATATGTATATACTCATAAAATCATCACAGCTATCAAAAAAGTAAACAATGTCTATTACCCTGAAAGTTTCTTCACACCTATTTGTAACCTTCCTCCCCTCTTCTATCCTTGTCAACTACTGATCTTTCTGTCTTTATAGATTTGTTTGCATTTTATATAAAAGAAATCAGATAGAATGTACATTTATCTGAGTTTTTTCACTCCACATGATTTAAGATTTTCCATGTTATGTGACTAGTAATTCCTTTTCATAGAGAAGTAATACTTCATTATTCTACAGTTTGTTTATCTGTTGGCCTATGGATGGATTTTTGGCTTATATCCAGTTTTTAGTTATTATAAATAAAGCTGGTGTGAATAGTGATATTCAAGTCTTTGTGTGGGCACATGCTTTCATTTCTCTTGGGTTAATATCTGGGAGTATAATGATGGGATAGTCTAATAGATATATGTTTAACTAAATTGTCAAACTGCTTCCCAAGATGGGTGTTACCAATTTACATTCCCATCAACAATGTCTGAGAGACTTTATTGTGCCATATACTTGTTAACTTTCGGTGCTGTCTGTCTTTTAGACTTTTACCATCCAGATGTGTATAGACTGGTATTTAATTTGCATTACTTTGATGATGAGTGCTTGTTTACATATTTATTGTCCATTTGTATACTTTTGATGAAGTATTTTTCAAAATTTTTTCCCACTCTTGAAAGTTGAGTTGTCTTTTAATTACTGAGTTGTAGGAGTTCTTTATTTTCCTGGTTATCAGTCCTTTGCCAAGTCTGTGGTTTACATCTTAATTTTCATAATATTTTTTGATGAACAGGTGTTTCTAATTTTAATGAACCTCAACATATTAATTTTTCCAATATATTAATTGTTGCTTTCTATGATTATCTATTTTATTTATTTATTTATTTAGAGACACAGTCTCTCTTTGTTGCCCTCTGTACAGTGCTGTGGCGTCACAGCTCACCGCAACCTCAAACTCTTGGGCTTAAGCGATTTTCTTGCCTCACCCTCCGGAGTAGCTGGGACTACAGACATCTGCCGCAAACGCCTGGCTATTTTTTTGTTTTTAGCAGGTGGGGAATGGGTTCAAACCCACCAGCCCTGGTACATGTGGCTGACGCCCTACCCTCTGCTCTGGGCACTGCCCTCTCTGATTATCTAAGAAACTTTTGCCTGTGTTTAGATCACAAAGTTATTCTCCTTTGTTTTACTCTAAGAGCTTGTCTTTTTCATTTATGTCTCTTCCATCTTGAATTAATTTTTGTATATGGTGTGAAGTTGGAGTGAAGGCTAATTTTTTTTTTTTTTTTGGATATGGTTTTTCAGATATTTTAGCATCATTTGTTGAAAAGAGTTTTCTTTCTCTGTTAAATTGTTTTGGCTCCTTGAATGAAAATCCAGTGATTATGTAAGTGTGGATCTGTTTCTGGACTTCATATTCTATTCCATTCATCAATCTGTCAACTTTTATGTCAGACTCCACTGTCTTGGTTTTTCTAGCTTTACAGTTAGTGTCTAGTCAGTTAGGGTAAGGTCTCCAATTTAGTTCTCTTTTTTTCAAGATTATTTTCTTTAGTATTTTAATATTTAGTCATTCTGGTGAGGATATAATGGTTTCTCATAATTGTAATTTATGTGGTATCTAAGATGGTGAGCAAGGTAAAGTTAGGAGTTATCAGGGTTGATGCTATTTTTGATAGGTTGGCCAGGGACTGTATCGCTGATAAGGTGACATTTGAACAAAGACATGAAGAAAATAATGGGAGCAAACCTTGCATATATTTCTAGCCTAAAGTTGTTGCAAATATAAAGGTCCTCAAGAAATAGAATTGGTATGTTTAAGAACAGAAAAATGATGTGGCTGGAGCATGTAATGATCCATGAGAAAACAGACAAGATAAGAGGTCAGAGAGGTAGAAAACAGACATCCTATAGGGCAGAGGTTCTCAACCTTCCTAATACGGCGAGCCTTTAATACACGTTCCTCTGGGTCACGACCCACAGGTTGAGAACCGCTGCTGTAGGACTTTATAGACTGGTAAGGTGTTGGGTTTCCATCACAGAGCAGTGAGAAGCTGTTGCTGAGGTAAGTGTGAAGCAGGGAGATGAAAAGTTGGTAGCATTCCAGGTAAGAGATGGTGGTGATTTGGAATAGGTAGGAATAATTGGACATATGGAGAAATAGACTGATTCAACATTTATTTTGGAGATATATTTGATATACATTTTTCTATAAAGAGAGTTAAAAACTACAATTCTCAAAATCTTTGCAGTTAACAATTCTAGGTATGATTTTAGGTTCCACCAACCAAATTTACTATTCTGATAAATCAAATTTACTTTAACTTTTTGGATTTGATACTGAATAAAATGGAGGGAGAGGTCATATTGCTCAAAGTTTCCGTTTCATTTATTTGGATTGACAGATATAACATGATTCTGTAATGCATGCATGGATTACAACTAATACAATGTGTTCTAGAGCCAGCCTTTGGACAGGGACCAGTTTTGCCTGAGTCTAGGTGACTAGACTCAGACTCAAGCAAGCCCTTACCTGATTCCTTGTCGTAATTTTTTTCTGCCTAAAATACTTAGAATGGTTTCTGTTTTGTTTTCTTTTGTTTTATGCCAGAGTCTGATTCTGTTGCCCAGGGTAGATTATAGCCCACAGCAACCTCAAACTCCTGGCCTCAAGCGATCTTCCTGCTTCAGCCTTCCGATTAGTTGGGACTTCAGGCTTGTGCCACAATGCCTGGCTAATCTTTATATTTCCAGTAAAGATCAGGTCTCCTTTTGCTCTGTCTGGTCTCAAATTCTTGAACTTAAGCAATCTTCCTCCCTCAGTTTGCCAGAATGCTTTGATTACAGGCATGAGCCAACCTCTTGTTTTTTGATTGACTGCTTACTAATATATAAACATGCTATTTATTTGTTTATTTTTAGAAATATTTGGTGAATTTACTCAAATGAAAAGTTTAAATGATTCAGAAATGAAAAATATTAGAAATCTATAGACAATAAATGTGAATGTAAATTAACCAAGTCCAGGAACGTACATACATATTCACCTTTTTCTTTAGATAGAGGTAAAACATACATATGTGACAATGCCATTTTTTATTTTAAAAACATTTCCTTTGAATTTACTTAAATGGAAGAAAAAAATTGCTAAACATTACAATGTATGTTTATGTAGAGATTGTTTCTTTAAAACCCTTTCTTTTCTTTCTTTTTTTTGAGACAAATTCTCACTCTGTCAGCTTAGGGTAGGGTACCATGGCATCAGCCTAGTTCACTGCAACCTCAGGTTCTGGGCTCAAGAGATCCTCTTGCCTCAGCCTCCCGAGTAGGTGCCACCACAAGGCCCAGCCAGTTTTTCTATTTTTAAGAGTAACGGGGTTTTGCTATTCTTCAGGCTGGTCTTGAACTCCTCAGCTCAAACAATCCACCCACTAAGATAATAGGCATGAGGCACCTAAAAACCTTTCTAAAATATATATGGGGTGCCTGTGGCTCAGTGAGTAGGGCGCGCTGGCCCCATATACGCAGGATGACAGTTCGAACCCGGCCCCGGCCAAACTGCAACAAAAAAAAAAAATAGTTGGACATTGTGGAGGGCGCCTGCAGTCCCAGCTACTTTGGAGGCTGAGGCAAGAGAATCGCCTAAGCCCAAGCACTGGAGGTTGCTGTGAGCTGTGACCCCACGGCACTCTACCAAGGGTGTCAAAGTGAGACTCTGTCTCTAAAAAATAAATAAAATAAAATATATATGAAAAACATTAAGAAGTTAGAATTACTTTTTAGACTTCCTACTATTAAAGGAGTTAACACTTATTTCCACATCCACTTTTTCATCTCCTAATGTCTAATAATTCTATTATTTTTATACTGTCAAGATTTATAAAACTTACTCTCAAGATTAAGAATACTTGGGCAGCACCTATGGCTCAAAGGAGGGGAGGGCGCTGGCCCCATATGCCAGAGGTGGCAGGTTCAAACCCAGTCTCAGCCAAAAACTGCAAAAAAAAAAAAAAAAAAGATTATGAATACTTAAATTTTTCTTATCTATAATTCCATGTTTGCTTAGTTTAATTTTGTGTCAAGATAGTATATAGAAGGAAGAAGGGTAGGAACTAAGGTTTACAGCACTCCATTGTTTAAAAGTCAGAAACTAAGAGAATACAGCATGGGAGGCTAAGAAGCAGCCAGTGAAGAAAATTGAGTCCTTGAAGTTAAGTAGAAAAAAAATTTCATAGTGGGGGGAATAATATAGGATGAAATAAGAATTTACTGTTTACTGTTGGATTTAAAGATCTTTCTAAGAGTAGCTTTTTCTAAGTTGCTTTCAGTGAACAGTGTGTTTGGAGTAGATTGAACAGAGAAGAGGAAGAACCAGAAATGGAGACGTTATAGGACAGCTCTTTCTTGGACATGTAGCTTAAAGGGAAGAGTAAGCGACAGAACTTCAATGTAGGACAAAAGATAGAGCTTTTTTGTTTTGCATTTTAAGGTGGGAACATCGCATTTGGCACTACAAAGAGATAATATTGCAGAGTGGGGTCCTTAAGTAAGAAAGGATGGGATCCAGGTTTACTTTTAAAACAAAATTGGAGCAATACTGCACAGTTTTGAATTTGGATGGCCTGTGTTTCATGAGTATTTTGTGTGTTGAGAACGTGGTTTTAAATTGCTATGTATTCTCCTATTGCTAAGCATGTCTCATAGTTTATTTGCCTGTTATGCTATTATGAACTTTTTTTTTTTTTTTTGAGACAGTCTTACTTTGTCGTCTTCACTAGAATATCATGGTGTCATAGCTAACAGCAACATCAAACTCTTGAGTTCAAGCGATCCTCTTGCCTCAACCTCCCAAGTAGCTGGGACTACAGGCGCCTGCTGCCACAACACCAGCTATTTTTCTTTTCTTTTTTAGAGAAGGGATCTCCCTCTTGAGTGCATTTTTGTATCATAAGCAACATTGTGATGAGCATCCTTCTACATAGTCCTTTGTATGCGTCTCTAATTAGTTTCTTTCTTTCTTTCTTTTTTTTGGTGAGATATCTCACTAGGTCACCCTTGGTAGAGTGCCATAGCATCACAACTCACAGCAGCCTCAAACTCTTGGACTTAAGCAATTCTCTTGTGTCAGCCTCCCAAGTAGCTGGGGCTACAGGTGCCTTTTACAATGCCCGGCTATTTGTTTTGTTGGAGTTGTCATTGTTTAGCAGGCCCAGGGCTGGGTTCAAACCTGCCTGCCTTGGTGTATGTGGCCAGCACCCTAACCACTGAGCTACAGGCGCCAAGCCTCCAATTAGTTTCTTAAAATACATTTTTAGAACTAGAATTACTTGATTAAAATATATACATATTTCTAAGGCTCATATGTTTTGCCAAATTGTTTTTAAAAGCTAAATCAGCTGCTTGGGAGGCTGAAGCAAGAGAATCTCATAAGCCCAAGAGTTAGAGGTTGCTGTGAGCCATGTGACGTCATGGCACTCTACCCGAGGGCAGTACAGTGAGACTCTGTCTCTACAAAAAAAAATAAAATAAAAAGCTAAATCAATTTTTTCTTCTCATTCATAGTTCAGTTCTTGCTAATAGTGGCTGTTTTAAACATGAAGCCTTCAGTTTTGAGTTTTTTATTTTTGGCCTATATTTGTTCCCTAAAATATTTAAGACAATCAGTGTTATAATACCACCTTTTAATTGTTACTGACTGAAATATAACCTATTTAATATCTACATCATCCTTTTATTAAATCTTGCTGAAAAGAGAAATGCTATAGTTTCTTTTTACATTGAAATAATATTTCCTAAGGAAATTGAAATTTCTAATTAGAATTGGTTTCAGGAGCACCAGTTTGGTGGTTGTAGTACAAATTATTTTTGTCACCAGTAAACGATGGCATTATTCTGATTTTGAATTTTAACTTTAACACTTTTGATGGTTGTAGTTAAATTTACATTTTCAAATAGATTTCAAAATGTATTTTGTTGACAATACCACTTCAGTGAGAGACCTATAGAGATCAATGCCAAGAGTTTTAACTGTAGACTCTCACTGTTGCATCTTTTCTCATATACCTAAGTAACTATTTATTAGGTGTTCTACAGAAAGACTTCTGTTAATTTCACTTGTGTTAATATTCTATTGAATTTAATAAAAGTGAGATAATTTAGTGAATATTCATTCACTTAATATGGATAGTATTCTGTATTGTTAGTATCTTTGCATTTGGTGTCATTGTCATTGAAAATTATTTCTTTGGTAGAAATAACATTACAAGCTATTTTTAAAAAGAGATAAAGATCCATTTCATACTTAATCTAAAGTGTCGATGGAGGTACATATGGGTTGGCAGGAGAGAGCGAGAATGAGAATTAATCAGTAACTTCTGCTGTTGAATAGAGTCCTTCAACAAAAAAATAGTAGTGATATCAGTTACTGGCATGATGGCTCAGAAATTTACATATAAATGTGCTTATATAATATGTTAAATAGTAATAATCAGTATATCATGGATGTGAGTGGATGTATTAAATGTAGAATGACTGATTTCTTAGGAAGTGAATTCTGGTAAGAGTGGTCAAGCCTTAGTAACACAGATTTCCTAAATACTAGAACTTAATTTATTATAGAAGCATCTGATCTGCCTTCTTCTCATTTGTCAGGTTACCCTTCCTTTTTAACTTTAAACAGAGATGGTTACTCATCCTACTAGAGACCTATTCCATTTTCACTGTTTCCCCCCATTGTTTATTGTATTATATGCTCAAGGTCTTATTTTTGTTTAACAAAATAATTCTTGGTTTTTGTGTGCACATCTGTAGCATTTACATTGGGGTTGTGCTTAGAATAGCTTGGAAGAAAGAAATTTTATGGAGTCTATGTTTTGGTATTAATATCATTATAATTTTAGTTTTTAGAATAAACCTTTTAATTTGCCTAAGAAAGCAATTTATTTACATAGTTTCTGCAAGACTTTTTATCTTAGCTTTTAGTAGCTACTTTATAAATATTTGAGAAAAGAATACATTTCTTTTATGTACACAAAACTGATGACCAACTTTTTATAAGATTGCCTTTTTACACTTTTTAAGTTTCTGGTTAAAAGTAAATAAATTCAAATAATAAGGTCAAATTTACCTCTGTCAAGTGACAATTTGAGTGTATTTTGTCCTTACCATTGGGAAGTATTGCTATCTGTGCATATAGATAATACCATCATATGATCAGTAATCCCTCTGTAAGTAGCATTGAGGTAAATTTGATCTGTACATCCTATGTAAGTTTATGTATGAATGCATAGTCCTTGCATTCCCCCTTTTGATATTTATGTGATCCTAAATATTTGTTAGCTTCCTTCTAGCCTCTCCTTTTCACTTAGGATGAAGCTTGGACCATTTTCATACATTTTGTAACAGAATATAATGTTATTCTATATGTAATTGTTCTTTGGGATATTTCTGGTAATAATCTAAGCCGAGGATGCTAGCGGAATTAAATTCCTAGGAGAAAACTTTCCAAATTCTTATCTTTTTTATCTGTTAATTTTGGTGACTTTTGGATTTTAAAATATGGGGCGTGTACCAAAATGCATTCATTCACCAGTGTTTAATGATTGCCTTCAGTGGAAAAGCCACTTTGTAAGATTTTTTGGAACCAAAAATCTTGGCTTTAAAAAAAAAAAAAATTGCAGCCCATTTACCAAGTGAAAAATGAAGCTTGCTTTAAGATATTTTTAGTGTGGGCTATAAGACATGCATACATTTAAAACTGTAAGACAAAGTAGAAAAAGCAATAAAATAATGTTAGTACCAGCTGCAGATGTGTTTATTCTCCGAGTGCTTTGTTACTCCACAGTCTGTCAAAGTACCACTACTTCTTATTCTACAAATTTGGGAGTGATTCTTACAGTGATAAATAGGAAGATAGTACCTTGATGAGGAAGAGCTGGATTCCTGGAGTTGATGCTCAGTAAACATCTGAAGAGTGAATAAGTGAAATAAATAGCCCAGTGATGGAAGTGCTGTTGCATCTGAACAGTCTTCTTCGGTGTGAATATAGCAGATTGTGAAGAGAAGTCCCAAAACAATAGCTAATTTTCTATTGGTGTATGAAGTATTATAAACATTGAGTGACAAATTACATACAAATTAAATTAAAGCTTAATTCACCTTAATCAACAGTTTATGGTTTGAGGTAGGGATTTCCCCCCTCTAATCTTTTAGATTCAGCTCTTTTATTATAAGGAGCTTATTCTTTCAGTTAGCATTTATTGAGTACATACTCTATGTTAAATTTGGGGGACCACTGTAGGAGCTCTGCCTGCTCTTAAAATATCACTACAATATTGTGATAGATGCTATAAATAAGGCATTGTGCAGAGCATACAGGGGTACAAATGAAAGGCTTTTAATTTCTACAGGCTGAAAGCTGGTAGTCTGGACTGAAAATGATATAAGTGCTCAGTATTATACTTTTTTAAAAAGAAAAATATAAAATAAAAAGTATAATAGAAAAAATTTTCTTTCTTTTACATTGTTTTTTGGTCACCCTAAAGCTAGTATATTATTAGTTGCACAGAAGGATATAATGAAACGGGTGGGAGGAGGTAACTACAAGTAAAGAAATCCATTTCAATGGTTTGAGCAAAGCAAGTTCAAATACGTATATTTTAACATGTAACATATATATATGTGCATATATTTTTTTCACTCTTTTAAGTAAAGAGTGAATTGAGATATTATTAGTTTAGCATTTTAAAATTATTGCTCTGAAATAACAAAAATGAGCTCCCTCTTTTCAGTTACAAATATTGCTTAATGAAGAACATCTTCATAAATGTTGATGTTCACACACTGGAGATACAATATATTTATTACGTTGTAATTATAAATGTCATGTTTGGCATATAGTACTTAACACATTAAGTGTAGCAAAAATATGGATAGATTTAAAAATAAAATTACCTTAAAAATAGTTTTGCTTTATTTTTTATATGAAAATTTGGCTACTTTGTCAAAATTTTTATTTTATTTTAAATAAGCTGCTTTATTATTGTTTTGGTTGCTGTTTTGTAATTGAATTTTAAAAAGTCATTCTTTTTTTAATATAGTAACATAAAGAAACTTATTTCTTAATTTATTCAGGAATAATATTTATGTAAGAAAATCTGTTTTAAAAAGTGGTAAGTAACATCAAATCTAGGTAAATACAATACTTTCCTCAAAAGCAATTATACCATGGAGTAAAATAGTATTTCTACTATTATATGACAAAAAAAAAAAAAATAGTGCTCTATTTTTAGTATCCAAATGAAATTTATATAAAGGTTTTTTTTGCCTCAGGTTTTATTTTTAAGTGCTCTCAAATGAGTTATGTGACCTAGTAATAATATATCAGTGTTGCCTATTCTTGGGTAAAAGATTTCTCAATGATTGTTTGAAACCTAGTATGCTTATCTATACTAATATTAATAAATTCTTTTATAGTTTACAAACTATTTCACTGTTAATGGAGGTTTTACATGTTGTGGAAATGAATTTCCTTATCATTTAACTTACTTGATCAAATTAAAAAATCTTAACTATATTTTAAAACTTTTTGCCACAGCGTTTTACCAACGAGGATCATTTGGCTGTCCATAAACATAAACATGAGATGACACTGAAATTTGGTCCAGCACGTAATGACAGTGTCATTGTGGCTGGTTAGTATATGCTTTTATTAATAGCTTATATACATATTTCACCTGGAATGTGCACAATTTTTGTGTATTCTCTGTAAATAATATAGTCTGGTGATATTCCAATGACTTCATTTACAGTAAATGTTGGCAACATGTATTTTACCCATTACATTTCCATGTTTCCTTCTGACCATTCATTTCACTTTTTATGTGGTTTTCAAATACAGATATCAATGTCAGTTTTGTGGAAGTTAGAATTCTGGGAACATTCATACCATCTACAGAGTTTACATTTAACTGATAATAGAACTAATACGGTATTTAGTCATTGTTTCTTTTAGCTGTCTTGCGAACCTGGTCTACAAGGCTGTGTGAAGATAGAAAATGATCAAGCTCCTCCTGTTGGAGGAAGAGCAATTAGTGGATTTGTTCATTAGAATTTTGTTTATATTTCTTTTTCAGACTAAACATTTGAATTAGTAAAATGGTCTCAGTAAAGTGGGCCCAAATTTGGTCAGTCCCTTTTTAATGTATTGACCCTATGAACTGTAGATCCTATGAACTATAGCATTACCTAAGCACATGACAATTTTTCACAATCTGTGAAAAGAGGATCTCAGTTCATGCACTGGTTTATTATCATTCCACACTGTATTAGTGGCCGTTTTTTTGTATTTAAATATATATATATACACACACATCTATGTGTGTATATATCTATATATATACACACACACATATACATACTATGTGTAATTTCATTATATTTACATATTTTATGAATAAGTATTGTGACAGGAAAAGTTTTATATACAATTTTACATAAATTTCAGACAGCGTTATAATTGCACATTTGGACCATAAATATTCAAATTAACTCTAGATTATTTTTCCTCTTATAAAGCTTAGGTTATCCGTAAGTCTGGAATTATAGCTAGATAATATTAATACTTACAAGTTATCAATATAGCAATGCTTTGGATAGAAAATAAGGCAAATATTAGATGATTCTTTCTGTACTTTTAGTAGCAAAATTTTTCATAATGAAGAAATTGCAGAGGTAACAAAAAATTGATACTTTTTCAAAAACTACTTATGTATGAAAAATGTAGAGGAGTTTTCAGTATATCTTCAGTACCATATATAAAAAGAGGCAGAAAAGAGTGAGGTATGCTTTTCTTAAGAACATTAGGTGTTGGGCGGCGCCCGTGGCTCATTCAGTAGGGCACCAGCCCCATATATCGAGGGTGGTGGGTTCAAGCTCAGCCCCGGCCAAACTGCAACAAAAAAATAGCCGGGTGTTGTGGCAGGTGCTTGTAGTCCCAGCTACTTGGGAGGCTGAAGCAAGAGAATTGCCTAAGCTCAAGACCTGGAGGTTGCTGTGAGCTATAATGCCACAGCACTCTACTGTGGGCGATAAAGTGAGACTCTGTCTCAAAAAAAAGAACATTAGATGTTAACTACTGGAACCGGAAACAGCAAACATATACAACGGCAGCAGTAACCAAGAAAGTTCACTCTCCTAAGGCACGAAGGGCTTTGTTTCTCTGAAACTTACTGCCTTATCTCAATCTCCTTTGAAGGTGGTCTTTAGAAATTACTTTCCTATCTGATTACATTTATTACAACAGAAAAACAACACACTCAAACACAGAACTTATCTTTTTTTTTGAGACAGTCTTTTTCTGTCAGCTAGGCTGGAGTACAGTAGCCCAGTCATACCTTACTGCAGCCTCAAGGCTCAAGTGATCTTTCTGCCTCAGGCTCCTGTAGGTGCATAGCCACCATGTCCAGCTAAGTTTTAAATTTTTTTTGTAGAGAGTGAGTTTCACTTTGTTGCCCAGGCTGATGTCGTCACTCCTGGGCTCAAGCCACCCGCCTGTCTCAGCCTCCTAAAGTTCTGGGATTATAAGTGTGAGCTACTACCCCCAGCCCCGTTTTTTAACTAATGTGTTTTGAGATAAATAGTTTAGTATTAGCTGTATAAATATAATGCATGATGTGTGTGGTATATATTTGATGATCTGTATACAGTCTGCATGTTGATTATGTCTGTGTTGACTTTTCTCAAGTCTGATGGTTCTAGTAATCATTGATAAATGTTTATGCGTTTTATTTTTTAAGACCTTTCACTGCCTTTAACATAAGAGCCTTTTAATGAGCTTAGATAGACAAACCCTTTGAGTGTGAACAGAATAGTCAAATTTGTATTTGACTTATTCAGTCATAATGGACTTAAGCTGATACATGCACAGTAGGCCTCTATTGTAATATGACTTTGGATGTCTTTTGGAGGGTAGTAGGAATAGAGGGTAGGTTAAAGACCAATAGTTAAAATGACGACACAATAGTTTCTAATTCTAATATTCAGGGCCTGTATTATGTCGAGTGAGTATGACATTGGGTTATTTTAGTATCAAATATATTTATACATAGTAAAAGTATTATTACCCTGGATATATATTGGGAGGCAAAGATAAAAGAGAGTAAGTAATGCCCATTTGGGAACACAATAATTGATGAATATGTAAATTTTGATTTCATAAAAGATTTTATATGTAATTTTAAACCAGGACATCCTTAATAGAGTACTCTTAATTTAGGCTAGATCTCTGATGGAACCTGTAAAATTGATAGCCTACATTATATAAAATGTGAGTAGAGTTTGAGTGTACTATCAACTACAATAAATATAAATAAATAGGCTTGAAAGTAATAAGAATAAATGGGAAAAATTTATATATTTGCTACTTTTCATTCAACCTGAGCCTTATAAGGCATTTGTTGTGGCCAGAACATGTACACTCAGTACATATGTTAATGTACATAGCATGAGCGCATCATATTCAAGGATAGTTGAAATATTTCTTGTAAGAAAGTAGACATAACTGTCTACACTGCCTAGAAATTAAGCTAAAACATTCTGTAGGCACATAATTCATACTAAGCTTGCAGAATCATTAATATGAAGTTGGTTTTAGTAGATAGTACTAAGGAGGGTTTTGTTTTGTTATAGTTTCTTTTTAGGGCTATTATTTTAACTTTCTCTTCCTTATAGTATTTTGATCTTCCAGCTAAAACTTCTGCTTTATCTTAAGCTTGTTTTCATAATAGATTATGAACAACTAATTGAAGGGCCAAGTTAAAGCAAATATACATGCTCTTGTCCTAGTTTTTTTTCCCACATTGCATGTATTTAAACAATTGTAGTTTTTAATAATATAAGTTTTGAAGCATTCTTAATACTGTGTTAGATTATAATCATAGTTTTTCTCTTGAGTAGAGGATGTTTATGCCATTCTACTCAGAAGGGTGGACTGTGGACTAAAGAGCAAAAAGTACTTCTTTCATATTTCTATGGTTCTTAAAGTCGTAGGAAATAATCTTGAAGTACAACTAAAACTTAACCAAATTTTGTTTGCTTTAAAGGAAGAGATCTTTCCAAAGAGAGAATTAACAACTGATTGAACCAGTCCTGCTAATTTGTTAACTTAGTAGCTATATTTTAGAGTCTTAACATAATACTTAAATCTCTGTGATTACTTCTTGATATTTATTTCAGATCAGACCCCAACACCAACAAGATTCTTGAAAAACTGTGAAGAAGTGGGTTTGTTTAATGAGTTGGCAAGTCCATTTGAGAATGAATTCAAGAAAGCTTCAGAAGATGACATTAAAAAAGTACGTTTTAACCATGGAATATAAAAAAGAATACTTGTAACAGAAAAGTAATGATAGTTTATGCTACCTGCTTTCTTAATTTAGACATGCGGATTGACTATTTTTAAACTTGTAGCTTTTTCTTTATTGTTTGCATTTTAGATGCCTCTAGATTTATCCCCTCTTGCAACACCCATCATAAGAAGCAAAATTGAGGAGCCTTCTGTTGTAGAAACAACTCACCAGGATAGTCCTTTACCTCACCCAGAGTCCACTACCAGTGATGAAAAGGTTAGAAATTGTATTTGTGGTAGAACTATAAAGGGAAAATTTGGTACCCAAATAAAATTTAATTTGTAATCTCCATAAAATGTTAACATATTCAGTTTTACATAATTCAGTGTCAGCTTACAGTTGTTTTATATGTGAAAGCCTATGAATACTCAAGGTATTTTGGGTAAAGAAGACTCTGTGTACCTTCATAGATAATTCTGTTTATTATACACAGAAAAATATATGGGAGAAAGCAGCAGTCATTTTAGATAAAACTGTTACTTAAAAAAGGAATGTCAATTTATAAATATGACTTAATTTTTCTGGGTTTTGCTGTTTTACATTTAGCTACTTTCATACAGTGGCAGTGTAAGAATCTGTACATCTACACCTTTTGGGGGCAAGACATGATTGCAAGATGGACTTTGCCTAACATGCAATCAGTATAATCTGGTTTATTGTACTCTCAATGAATCCCCAACAATAAAAATAAATAAATAAATAAATGAAAGAATCTATACATCTAGAAACTGAACAGTGATTATTTAAGCTTTCAAAGGGTAGCAGAATTAGTCATTCTCAACAGTGGATCTGTGGTAGCAGCAATTAAGATGACAATACCAGGCACAGTGGTGCGTACCTATGGTCCCAGCTAGTTGAAGGCTAAGGTCAGAGATCACTTGAATCTAGGAGTTTTAGTCCAACCTGGGCAACATAGTGAGGCCTTGTCTCTGAAAACAAAGATGATGATTCTGTCTTAAATATCCTGGTAATCTAAGACCACTTGGACTATATAGTTCATGTTGAGTAACACTTTTATTTCTGAGCACATAAAATAAACACATACTTATTTGGAAGAACTGTGTAAGACACAGTGAAGAAACAGTGGGACACATAAAGAGGCAGTGGCAATGTTCCTTTTTAGACTGTTGCTCTAAAATCATAATAACTTATTAATAAAATTCTGCCATGGCAGAGGAGCTAGAAATAAGGAAATAAAGAAAACAATAGCTTTTTACCTAGTAATACATGCTTTGATCACCAGGGATTCCCCCCCCTTTCATTTTCTTTTCCATATTTTACAGTTACATTCTCATTATTATTCCATAAGAATACAGAAAAAATGAAAAGAAGAAAACCAAAATCACCTATTATCTCATAATTAAATTATAAAGTATTACTAATATTTTGAAACTTTTTACCTAGATACATATACATTTGTACATACAAAAATGTGTGAATAGTTACATAGAAAGATAGATGGATGCAAAGAAAGATCCTATCTTTTATATTATGCTTTAGATAGCGTTAACATTTTCCCATGTCGTTAGGGATTTTGCTAAATCATAATTTTTAATGGTTATAATTATTTTATCACTATCTTAATGTATTTAATTATCCTGCTCTTTTTGGACATAAAGGTTGTTTCTACATTGTCATAGTCATTAGAAATGTTGTTAAATCTTTAATAAGCCTTTTTTCATAGAGAAAATTTCAGTCCTTTCATACTTAAAATTTTTTATTTATTTATTTATTATTATTTTTTTTTTTTTTTGTAGAGACAGAGTCTCACTTTATCACCCTGGGTAGAGTGCCGTGGCATTACACAGCTCACAGCAACCTCCAACTCCTGGGCTTAGGCGATTCTCTTGCCTCAGCCTCCTGAGTAGCTGGGACTACAGGTGCCCGCCACAACGCCCAGCTATATTTTTTTGTTGCGGTTTGGCTGGGGCCGGGTTTGAACCCACCACCCTTGGTATATGGGGCTGGCGCCCTACTCACTGAGCCATAGATACTGCCCTACTTAAAATTTTTTTACTGTTCACAGCTACTTTAGTATCTTTTAGGGATATTATATTCTTCAATTGTTACCTTTCCTGGTGGAGAGCATATCCATGCAAAGTTGTAAAAAAAAAAAAAAGTCATTTTTAGGCCTCATCTTCTTTCTTGATTTTCTTCCTAGGTTACCTCATCCAGACTCATGACTTTAAAAAACATCTATATACTAATGACTCTAAAATTCATGTTGATCCAGGTTTCTCTCCTAATTGCCATATTCACATCCCCCTTTCATCGTGACATTTCCTTTTCTATATCTAGTAGACATTTTTTGTTTGGGGGCTTGGGGGGTATTTGTGGGTGTTTGTTCTTTTACTCTGTCACCCATGCTGGAGTACAGGACCATAATAGCTCAATGGAATATCAAATTCCTGGGCTCAGGCAAAGCCCTATTGCTTCAACCTCCCGAGTAGCTAGGACTATAGGCGTGTGCCACCACATCTGGCCATTTTTAATTTAATTTTATTATCATTATTATTATTATTATTAGACTTGCTATATTGTCAAGGCTTTTCTTGGGTTCAAACAATTCTCCTATCTTGACCTCCCAAAGTGGTGGGATTACAGGCATAAGCCAGCATGCCCAACCTAGTAGACATCTTAATATACCTAAATCAGACAAAGCCCCTGATTCTTTGTCCAGTCTTCCAGTCTCAGTGAATTTTCCCTACATAATTGCTCAAGCCAAGAATTTAGGAACTGTCCTTAATTTCTTCTTTTCCTTCACACTGAAGCCAACAGTGTATCTTAACCGACCTACTTCCAGAATATATCCTGAATCTTATTCCTCCTCTTTCTGTGTCCAGTGTCACCACTGTAGGCCAACCCATTGTTATTTTTTACATGGATTATTAACAATTAACTTTCTGTCCTGTGTAAAACAGGACTTCCTGCTTTCAACTCCGTTTTGTTTTCTGTAAGTTTTAATAATAGGTTAAATTACGGTATTTCCCTGTTTAATTTAAAATCCTTCAGTAGTATGTCACTGTATTTAAGATACCTCATACTCCTTAGCTGAAGCCCTCTTTGATCTGTACTTATCTACTCATTCATCTTTACCTCATGCCACTGTATTGTGTTCATCAAATAGTCTGGACATTGTATGTAGTATTGCGTCCTCCTCCTCCTTCCTTAATGTAATGCAATATATTATTAAATAAAAGATAAAATCCAAGACATTAACACAGGCATAAAAAGCTTTTGACCCAAATATCCATGATAAAAACACTTTCAACCTGTTAAAGGGCATCCACAAAAGACCTACTGCTAGCATCATACTCAACAGTACAAAAATGAGTTTCCTAAGATTAGGAAAAGGAAAAGGATACATGCTCTCTCTACTTTATTCAGCACTGGAGATTCCAGCAAGGGAAATACAAAGAAATAAAAGGCATCCATGGTGGCAATGATAAAATAAAACTATTTGCAGAGAAAAGAAAAGAAATGTCCTTCTTTATCCTTTGAGTAGCAGCTCAAATGTCAGCTTTGCAAAGAACCTCGCCTTTCCTAACTATCTAAAATAATTGCCTCTGCCTTACCCTCAGTTAATGTTCCATTCTTTATAACATTGTACTTGTTATTTTTGTTTGTTAAAGAGGGTCTCATTGGGTTACCCATGTTGGAGTGCAGCAGTGTGTCATAGCTCACTACACAGCTCCAACGTCTCACATGATCCTCCTGCCTTAGCCTCCCAAGTAGCTAGGACTACAGGCACATATCTGCCATGCCCAGCTAATTTTTTATAGAGCCGAGGTCTCCCTGTGTTACTCAGGCAGGTCTGAAAACTCTTGGGCTGAAGTGATTGATTGTCCTGCCTCAACCTCACAAAGGGTTGGGATTACAGGCATGAGCCACCACCTCCAGCCTTGCACTTGCTATTCTATGACACTTAATGCTTACTATATATTCTGAAATTTTCTTTTTTGTTTTACTTGTTCATTGTCTTTCTTTTTCTACTAGTACTTGAGGGCGTGTTATACATTCTGAACTAGTTGAATCAATGAAGTTAGAATAGTACTACTAGTTTATCCTTCCTGTGTAGCTTAATAAGATTTTGACAATAAGTGGCAACATACTGGCCAACTCAAAAAACACAGTAGACCCAGTTTTTATGCTAACTAGTTATAGAGTTCTTGGTAAAAACCTTTTTTTTTGGGGGGGGGGTACAGAATCTCACTACATCACCCTCAGTAGAATACTGTGATGTCAAAGCTCACAGCTCTCAAACTCCTGGGCTTACGCAGTTCTCTCGCCTCAGCCTCCCAAGTAGCTGGGACTATATAGGTGAACGCCACAATGCCTGGCTATTTTTTTGTTGCAGTTGCCATTGTTGTTTAGCTGGCCCGGGCTGGGTTCAAACCCACCAGCCTGGGTGTATGTGGCCATTGCCGTAAACACTGTGCTACAGGCGCTGAGCCAGTAAAAACCCTTTACTCTTTTTGTTTCCTAATCTGTAATAATGGAGGAATACCATCTTTAAGGTCATGGCTGACTCATAAATTCTACTTTTCTTTAATTTGGAAAGATTTCACTTCAATAATTATTTATTTTACATTCAAGATATCAAATTATTGATATAGAAGGGACACTATCTGAGATTAGCAAATATTTGTATTACTTTAAAATATTTTTAAGCATTTCTGTTACTGAATTTGTATTAACCATAACATAGTCTCCCTGGACCTGTTTCTTCTTTGTACAGTATAATTAGGAAAAAGATGAAGCAATCCCCTGGGGATTTTAAATTCTCTGATTCCACGAGAATAGATTGTACTTTGACTTTTTGCTCAAATTCTCACAGAATCTAAACCAAATTATCTACCCTAACTTATTTCTGGATTGATAGAGAAAAAGTTGTACTAAAAAAACACATTTTTAAAAATCAAAATATTAGTTGAATATTACATTTGAACTTTTGCAGACACCTCTTTCTAAAATTTTCTTCTAATTTTAGATATTAATTTACTTTTGGGGGTTAAGTATTATCCTGTAGATACTTTAAGAAGTTTGTTACATTCTATTCACAAAGGTACGTGAATTGATTGGCCCTTTTAAATGCCATCCTTTCTTTATCTCATTGTTTAATAGGAAGTACCATTGGCACAAACTGCACAGCCCACATCAGCTATCGTTCGTCCAGCATCATTACAGGTTCCTAATGTGCTACTTACAAGTTCTGATTCAAGTGTAATTATTCAACAGGCAGTACCTTCACCAACTTCAAGTACTGTAATCACCCAGGCACCATCCTCTAACAGGCCAATTGTGTAAGTGATTGGCATGCCAATTATTGAAATACATAGGCATTGTTAAGTTTTTCTTGTTATGATTTTTCCTAAGACATTTAGTTACTCAAATTATAAGCATGTGGGAGGAGGGGTGTTTGTGATCTCTGCATGCTTTGATTTTTAGAAAAAGTACTTGGGTAGTCTTTCTTGAATATAAATATTGTCTAATTGATGAGAAAATAAATATCTAAAACGTAGCAGCAATAAAAATAGAATGTAAATTGAAGTTGATCACTTATTTTCATGCTATTTCACATAAAACATACAAAATTACTCCATCACCAGGTAGCTCCAAGTAGCTCCCAAGAACTTTCACATGAGAATTTTTCTCATTTTACAAACTAGAGATCGTCCTAATTTTCCCTGCTTTTAAATTGCTACGTATATACATTTTGATGCAATTTAAAATAATTAAATTTAGCAGTTGCTTTGCAGTGATCCGAAAATTATTTTTAAATGCTATGATTATCAGAGTAAAAATACTGTTGACTTTTTAAGAGATGATTGGTATGGGTCTCTTTTTAATTTCTCTTCTTATATTTTTCTTAGCCCTGTACCAGGCCCATTTCCTCTTCTGTTACATCTTCCTAATGGACAAACCATGCCTGTCGCTATTCCTGCATCAATTACAAGTTCTAATGTGCATGTTCCAGCTGCAGTCCCAGTAAGTTAGAAAAGTAGACTATTTAAATCTTCATAGCAAAACAGATCTTTGTAAAGTAATCAGGAAATACAGTTGGGCTGATTGATTGGCTAAGGAAACTGAACAGAGTACTTCTTAGTAGTGGGTAGTATTTATTCATTTATATTTATGATAATAAATACTATTCAAGGCATGCATAATTAGATAGAAAACATTTTTTTCTTCCCCCCAATCTTATTTTCCTTATCTTTTTAATATTAAGAACTTTTTTATTAAGCCAGGTTCAATTTGACTGGATTTTAGGATTTAAATATTAACTAAGGTTTTAATTTTAAAAGGATATTTATACTAGACATTCGTTGGATGATAACTCCATGGTATTTCAGTTGGAATAGAAATGTTATAAAAGCACACACTTAACTTCTATGGTCAAGTTGAGTTTATGTAATTCTTTTGGTTGCCCACGTGTGTTAAAATCCAAATGTTCTAAAACAATAATAGTGTTCCACTTTTCTAATGACAAGATCCAAAAGAAAAGTTTTTTTGAGAGACATGTTAATTATATAAATATTGAAAGACATAGATAAAATAGTTGAATACCTACTTATATTTAATAGTGTAATGAACATTTAAAACACATTGTTTAGACTAATTAAGTTAGAAATAATTTTTTTCTACTCTCATATTTCATAAAAGTTTTATTCAAACCCTTCAAATGTATCTTCAACAATAAAGTTTTCATACTAAGAACCAGTTTTTGAGGTATCTTAGCACAGTTTTCCAGAACATATTTTCAAAATTATTGATAGTATATCACTTTTTGAATCTAATATTCTCTCCCTGGAAATCTTAACCTAAACTTTAGATACTCAATTATATAATAAAAACAGGATTTTTTTTAACCTTATAGAAACATTGCTGATCAATATGATTATTTACTGTATGGCTTTTTAACAATTATTTTTAAAAGTCTACTTACAACATTCCATTGCTTTTGGTGAGATTAAATTTCAAGATAATGTGTCTTTAAACTGAACTTTTTTATTCAAATAGCAATAAGAGACTTTGTAAGGAATCAAATATAAAGTGTCTGCTTCCTCTCTTCTGAGTATATTTTTGAAGAAGGAAATATTTTGCCTTATATTTGATTTTGTGTGGTTATCCTATAAATATGCCTGTGATGATAGCAACTTGGAATGAAAGAAGAGTTATACTTTAATTATATAGTTACTGTTCACTCAGTGTTAGTTTTTAAAAATCAAAGGCAAAATCAAAGTAGAATCTGTTTTAGAATGTTATTACTTGAAAAATTGCTGGATGCAGTGGCACACAGCTGAAGCCCCAGTTACTTGGACAGCAGAGGTATGAGGATTGCTTGAGTACAGTTCTGGGCTGCAACACACTATGCTGCCCAGATGCCAGATGTTCACACTAGGTTTGTTATTAATATGGTAACCTCCTGGAAGCAGCAGACCATAGGTTGCCTAAGGAGGGATGAACCAGCCCAGGTCAGAAAAAAAGAGTGGGTTAAAACTCTTGTGTTGACCAATAGTGGGATCACGCTTGTGGATAGCCACTACACTCCATCCTGGGAAACGTTGTGAGACCTTGTCTCTCTTTAAAAAAGAGAGAGAGAGAGAGATTATTAGAGGTTATCAGCATCTTTGTTATTCTGCAGAATATATTAACATACCAAAGAAATTAACATATTTAAGAAAACTTACATATATTTTAAAATAGAAAAGTTTATTGCTAAAATTATTTTTTATGCTTAGTCACAAGTTTTGACAATTTTTTTCCTTTCAAATTCAAAACAGATCTTATAATAGAAGTGTGACAGATCTTATAACAGCCATGTGCCAGTAAAGTACAAATCTCATTTTGAATGTATTCTTTAGTAAGTATTTTTCAATATCTTCTGCATAGCTTGTTCGACCAGTCACCATGGTGCCTAGTGTTCCAGGAATCCCAGGTCCTTCCTCCCCTCAACCTGTACAGTCAGAAGCAAAAATGGTAAGCAAGATTTTATTTGTTCTGTATGTTTCTTGACCCTGTTTTGAATTATATTTTTCATTAAAGCCTACTTCAAATGCACAATTTAAGTCACATTTTATAAAATTGTGGACTGTATTACCCTATAATGAACTAGACCATTTGGAAAAAGGAAAGCTTCATTAGCATAGTGACTAGTTAGTGATACCTTGAAATAAATAAAGTTTTTCTCCTCCTAGTGGAGGCTAGGAGTATTACATCTGAAAATAGAAGTAACTATATGAAGACAGTACTGATATAATGAGGGGTTTTATTATATTTTTTTATTCCTAAATCATAGCTCTGTACATTACTGCAATCAAGGGGTACAATGTGCTGGTTTCATATACAATCTGAAATATTCTCATCAAACTGTTCAATGTAGCCTTCATGGCATTTTCTTAGTTATTGTATGTAGACATTTGTATTCTGCCTTTAGTAAGTTTTACCTGTACCCATTCTAAGATGCACCGTAGGTGTGGCCCCACCCATTAACCTTCCTCACCCTAACCTCCCCCCTTCCTTGGCCCTTTCCTCATAGCCTTGTGCTATAGTTGGGTTATAGCCTTCATGTGAAAGCTATAATTTAGCTTCATAGTAGGGCTGAGTACATTGGATACTCTTTCTTCCATTCCTGAGATACTTTGCTAAGAAGAATATGTTCCAACTCCATCCATGTAAACATGAAAGAGGTAAAGTCCCCATCTTTCTTTAAGGCTGCATAATATGCCATGGTATACACGTACCACCATGTGCTAGTCCATGCGTGGGTCCATGGGCACTTGGGCTTCTTCCATGACTTAGCAATTATGAATTGGGCTGCAATAAACATTCTGGTACAGAAGTCTTTGTTATATTGTGATTTTTGGTCTTCTGGGTGTAAACCTAGTAAAGGAATTAATAGGATCAAATGGCAGGTCTATTTTTAGGTCTCTAAGTATTCTACAAACATCCTTCCAGAAGGAACGTATTAGTGTGCATTCCCACCAGCAGTGTAGAAGTGTGCCCTTTCCTCCACATCCACGCCAACATCTCTGGTTTTGGGATTTTTGTTATGTGGGCTACCCTTACTGGGGTTAGGTGATATGTCAAAGTAGTTTTGATTTGCATTTCTCTGATGATTAAGGATGATGAGCTTTTTTTCATGTGTTTGTAGATTGTGCATCTGTCTTCTTTAGAGAAGTTTCTCTTCCAGTCCCTTGCCCACCCTGAGATGGGATCAGTGTTCTTTTCTTGCTAATACGTTTGAGTTCGCTGTGGATTCTGGTTATTAGACCTTTATCAGAGGTATAACCTGCAAATATTTTCTCCCATTCTGAGGGCTGTCTGCTTGCTTTACTCACTCTGTTCTTGGCTGTGCAGAAGCTTTTTAGTTTGATCAGGTCCCAGTGGTGTATTTTTGATACTACTTCAATTGCCTGGGGAGTCCTCCTTATAAAATATTCACCCAGGCCGATTCCTTCAAGAGTTTTCTCTGCACTTTCTTCAAGTATTTTTATAGTTTCATGTCTTAAGTTTAAATCTTTAATCCAGTGAGAGTCTATCTTAGTTAATGGTGAAAGGTGTGGGTCCAGTTTCAATCTTCTACAGGTTGGCAGCCAGTTCACCCAGCACCATTTGTTAAATAGGGAATCTTTTCCCCACTTAACATTTTTAGTTGGCTTGTCAAAGATCAAATAACGGTCAGCAGCTGGATTCATCTCTTGGTTCTCTATTCTGTTCCAGACATCTACTTCTCTGTTTTTGTGCCAATACCATGCTGTTTTGATCACTGTTGATTTATAGTACAGTCTCAGGTCTGGTAGCGTGATTCCTCCTGCTTTGTTTTTATTGCTGAGTAATGTTTTGGCTATTCGAGGTTTTTTCTGATTTCATATAAAACGAAGTATTATTTTTTCAAGATCTTTAAAATATGACAATTTCTCCGTCATAAATGAAACTCAGTTTAGCTGGGTACAGGATCCTGGGTTGAAAATTATTTTGTTTTAGGAGATTAAAAGTCGATGACCATCCTCTTCTAGCTTGAAAGGTTTCAGCAGAGAGATCTGCAGTTATTTTAATACTTTTGCCCTTGTAGGTGATGGTTTTCTTGAGTCTGGCTGCTTTCAGAATTTTTTCCTTCATATTAAAGTGAAATTGATTATGATGTGTCAGGGGGATGTCTTATTTGGATTGAGTCATGCTGGAGTTCTAGAATTGCTATCTGAATTTCAGAATCTCTTGGCATGTCTGGAAAGTTCTCCTTCACAATCTCCTGGAGAAGAGACTCTGTGCCTTGTGAAGCCACTTGGTTGCTTTTGGGGATCCCTGTAAGACAAATATTGGTTTTCTTCGAATTATCCCAGAGCTCTCTGAGAGAGTGATCTCTTTTTGCCCTCCATTTCTCTTCCTGTTTGAGAGTTTGGGAGTGTTGAAAGCTTTGTCTTCAATGTCAGAAATCCTTTCTTCTGCTTGCTCCATTCTGTTACTGAGGGATTCTACTGTTTCTCAGATCTTTGAGGGCTGCAACTTCTTGTCTCAATGTGTCAAAATCTTTGGTCATTTGGTCTTTGAATTCGTTGAATTCTTGAGATATCTTTTGGGTTACTGCTTGGAATTCTAATTCAATCTTTTTGCTATCCAGATTCTGAATTCGATTTCTGACGTCTCAGCTATTTGTTTGTGGATGGGATCTTGTGCTGTGTCTGCCCCATTGATCCTTGGGGGAGTTGATCTACTCTGATTATTCATATTGCCAGAGTTTTCTGTTGATTTCGTCTCATGATTGTTTTTCACTGTTGCCTCTGGCCGTCCTCAGAGTTGGGGAGGTGTCTCTCCAAGATTAGACCCCAGTGGGATCGCTCTATTGTTGCTGGATCTTTGTAGGGAGTGGCCCTGTGTAGTTCCTCTGGGGCTGCCCCAGCCAGGGAGTTCTGGTTGTAGAAGCAGCTCTGGAGTGTGACACACCTGGATCCAGCAACAGGGTGGGAGGTGGCGCGCAGGGTTCTGGGAGTGCCTGGCGCCCAGTGACTTTCACACAGAGAACCCAAGGCTCCAGCAGTCTCTGGCCAGGAGAAGGGCTCTGCGCAGAGGCAGAGAGGGCTCCGGAGGGCACGCAGCTACCAGAGTCCCTGGCCAGATGAGCGGGCCACTGTGGAGGCAGGGAGGGTACAGGAGGGAGGACGCAAGTTTGCGCAGCTCCTGCAGTTCCTGGTCAGGGCATGCCGAGGCCTGGCAGGCATGGGGCGCGGGTTGGGTGTCATGGCACAGGTCTTATGGAGGTCCATTCGGCGCCAAGCCCAGGAGTTTGAGGTTGCTATGAGCTGTGATGCCACAGCACTCCACCCAGGGCAACAACCCGACGCTCCAGTGTGCCAAAACCAGTCTCACTCTGCCCCTGAGGTTTAAGGCTGTAAGGCAGCTCAGTCCCCGCCTTTAGGCTGCTCAGTCACTAGGTTACTAGCTCCCGCCTGATCCTTGCTCTGTGACCCTGAGGGTGGAGCTTGCAGGGGCAGTTCTCTCACAATGGTTCCCTGCGGCCCACAGCCTAACACTATGAGCTCCCCAGCTCAGCGGCTCAGTCTGGGACCCTAGACAATGCCCAAAGTTCTCTGCACTCCTGCTCAAGCTCTCCCCAAAGGCAGTTCAAATGAGTGCCACGTTCAAAAACACCGAAACAGTTCACAGGTATGGCCTTTCTGGTTTGCAGTCTCACTGCTGCTTGTACCCTGTTTTCCTGAAAATAAGACATTCTCCGAAAATAAGACCTACCTACAGGAAAGATAAGACATCCCCTGAAAATAAGACCTAACGCATCTTTGGGAGCACACCTTAAAATAAGACACTGTCTTATTTTCGGGGAAACAGGGTACTTACGGCTGCCAGTGGGATTAGGCAGGTTGGACACATGCAACCACTTGCCAGTTTTTCACTGTTTTTGTCCTCCTCTTGGGGTCCAGAAGTCCCTTGCTGACTCCCTGTATCCTCAAAGGGATGATTATAGGCAGATCCCACCCCCAGACTCACCATGCCCTGTTGCAGGAAGGCTGTTACTTGGCCGCCATCTTGGATTGTCAAGCCTGAGGGGTTTTAAAAGAATTTAAAAAAATTCCAAAACAGTATACAAGTAAGCAAATACTTCACGTGATACATAAAAGGGAAACAATTTTTTTCATTGTGCTTCAGATGCTAAGAAATTAGTGTTGTTTAAAAGGATGAGCTATATAGTAGTAATCAGGAGACATGTATTTTAATTTTTAATTTTAATCATAATATTACTGTTCACTACCTTTAATCAAATTACATTAATTTTCCTGAGATTCTCTTCCCTCATCTATAAAAATAAAAGAATTAACCTTTGATTTCTGGGGCCTGTCTTAGCCCTAAATCCTATAAACTTTCTAATTGACCTGAAGCTTCTCTTTTATTTTTTAAAATTAGTTGTCTTTTTTTTTTTTTTACAAGTAAAATACAATAGCATCAATTAGTAGATGTTTATGTTATGTATCATAGTGTGGCTGGTAGCATTAGTCAATTAATGTATCCTTAGGAAATCAATAAATAAGCAGTTATTTGACACCTTTTGCTTCAGTTCTTTGTGAGGCACTATATCAAAACTATAAATTTTATACATAAAAAACATTGTATATGATAGAACTTAAAATTTTTTTACTCCTCTTCAATTAGTGCAAGTAATCTGAAATTTACACATATTCCTTTTTAACAATAAAACTTAATGCATCATCTGAATGAACAAAAATTGGTTGAGGAATATAAAAACTAGCTAGTTATTGAGTGATGAGAGAAGAACCTAAAACCCTGAGTGAGAAATTTTTCACAGCATAGCGTCTTGAGGTCAGAGCTTTAAAAATGCTAAAATGAACCTTCTTCATTTGTTAACAGAAGAGCTGCACTGGAAAAATCTTTTCCCCTCCTATTTAAAAGTGCTGTTTTAATTAAAAATCAGTTCAATTCGCCATGCAGTGAAAACTGAGTAGAGTAGACATATGAGTTAAAGAGATCCTGTTGTTAGATCCTACATCTAATAATATTTTTATATATTCAGTGAACTCTTCTGTCTACAATTAATTCAAAAGGAACAAATTTAATTTAAAGAAATACTTATCTGCAAGAGTAGGCCATATTTCTAGAAACTATTACACTTAACACTAACATAAGTAACTTTTAGGTCACCAGGAAATTAAATTTAAAAGAATAAAAATGTTTTGTATGTTTATATGTTGAAAAAATATGAAAACTATAACTTTTATAAATTTATACATAGTATATGAAGAACAGTCATTGGCTGAAGATTCAAAAATAGTGTGGGAGTCACAGATTGCCCTACTTAAATTCAACAATTCAATGAAATTTCTTATAAGAATTTTGGTAATATAAAATATTCATATTTAAGCGACTGCCTATTTTAATTGGAATAATAAATAAGATTGTCCTATTTTTTATTAGGACATAAGAAATTCAAATAATTTTGATTCTGCTTCCTTTTTTGTCTTTCAACCTTTTCATTTTGTAAAAATTTCAGACATATAGAAAGTAAACAGGATAGTGCAGTGAACACCGTGTACCCATCACCTAGCTTCATTTATCAGCAATGATGTGCTACCATTCTTGTTTGTCTATTCCTGAGTCTACTCTCTGTCTCCCTTCAACTGTTTATTATTTATTTATTTTCATTATTTATTAATTTATTTTTTGAGAGAGTCTCACTGTGTCATCCTTGGTAGAGTGCAGTGACATCACTGCTCACAGCAACCTCAAACTCTGGGGCTTAAGTGATTCTCTTGCCTCAGCCTCTCTAATAGCTGGAACTACAGGCACCTGCTACAATGCTCAGCTTTTTTTTTTTTTTTTTTGGTTGTAGTTGTTTGTCAGGCCCGAGCTGGGTTCCTGCCCTCCAGCTCCAGTGAGCTACAGGCACTGAGCCTATTTATTATCAATAAATCTTTCTTAGTGTAAAATTTACATACTTTAAAATGAACCAATTTTACCTACGTAGTTTTGATAAATGATTTGTGTAACCCATTCTCCTGTTACAATATAGAACATTAACATTGACCCAGAAAGTTCCTCTATTTCCTTCCCAATCAGTCTTCTCCCTCTTCTGTTCTGTCAACATAGATTAGTTCTAGAATTTTGTATAAATGGAATCATTATGTACTCTTGCGCTTAGCTCAACCTATGCCTTTGGGATTTATACATATTGTTGAATATATATTGTTTGCTTGTTTTTATTGCTGAGTGCTATGCCATTGTATGAACATACCACAATTTCTTTATTCATTTTCCTGTTGATGAAAACTTGAATGGCTTCCAGTGTTCAGATATGACGAATAAAGCTGCTGCACATATTCTTTTCATGGACATATATTTTCATTTTCTTGAATAAATATCGAAGATTAGAATTGCTGAGTCAGAGGACAGGTATGCATTTAACTTTATATAAGAAATTTGCAACTGTTTTCTATGGGTTTACATTTCTACCAGCAATGTTTGGGAATACCAGTTCTTCCCAACATCCAATTTTCACTGTTTATAGTTGTAGACATTATAGGGTTGTATAGCAGTGTCTCATTGTTTTAATTAGTATTCTTTCTTTTTTTTTTTTTATTGTTGAGGATTCATTGAGGGTACAAGAAACCAGGTTACACTGATTATATTTGTTAGGTAAAATCCCTCTTACAATTGTGTCTTGCCCCCAAAAGGTGTGTCACACACCAAGACCCACCCCCCTGCCTCCTTCCCTCTTGCTGCTCTTCCTTTCTGCCACCCTTTTCCCTCCTCTCTCGCTGGTCTCCCCTTCCCCCATCCCCCACCATGTACTAGGTCATTAATTATCCTCATATTGAAATTGAATACATAGGATTCATGCTTCTCCATTCTTGTGATGCTTTACTAAGAATAATATGTACCACTTCCATCCAGGTTAATACAAAGGATGTAAAGTCTCCATTTTTTTAATGGCTGAATACTATTCCATGGTATACATATAAATACCACAGCTTGTTAATCCATTCCTGGGTTGGTGGGCATTTAGGCTGTTTCCACATTTTGGCGATTGTAAATTGAGCTGCAATAAACAGTCTAGTACAAGTGTCCTTATGATAAAAGGATTTTTTTTCCTTCTGGGTAGATGCCCAGTAATGGGATTGCAGGATCAAATGGGAGGTTTAGCTTGAGTGCTTTGAGGGTTCTCCATACTTCCTTCCAAAAAGGTTGTACTAGTTTGCAGTCCCACCAGCAGTGTAAAAGTGTTCCCTACTCTCCACATCCACACCAGCATCTGCAGTTTTGAGATTTTTGTGATATGGACCATTCTTACTGGGATTATGATATTTCAGGGTGGTTTTGATTTGCATTTCTCTAATAATTAGGGACGATGAGCATTTTTTCATATGTTTGCTAGCCATCCGTCCATCTTCTTTAGAAAAGGTTCTATTCATGTCTCTTACCCATTGATATATGGGATTGTTGGCTTTTTTCATGTGGAGCAATTTGAGTTCTCTATAATCCTACTCATCAGCGTTTTGTCTGATTCAAGATATGCAAATATCCTTTTCCATTGTGTAGGTTGTCTATTTGCTTTGGTTGCTGTCTCCTTAGCTATACCAAAGCTTTTCAGTTTAATTAAGTCCCATTTGTTTATTTTTGTTGTTGTTGCAATTGCCACAGCAGTCTTCTTCATGAAGTCTTTCCCCAGGCTGATATTTTCCAGTGTTTTCCCTATGGTTTCTTTGAGGATTTTTTTTTTTAATTTTATTAATTTTATTTATTTTTTATTTTTTGCAGTTTTTGGCCAGGGCCAGGTTTTAACCCTGCACCTCTAGTATACGGGCCCAGTGCCCTACTCCTTTGAGCCACAGGTGCCACCCTCTTTGAGTATTTTTATTATTTCATGCCTTAAATTTAAGTCCTTTATCCAACTTGAATCAATTTTTGTGAATGAAGAAAGGTGCAGGTCCAGTTTCAGTGTTTTACATTGGATATCCAGTTCTCCCAGCACCATTTGTTGAATAGGAAGTCTTTCCCCCAGTGTATGTTCTTGTTTGGTTTATCTAAGATTAGGTGATTGTAAGATGTTAGTTTCATTTTCTGGTTTGCTATTTGATTCCAAATGTCTATTTTTGTGCCAGTACCATGCTGTCTTGACCACTATGGCCTTAAAGTGCAGCCTAAAACCTATAATGCTGATGCTTCCGGTTTTGTTTTTATTATTAAGAACTGCCTTAGCTATATGGCAGGTTTTTCTGGTTCCATACTAAATGAAGAAACCATTTTGTCCAAGTCTTGAATGTACGATGTTGGCATTTTTTTAATAGGAATGGCATTGAATCGGTAGATTGCTTTGGAAAGTATGGACATTTTAACAATGTTGAGTCTTCCCAGCCATGAGCATGGTATGTTCTTCCATTTGTTAATATCCTCAGCTGTTTCTTTTCTTTTGTACTTTTCTTTATAGAGGTCCTTCACCTCTTTTGTTAGGTATATTTGTAGGTATTTCATTTTCTTAGAACCCATGGTGACGGAATTTGTATCTTTAATTAGCCTCTCACCTTGGCTGTTATGGCATATACAAAGCCTACTGACTTGTGGACATTGATTTTATATTCTGAAACATTACTGTATTTTTTGATGACTTCCAGGAGTCTTGTGGTTGAGTCTTTGGGGTTCTCTACGTGTCATATCGTCAGCAAAGAGAGAGTTTGACCTCCTCTGCTCCCATTTGGATTTCCTTTATTTCCTTGTCTTGCCTAATTGTATTGGCTAGGACTTCCAGCACTATGTTGAATGGTAATGGCGACAGAGGACAACCTTGTCTGGTTCTAGTTCTAAGTGGAAAAGCTTTCAGTTTTACTCCTTTTAGTAAAATATTAGCTGTGGGTTTGTCATAGATAGCTTCGAACAGTTTAAGAAAAGTGCCACCTATGCCTATATTCTTCAGTGTTCTAATTAGAAAAGGATGCTGGATTTTATCAAATGCTTTTTCTGCATTTACTGAGAGATCATATGGTCTTTGTTTTTCCTTCTGTTGATACAGTGAATAACGTTTATGGACTTGTGTATGTTAAACCAGCCTTGCATCCCTAGGATGAAACCTACTTGATCATGATATATGACTTTTTTGATGATAAGCTGTAATCTATTGGCTAGGATTTTGTTGAGAATTTTTGCAACTATATTCATTAGTGAAATTAGTCTGAAATTCTCCTTTTTAGTTGGATCTTTTCCTGGTTTTGGTATCAGGGTGATGTTTGCTTTGTAGAACATTTTGCAGAGGATTCCTTCCTCAATTTTTTGGAATAATTTCCACAGTATGGGAATAAGCTCTTCCTTGAAGGTTTGATAGAATTCTGGTGTGAAGCCATCCAGACCAGGGCTTTTTTTTGTTTGTTTCTTTGATCTCAGTGCTTGAAATTGGTCTGTTCAAGAGATCCGTTTCTTCCTGGCTAAGTCTAGGGAGAGGGTGTGATTCCAAATATTGATCTATTTCTTTCACATTGTCAAATTTCTGGGCATAGAGTTCTGGTAGTATTCAGAGATAATCTCTTGTATCTCTGTGGCATCAGTTGTTCTTTCCCCTTTATCATTTCTGATTGAGGTTATTAGAGATTTTACTTTTCTATTTCTAGTCAGTCTGGCCAAAGGTTTATCTATTTTATTTATTTTTCAAAAAACCAACTCCTTGTTTCGTTAATTTTCTGAATGATTCTTTTGTTTTTAATTTCATTAATCTCTGATTTAATTTTGGATATTTCTTTTCTTCTGCGGGTTTTAGGTTTAGATAGTTCTTTTTCCAATTCCATAAGATGGCTTGTGCGTTTGTTGATGCACTCTCTTTCTGTTTTCTGGATGTAGGCATCTAAAGCAATAAAATTTCCTCTCAGGACTGCTTCTGCTGTATCCCACTGGTTTTGGTAGCTTGCATCTTGATTATTATTATGCTTAAGGAAGTTAATGATTTCCTCTTTTATTTCTTCCTGCACCCAACTGTCATTCAGCATAAGGTTGTTTAATTTTCATGCCTTTGTGTGGGGTTGAATGTTTTTGTTGGAGTTGAGTGCCTTATGGTCTGAGAAGATACAAGGTATAATTTCAATTCTTTTGATTCTGTTGAGGTTTGTTTTCTGTCCTAGGATATGATCAATTTTGGAGAATGTTCCATGGGCCGATGAGAAAAATGTATATTCTTTATCTTTGGGATGGAGTGTTCTATGTATGTCTATCAAGCACAGTTGTTCTAGGGTCTCATTTAAGTCCCTTATATCTTTGTTTAATTTCTGTTTAAAAAATCTGTCCAACTCTGTAAGAGAAATGTTAAAGTCCCCTGTTATTATGGTGTTATAGGATATCATACTGCTCAGATTAAGTAAGGTCTGTTACAAGAATCGGGGAGCATTTAAGTTGGGTGCATAAATATTTAGAATCGAAATGTCTTTTTGTTATATTTTTCCCTTGACCCGTATGAACTGACCTTCTTTGTCTTTTTTGACTTTAGTTGCTTTAAATCCACATGTATCTGAAAAATAAGATTGCAACCCCCTCTTTTCTTCTGAATTCTGTTTGCCTGAAAAATTGTCTTCCAACTCTTAACTAAAACCCTTAGTTTTAATTTTTCTTTTGAGACTAGGTGTGTTTCCCGCAGACAGCAAATGGATGGCTTGTGTTTTTTAATCCAATCAGTTGATCTATGCCTCTTCAGTGGGGAATTTAAGCCATTAACATTTATTGAGGTAATTGATAAGTGTGGTAGCGTTCTATTCATCTTATTCTGTGAAAGTTCATTGCTTAGTTTTGTCTTTTGCATCATTGTGGAGGCTAGGTTCTGTCCTTTAATTTCTGGGTACTTACTTTGCTGGTGGTCCATTGTGATGATAAGTGCGTAGAACAGGTTGAAGTATTTCCTATAGAGCTGGTCTTGTGGCAGATTTCCTCACTGTTTGCATATCAGTAAGAGATTTGATTTCTTCATCAATTTTAAAGCTTAGCTTAGTAGGATATGGAATTCTGGGCTGGAAATTGTTCTGTTTAAGTAGATTCAAGGTAGATAACCATTGTCTTCTGGCTTGAAAAATTTCATTAGAGAATTCTGCAGTCACCCTGATGGATTTGCTCTTGTAGGTCAACTGGCACTTACTCCTGGCAACTTGCAAAATCTTTTCTTTTGTCTTGACTTTGAACAGGTTCATCACAATGTGTCTTGGAGAAGCTCTGTTGGAGTTGAGGCAACCTGGGATCCGATACCTCTCTGAAAGGAGTGTGTCAGAATCTTTGGCAATATTTGGGAAATTTTCATTTATAATATTCTCTAGTATGGATTCCATTCCTCTGGGCCATACGGGATCTTCTCCTTTGGGGATTTCTATAACTTGTATGTTTGAATGCTTCATAAAGTCCCATAATTCTGTCATTGAACATTCTGCTTTCTCTCTCTTCTTTTCTGCCTCTTTAAGTATCTGAGTTATCTCAAGAGCTTTGTCCTCTACCTCTGAGATTCTCTCTTATGCATGGTCTAATCTATTGTTGATACTTTCTACTGCATCTTTAAGTTCCCCAATTGCTTCAGTTCCTTCAGGTAAGCTATATCCTTTCTGTATTCTTCATTATTGTTCATCTCTTACTTGATTCTGTTTTTGGATTTCCTTTTGGTTATTTTCCACTTTCTCAGCAATTTCCTTCATTGTTTTCATCAGCTGTATTTTAAATTCCCCTTCTATCATTTTTAACATTTCTTTGTAGGTGGAATCCTTAGCAATGACTACCTCATGGTCCCTTGGGGGAGTTTCTCTGGACTTGTTTTTCATGTTGCCAGGATTTTTCTGCTGATTCTTCCTCATGAGTGTTTTCTTTTATCTGTTTCTTTGCCCTACTTTTCCTTTCACTTCCTCTTGCTCTCTTAAGTTACCGTGCCTCTGGCCTAAGGTTTTGATGAGTCCTTTTTGTATAGGACCAGAAGGATGAGAAGATTGAAGAGCAAGAAGGGAAAAAAAGATTTTTAAAACTAGAAAGGGGAGAGGGTGAGTAAAAGAGAATATTAACAAAAAGAATAGAGGCACCGAAAAAGGGAGACAAGTAATAAAGGTGTACAGTAGGGTACTTTGACCCAACCTTAAAAACCCCCAACCTCTGGGGGTACTGGGTTGGGTGGTTCTTTGAGGTCAGCAGCTCTTTGCCAGTCCAGTCTGTTTAAGACACAGTACCCCACCTCCACCAAATAGAGAGGAAAGACAAAAATACTATAAATCAACCAAAACAAAGAAACAGAAAACTTTACAGGATAAAATTGGTGGAAAAACTAAATAATAGGGGCAGAAATACTAGCAAAAATGAAGTTTCTGTTATTAAAGAAAGCAACAATAGAAAATTATATTAAACTAGAAAAATGAAAGAAAAGAAAAATCTAGAGAGAAAATGTTGAAATAAAAAAAAGCAGTGTATATCTTGCTGAATATTGTCTGGGCAACAGGTGATCTTCTGGGATATGAGATGTTAATCACAATGCTGATATAGCTGTTTGAGATGGAGACTGGAGGCCTCTGCTGGTTTCTCAAACCCTGCAGGGTTGAAAGCCTAAATCTCTTCCTCAGCCCACTTAAAAGACTATAAATCATTAACCTTGGCTAAGCAGAAGCTTTCCCAGGAAAGCCCTTGTCTCTGGGATCTCTCCTGAAGTGGCTGCCTATTTATCCAGTGTGCCAAAAGTAGTCTCACTCTATGCCTCTGAGGGCCGAGACTGCAAGGCAGCCCTGCTACTGCCAAACACCGAATTCTCTGCTCTTCTCCAGCATCTCAGACCCAGCTTTTGGCACTGCTCAGTCACAAAATCACTTGCCCAAGGTCTCCCATCCCAAGCCTCTCTCTGCAACCCTGAGGGTGGAGCCTGCAGAGGCAGTTTTCCCACAGTGGCTGCACGCGGCCCTAACCAACAATATTAGCTCCGTTCCAGCTCAGCAGCTCAGTCTGTGGCCCTAGACAAGGCTTAAAGTCATCCACACTCTCGCCCAAGTTCTCCCAAGGTAGTTCAACCAAGTGCCCAAGTCCAAAAAAACAAAACAGCCCACAGGGAAAGCCGTTCCTGTTTGTAATCTTGCTGCTGTTGTAATTACAGCTGTGGCAGCCACAGTCTCAGACTGAACAAATGCAACCACTTGCCAGTTCTCCACTGCTTTTATCTTCTTCCTGGGGTCCAGAAGTCTCTCGCTGTCTCCCTGTGTCCCCAAAGGGATATTTCTGGGCAGAGTCCATAAGCCAGAGATGCCTAGAGTTTTCTCTCCCCAATCTCACCATGCCCAGTTGCAACAAAGCTGTTACTTGGCCGCCATCTTGTTCCCTCCTCCAGAAGCACCAAGCAGCAGTACCACCACCCTCCCCAGCAGGGGTTTGTGGCTCCTCCACATCCTCTCTCATGTGCGGGGGCACAGGTTGCCATGTCATTATTATTTTTTTTTTTTTTTTTTTTGAGACAGGTCTTCAAGCTGTTGCCCTGGGTAGAGTGCCATGGCATCACAGCTCACAGCAACCTCCAACTCCTGGGCTCAAGTGATTCTCCTGCCTCCGCCTCCCAAGTAGCTGGGAGTACAGGCGCCTGCCACAATGCCCAGCTATTTTTTAGTTGCAGCCGTCATTGTTGTTTGGTGGGCCCAGGCTGAATTTGAACCTGCCAACTCAGGTGTATGTGGCTGGCACCTTAGCTGCTTGAGCCATAGGCGCCGAGCCATCATTATTGTTTTTAAAGACTTAAAATATAATTAATCTTAAACATGCTAAACTGCATTTATACACTTAACATATCTTTGTTTCTCTATAATTACCTCAGTTGTCTAACAGACTTTCCCAGCACTTTAGTATCTCTTACATTTAATTAAACTTGTAGATATGCTGAACCTTGGTTTTCTTAAATATTTCTGTATTATTTTAGAAGCTTAATTTAAAATAACCTTAGTTAGCACTTACAGCTAAAATCAGAGGCCTAAATCAATCTCTTACTTAAACATTTTAAATTGAAGTCCCAGGGTAACCTGTTATTCAGTGTGGCAAGTTATTATTAGATACTTTTAGAATATAAAATACCATATAGGTACAGTTTATTTCTAAGTTTGAAATTAAAATGTTGATGTCATTGATTTACTTTAAGCTTTAGGGGGCCACAAAATTTTACAAACAAACAATTCTATCCTAAGTGAAGAAAGTTGAAGATGGGTTCGTATCCCAATGTATAGTGATTTTTTTTGCAGTTTGGCCGGGGCCTGTATAGGGATTTTTTAATCCAAATGTGTTGTTTCCCACTCACATCCCCTAGGTTCACATTACATATTGAATAAATCTTCTGCCTGTTCCCATGTCTGCAGCCACTCACCATAGATAGATATCTATTCTCTGCATTACTCTTGTAATAAAATAATTTTCTTATGTGTAATATTTATAATCAAAAAGTAACTTCCAAATAAGGAAATTTTAATTATCTGGGAATTTTGTTTAAGGAGATTTAATAAGGTATCTGAGTAGTATCCTTCAGAATCATTCCTTTAAGACTCGAATGACAACTGAGAAATGTCTTTTGTACACAGTGGGCAGCCAGTAGGTTTTCTGCAGGGGGTTTCTACTGAGAGCTGACAGAGAGCATCTTGGCAAACGTTCAGAAACTGACATTAACTTGGTTAGGCCCTGCATGGAACCTCATGTTCAGCAGAATTCTTCTGACCTGCCTATGCATGCCAAGCTAATCTGCAAACATCTAATGAGCCCACTCCAAAGAAACAGACCCTCTCCCAACCTACTTCATTTTCATATGTTCTCTGGGGTGGGGAGACAAGACTTCGTGAGGACTGATGATGCTGCAAAGACCACAATAATGATAATTAACTTGCTGAATTTAGAAGATTATGCTGTTAATTAGTTGCAAAATAAAGATAAGTAATAGAGCAGCAGATGGTAGAATAACACCCAGGAGAAGGAGGGTTATTACTCTGATGAGTTTTTGTGGCACATATGAAATATGGATCTGACTTTTTCATAAATTGTTTCTAGAGAACATTATCTTTTTTCTTTGAACTATGATGAAGTAGTTTGTTCCTACCAAGTTCTAACAGTTGTGATAAAATTTATTTTCAAGGGTGAAACATGGAGCTTGAATAACAAACTATTTTTAGCAGAACATCTCTTAATGTGTTTTATTGGTCAGCACAGCAAACTTAACCCTTTAATTGACACAATCTCTCTCTAGGAAAAAAGTTTTCAATATAATAGCTGAACTAAAATTGCTAAAACTTTAAGATAGTAGTCTGTTTCTCAGAAATATATTTTTGTTTTGCAAACAATATATACTTTTAGGTTAAATTAAAATTATGCCTTTGTTTTACTGTACATGTTGAATATATATTTTTTTAAACCTTATTTGATTTGTGAATGCTTAATCTTTATTTCTCAGAGTACCAAATTTTTATGTACGTATATTAAATTTCTCTGGCAGGAGAAATTTTGATCTCAGTAATGGACTGACCAATATCTGATATTCAACTTGATTACTTCGAATACTTAATATTAGATAGAGCAGAACTCTAGTTTGGCAAAGCTTTTGTATAAAATATGTTCAGTGAACTTGGAGTCAACTGGCAAGAATTCTGGTTTTATCTCTGCTAACTTACACTATGATTCTGGCAAATAACTTTTCACTCTTTGGAAGATTATCTTTAAGATGGTGGTCAGACTAATTGATTTCTGTTATCTCTGCTAGCTCTGAAATTCTATTCCAAAATAAATGTGACTTTTCACCAATTGTTTTTAGAACCAACACATTTGGCCTTTTTTAAATAATCCTAACAAATACATGAGTAAATTTTAATTACCCTCGTATTAGTCATAAAATGTATATGAATGATATGTATTGAATGCTTTTTTCACCTAACTCATCCTAATTTTTTTAAGCATACATGCATTTTTGTTGTAGTTCAAAAAAAAATTAATGGACAGTTCAGAGCAGTGTTAATTAACCCTTAAAACGTTTTTCTTACGTTTTATACCCAGTGGCACACTTTCCAAGTCAGACCCATTGTAATCAATGTAACAGCATGAAGTAAACATTAGAGCTTCTTCACTGGATGAGTACTGTATACCCTAGGGCAGTCAAGGGAGGGTAATGAATGAATACTGATGCTGCTTTTAAGTGCTCTATAAGGTAGTAACTTGCCCTACTAAAGATTATTCAAGAGAGTGATGTTTATGTACTTCAGACTCCCCTATGTGCAGTTACTGTATTTCATTAATTCTAAGAGTTTAGCTCTTCACTATAAAACTTTAAATGCTCTTCAGTTCCATGATGTTTTCTACCTAAGGACTGAAAAGTGTTTTACCAACACATCATTTACCAAGCCTCACGTTGTAACTTCTACCTAAATTTATGTTCATTTTATATCCTAAAATATAGTCTTAGCACTGTAGACTGGATACTATTCATTGTATTTTGATATCTAACATTCTTTTTATAAAAGATAAAAACATGCAAACTGATTCACCTCCCCAGACTCTCATCCTTTGTTCTGTTTATATATATATAACTTACACTTGTCAACTCCTATCTTTCTGCTCTAAATTTGTATTGATTATTTTCTTAAGGTATTTCATATCTGATTCCATCCAGCTACTGCTTCCATATTGTCCTAATTTCCTGTGTCTTAGCTAGAAATACAGAGTTGACCACCGCCTTAAGTTGACCTAATTTTCATAGACCAGATATGCACCACATGTACATATCAGTACAGTGGCCCTAGTTCCTTATGTTGACCAGTTTGTTACAGTCCTTTGGTGGTCTACATACATAGGTTCTACTATATAGTAGTTTTTCTGATTGTTAAAAAAGGAAGGAACGAAGAATCTTGAATGGATTCTAAAAGATGATGTGTATGATGTAATCCTTAACATACCTTACATATAAAATACGTCTGGGGCCAAACCAATGCTTAATTTGACCCCTAAGTACTTTGTGAAAATTTGAAAGTGCAGTAACTCTCCTGATTCTTTTATGTCTCTCCACCCACATGCTAAGCAAATAGAGTCCTAGATAGCTATTCTTAAACAAATAAGAAATTTTGTGAGTGAGGTAGATTTTTGCATATTACATTTAATTTTCACCTCAACCCTGCAAGGAAGTTTTCATTATTTGAAGTTTTACACCAGTAAGGAAACTGGGACTCAAAGGTTAATGATTTGTTCAGAGTCACAAGTCGTTTAAGATAAAGTTCTGACCCTAAAGTTCCTTTTCAGATGTATAAGACTTTATAACACATTATTGATTCTAATCAGTGAAGATACTAGGACTATATATGTACTACTTTTTGTAAGTTCAAAAAGAAGTAGTTTGTCAGAAAAGAGGGAGAAAACACGCCAGATCCTGAGTGACATGGCTTAGCAGTTGTGGTGTCAGGCCTGGTGTTCTCCATCTTTAGTGATTGTCTTTTGAAACATTAAGCCACATAGCTTCGGACTATCTTTCTTGGATCTTTTCCTGTTTTCTGGTAGCATCAGGTATGTATAATGTGTGCAGCATGGTGCTATGGAAAAATTGTGCACTTTGAAATTAATGAAATCTGAGTTCAAATATAGGATTTGAACTAGCTTAATGGCTGGGTAGCCTCGAACATATGATCTCTGGTTTCTTAAGTCTGTAAAGTGGGGATATTATCCAATTAAAAACACATTGAAAGACTGAACACAACGAATGAATCTCAGGTGTATTATGTTAAAGAAAGAAGCTGAGTTCAAAAGGCTATGTTTTCATTTATATAATATTCTAGAAAAGACAAAACACTTGAGATAAAACAGATCAGTGATTTTCGGGGCTGGGAGTGGGAGGAGAGTGTGACAGGAAAGGACATGAGGGCATGATGGGGGTAGTAAAACTGTTCTGTAACCTGATTGTGGGGGCTGCTGCACAAGTGTGTGTGCTTATTCAAATTCGGTAGAACTGTACACTAAAAAGAGTTAGTTTACTGTATGTAACTTATACCATTTTTTTTAAACTACTGACTTGATTTAAACATTCATACCAAGAATCTATAGTGATTAGCACTAGAGAGAAGATGTCCACTAACACTTGTTTAGGTATAATTATTGCCTCAGTAGACATTCTGGTGACCTTTTCATCTATGCTTAATCTTTAAGGGATCGGGATCACATATGAGAGACCATAGGAAGATGTATATAGATGAAAATAAAGAAATTACAAATTTTTGAATAATTGTAAAATTTTCTAAATTGTTCTTAGGTGGAATAAATCAAAGCAATTATACTAGAGTCATTTGGGGGCTTTTTTCAAAAGCTTTTCTCCCTCACCCCTTTCTGCTATACTTAGGGAAGAAAGAAAGGGAAGTTCACAAAGAAACTATGTTGGTAACACTGAACACCTGAGACAGTTACCTCTAGGAAATTTGAGAAGCACTGGGTAGACTGGAACACAATCCTCATATCAATGTGTATATTTTTGTAACCTCATATCAATGTGTATATTTTTGTAACCTCCTTTCCCTCAAATACATACTTATGTTATGAATCTTAAGAAGATGAAATGGACATATCTCTGACTCATATTTTGTGCTCAAGGACACATCCCAGTTACTAAAACCAGTGTCAGCACTAATAGACCTGAGTCTCTCAGGCCCCTGAAGTTCCTTTTATCACTGAGGTACTATGGTATGATTAGCTAGTAATTATTTCATATTTATAGATCATAACAATAAAACTACGTTAAAGATTACATGTGCCCATTTTTTTTTCTTTTCTTTATTTCAACAATGTTTTGTAGTTTTTGTTTTTGTTTTTGTTTTTGTTTTTGTTTTTGTTTTTTGGCCAGGGCCGTTTTGATTCTACCACCTCCAGCATATGGGGCTGGTGTCCTACTCCTTTGAGCCACAGGCACCACCCCATGTGCCCATTTTTGCTAAAGAAACCAATTTCAAGCCAGGCTTGGTGGCTCCCACCTGTAATCCCAATGGTTTGGGAGACTGAAGCAGGAGGTTGGCTTGAAGCCAGGAGTCTGTGGCCAGCCTAGGCAACATGAGCAAGATCCCATCTCTACCAAAAAATATGAAAAGATGAAGAAGAAGAAAATAGTTTTTGTCATTTAGCAGATACGTTTGTTGTGCATCTACGTAACAACCTGTGGACCAGTTGCTAAAAGAAATATAAAACAATCTTATCTCTTAAGAAATTACTGTACAGTTGGGAGATAAAATAGTCACATATGACAAACTTTTGCTGATAGAATAATAAACTTCATTGGAATTATATCTTTATAAAGAGGTAGCCATAAATTATTCTACAGCCACATTTTATCTCTAGATTTGTCATATTCTGAAAGTGAATCAACTATAATTCACTTAACTGGCAAAATGGAAGGAACATAATGAATGAGAATAGACCTGGAACTAAATCTGCTTACTGAGGATAGGAAGACCTAAGGGAGTTAAACCCAGCTGTAGGTTCTAGGAAAAGGTTCGGTCTGACAATTTAGTGTTCTAAAAAGTGCAGCATCAGGTCACTGTCCAAGTAAACACTGACACCACACTTGCTGAGATCAGATGTTCTCAAATCTGGAAAAGATTTAGGTCTTATAATCTAGCAGTCTGAGAAGACTGAGGTATGGGATATAGAAATAGGATAGCAGAGAATAGGTGACTGTGCATAACAATAAATTTGTATTGGTTATTTTAGTTGAACAAACCTAGTTATTTTCAGTTTTTGAGAGTTGGATTTGGGTATATAAAGCAGGGTATTTTTTTTAAATGATGTTTGCATTTCAGAGATTAAAAGCTGCTCTGACCCAACAACATCCTCCAGTTACCAATGGTGATACTGTCAAAGGTCATAGTAGCGGATTGGTTAGGACTCAGTCAGAGGAGTCTCGACCACAGTCATCTCAACAGCCAGCCACATCCACTACAGAAACTCCGGTATGTATGTTCTCTTCATTCAGCACTCTGTCACTGTTAACAGACACAGTACAGGTATTTGTAGTAGAGGTTCTAGTCACATATGTCTAGTTTGTGAGTGCTTATCAGGTGGTGATTGATACATGTCTATAGTGTATTTCTATAGAAAAGAATTATTGTATTTTTGTTAAATGTTTCAGAACTCTGTTTAGACCTTTTATCTTCTCTACTTAATGAATATTAACATTAAAAAGCAAAAGTTTTCAAAACAGAAACTCAGGTAAACAGCAAGTTTTAGATTGCCACCTAAAAGCATAGGTATTTCATAATATATTTTGTCTTTACAAAAGTTGAGATAAACTGGAATGAGGTTGTAGTTGTCAGCCACTAAACAACTTTACTTAGGGGCTGAGAGAGAGAGAATTTATGTTATAATTTAGGGATTAATGAACTGGTTTACAGCCCTTGGCTATTCATGTGGGGTGTTTAAGCCAAATATGATCTTTGCATTTTAAAGGGTTATTTTTTAAAAGAAATGAACATTATTTATTTTTTGTTAAGCCTTTATTTTCTTACCCTAAGTATAGTTTACCTGCATCCAATTATTACTTACATCTATATATTTTATTGTATTGGATGAAGTCCACATAAAGGCAACCATATTATCTGTTTACTACTATTTATCTCTAGTTTCTAGAATAGTGCCTATAAATTTTTTTTTTTTTTTTTTGAGACAGTCTCACATTGTCACCCTCTGTAGAGTGGGTAGAGTGCTGTGGCATCGTAGCTCACAGCAACCTCAAACTCTTGGGTCCAAGCGATTCTCTTGCCTCAGCCTCCCAAGTAGCTGGGACTGCAGGCGCCCACCACAACGCTGGGCTATTTTTACAGATGGGGTCTCACTCGTGCTGAGGCTGGTCTTGAACCTGTAAGTTCAAGCAGTCCACCCGCCTTGGCCTCCCAGAGTGCTAGGATTACAGGCATGAGCCACCACACCCGCCCCATAAATATTTTCTGAATGAAACAGACTTAATAAATCAATGGAACTGGGGAGAGAAAAAGGAGGACGGAAGTGTAAGCAGCCTCAAATCCTTGTTAGACATAAAAAATATATAAACGTAACTCTAATAGTTTCTGCTATTCTATTAGTATTTGTGATTAGACTTTGCTATAATGAGTTAAATAAATTAAAAACAAAACCCCAAAACTGGTTTTGGGGCCAAATGAGTAAAAGAAAAACCCTGCTATTCTCAATAAGAAAGATAAGAGGATGAAGAAAAGATATCACAAGATTGCAATTTTTGAAACCAGCCATAGAAATATTTTTCTAAAAGATTAAGTTGCAATTATGTAGGTAAAAGACACAATTCAGTTTAATGCTTGTTTTTTGTTACAATTAAAGTACTTTATAAAAGAAATAACTTAATTTTTAATACTAGTTATTTGGTCAAAAGAATAGCTTTGTATTTGATCATAGAAACTTTGGTGATTTGTTTAAGAAATTTTGGTGATTTACTTGCAGAACTTACCTTGAGCCCTCTATATAAGATTTTTGCTTATTACATAGATGAGGAGAAAACAAATTCATTTGTTTATACCATTTTAAAATATAACTAATTATAGGTAAATGATTATTTTCAGGCTTCTCCTTTGGGCAATATGCCTAGGCCACAAAGTACTCTTGGCTTTATACCATTTCCAACAATTGATTTTTCTGCTCTCATATTCAGGTGTTCTCTGGGACAGTTTTCAGGGGTATGAGAGGCTTGAAGGTACCTACTATTAGACACTAGGCAATATGGCTAATGACTGAAGGTTTCTGTCTCTGGATTATCTGAGATAACGAAGCTGATCCACTGGGAGCAGGGGGACCAATTAAAATGAAAATCAAGGCTTCTGTGGTAGTTTGTTTACCAGGAAAATTGAGCATTAATAATTACAAGAACCTGACCCTGAGAAAGACTAACCCTAAATTTCAAAAACTGAGGAAAAACTGAATACACCAAAGTATATACAAGCTTTCACTTCTTAAATTTAGAAACCAACTTTTAAAGGAAATTGATAAATAACAATAAACTAATGTCTTTGCAGCTACTTGGATGGAACTGGAGACCATTATTCTAAGTGAAATATCTCAGAAATGGAAAAACAAATACTACATGTTCTCGTTTATAAGTGGGAGCTAAATAAGGGACATATGTAGTATGAAGTCACAAATAGTGTAATGAACAGTGAAAACTAAGAAGGGGGGAGGATGCAAGGGGAATGAGGGATAGAAATCTACCTATTGAGTGTAATGTATGCTATTTTGGTGACAGGTACGCTGAAAGCCCTGGGTTCAGCAGCATCCATGTAACCAAAAACACTATACCCCCTAAATCTATTAGGACATTTAAAAAAATTTAATGATGTAAGATATTTAATTGAAAAATAAAAAATGATGTTTCCTATCATGAATTTAAGTAGGAAGCTATTAAACTTTTTAATTTAGCAACTTATAATCAGTAGTTTTCAAAGGATTAAATATTAGTCTTTTTAAAAGTACACTTGTGCTTTGGGAGATAGAGACAGGAGGATTGCTTGAAGCCAAGACTTCAAGATCTACCTACCAACAAAGCAAGACCCTGTCTCTCCAAAAAAGTTTAAAAGTTAGCCAGGTATGGCAGCATATACCTATTGTCTCAGCTTTTTGAGAAAGCGAGGCAGGAAGATTACTTGAGCCAAGGAGTTAGAGGCTGCAGTGAACTACGATGGTGCCACTATACTCCAGCCTAGGTAACAGTAAGACCATATCTCTTAAAAAAAAAGTATACTTGCGAGCAGCACCTGTGGCTCAGTGGGTAGAGTACTGGCCCCATATACCCAGGATGGCAGGTTCGAACCCGGCCCAGGCCAAACTGCAACCAAAAATGGCTGGGTGTTGTGGCGGGTGCCTGTAGTCCCAGCTACTCTGGAGGCTGAGTCAAGAGAATCACCTAAGCCCAGGAGTTGGAGGTTGCTGTGAGCTGTGATGCTATGGCACTCTACTGAGGGCGATAAAGTGAGACTCTTGTCTCCAAAAAAAAAAGGTACACTTGGTAAAATAAAGGATCTATGAATGATTATTTATTTATATTGTGCTTTTAATTATTTCATATTATTTCTACATAAGTGAAAATACTGTACGTACTTTAAAGAATACATTTACTGTAATATTACATTAGTGAGAATATTGTTATAGTATAGTTCATTTATTTCAAGGAAGAAGTTAAACCACAGAGTCATTTTCATATTTTTCCAAAATACTAATGTATTCAACAAGACTTTGAAAATAAAAGTTAATGCCTCGGGCGGTGCCTGTGGCTCAGTGAGTAGGGCGCCGGCCCCATATGCCGAGGGTGGTGGGTTCAAACCCAGCCCCGGCCAAACTGCAACAAAAAAATAGCCGGGCGTTGTGGCGGGCTCCTGTAGTCCCAGCTGCTCGGGAGGCTGAGGCAAGAGAATCGCGTAAGCCCAAGAGTTAGAAGTTGCTGTGAGCCGTGTGACGCCAGGGCACTCTACCCGAGGGTGGTACAGTGAGACTCTGTCTCTACAAAAAAAAAAAAAGTTAATGCCTCTCTGCCTTTGACGTTCTTTACTGCCTATGTTAATTCACTCAATAGAAACAAATGTAACAAGCTTCCATCTGTATTTAATGTAGGCTTCTCCAGCTCACACAACTCCCCAGACCCAAAATACAAGTGGTCGTCGAAGAAGAGCAGCTAATGAAGATCCCGATGAAAAAAGGAGAAAGTTTTTAGAGAGAAATAGAGCAGCAGCTTCGAGATGCCGACAAAAAAGGAAAGTCTGGGTTCAGTCTTTAGAGAAAAAAGCAGAAGACTTGAGTTCATTAAATGGTCAACTGCAGGTATAGTACATACATGTGAAATATGGATTAGTTCTTTTTAAGTGTGAACATAGCTTTTTTCTATTATATTATTTATGTTTCTATTTATGAAGAAAAATAGAAAAGTTGGCCATCCAGACGTTTTAGGACATAATGTTGGATGTGTGTGGAATCGCAGTTTTGCAAGTCTATATCGATACTAAGAGGAGTAATATAAAACTTTTTAACACTGAATCAGTAAAGAATTTTGAAATGTAAGTGTTACCAGAGTAGGACAAAATTACCTAAACTATCTGTCTTGAACTTTATAAAGTTGTGATATAAAGTCCAAACAGAATTTAAAAATTTAAAAACATCACTTGGTATTTCAATTTTATTGTCTGTTTTTTGATTTCTATCACAACTATGATGTTGCTTTAGTAGCAGTTTTATTTTTAAATTCTTTCATTCTTTGAATCATAAATTTGTTATTTAAAGTGAATTTGGTTCTTGTGAAAGGTACCAGATTGACAGCTTTGGAAACAAGGTTACTAATTATCCACAGAACAGGTACAACATGGCCAGTAGCATTATAGATCATTTCATGTTGCCCTGTCATGTACCTCAGATACATTCGTCAGCACTTTATGGAGTATGAAAGGTTTTAAGTCTCCTTCCCAGTTCAGTCTTTGATAAGATTTCCAATGCTAGTATGTAGTATCAGGCATCATTGAAACTATTACCTTTACGGTTTTTCTTCCTTCTTTTTGTCTTTATTGTTTTTCCTCTGTAATATTGTGAGTGTTCGCCAATAAAATCTTTTAAACTACCAGTTGATGAACATCAACTAGAACATTGATGTTAATGAATTATAGTTATTAGCCTAGCTCAAGCTTCTGAGTTGTCCTTTCCAAGTTAAAAATTAATCTTTCTGTATAATCATAATTGGTGGTAAGGGACCTATTCTCTTTTTTAAATCTACAAGTAAAGATGTGACCAATATTAATTATCTGTTTAAATGCTTAGGAAAAACTTTTTAGCATCATGCATAGCATTTAGCAAATACAAATTTTATAACTTAAAATTTTTTGTATGTAAGGCAGACTTTTTTTAAAGTCTTTGTTGTGCTTTGAATATTGACATTAGTAGAACAAATGGACTGCCTTGCAAAACTTATTTTTAATCATTTTTACTAATGATTTAGAAATATGTAAGCATGGATTAGTATATCACATAGACTTTAAACATGTACTTACATACTAGATTTATTGAGAAACATATCATTATCATCTGATAAATTCTTATTCAAGAACTAGTTTCACAAGTTTTTATAGAAAATGTCTGAATTTTTTCCCATTTAAGTAAAATGAAACAGATTTATGTATGTACCGTAAAATGGCTATTCTTTACCAAATTTATTGGAATATTAACTATTATTTAAATTTTCAAATTTTATTACATTAATGAAGTGATTTAGATATATCTTCTGTTCTTAACTAACAGAATTTTCAGAATGACTTGGCTATTTTGTACTTACAGGACATAAAAGATAATCTCTGTTAATTTCAGTTATCTTATCTGTAGAATAAATATAATAATATCTGCTGGTCCTACTTCTCAGAGTTGTTGGATAAATCAGTTAAGTGAAAGTGAATGCTGTGTGTTTTTTCATATAGAAAATTTTAATTAGTAAGGCAAATTTGTCAGTTTTTTAAAATGTGGCTTTGTTGTGCCTTAAGAAATAAAAATGTTTAAAAACTACAAAGCAGTATATAAATAAGTGGTATGCTCATATAAATAGATAGCATTATTTATAGGGATCTTAGGCCAATTTTCTGCTTTGACCCAGGTTTAACACTATTAACAGCTTTTAATGAGATATTGTTATTTCCTCAATTGTACTGCAACCCTGGACTCTATTATTAATAGTAACACATTATTTCAGAAAGTATTAGAAAATTCCGTATTCAAATAAACATAATCATTTATATTTTTCTACCCTACAAACTGATGAAAATACCATTATTGTAGCAATAAACAGTAAGTATCATTATTGTAACAATGTCAACAATTCTGTCATATATTGTTACACAGTTTATAGTGTAGAAATTTCTTGATTGGAGAAATAAAGGCAAGATTTATATCTAGGTAGAAATTAGCTGACACTTTTTTGTGTGTGTGTGTGAGACAGAGTCTTACTATGTCACCCTCGGTAGAGTTCGGTGACATCACAGCTCACAGCAACCTCAAAACTCCTGGGCTTAAGCGATTCTCTTGCATCAGTCTCCCAAATTGCTGGGACTATAGACATCACAATGCCCAGCTATTTTGTTGTTGTTGTTGTTTTTAGCAGGCCCAGGTTGGGTTCGAACCTGTCAGCCCTGGTGTATGTGGCTGGTGCTGAGCCTGACACATCATGTTTTGAAGCATGAGACTTATAAATGGAAGTCAAATTTAAGAAATCAACAATTGAACATGAATTTCATTAATAACTTCAAATTACAAACAGAATAAGTAAAATAAGTATTTTTTTATTTCCTTATTTTTTATTTTTATTTCTTTGCTTGTTGTTGTTGTTACAGAGTCCCACCCAGTGCCCTGAGTAGAGTGCAATGGCATCATAGTTCACTACAATCTCAGACTCGGGTTGTGGGCATCCATTTTTAATCATTAAAAAATTGAGGGATTAGTGACAGTGAACATTTTTTCATATCTAGCTATTTGTATCTCTTTCTTTGAAAAATATTCATGTCTTTTGGTGTTATTTGGTTTTTTCTTGCTGATGCATTTGAGTTCCTTGTGGATTCTGGATATTAATCCTTTGAGGGATAAGAAATTACCTATTGGGTACAATGTACACTATTTGGATGATGAATACACCAAAAGCTCACACATCACTATTAAACGATTTATCCATGTTACAAAAAATCCAACTTATATCACCAAAATCTATTGAAATTTTTTTAAGACCTGAGTAGTCATCTTAATTTTAGAAATTAATTCCAAAATACAAGGAGGTGAAATGATGTATTGTGAGGGATTTGATTTAAAAAGAAAAATAATTATGTCCATCTGTAATATATACATAACATTAATCTGAGGAAATAGTTGTAATATTTTTTAGTGGGCAAAAGGAAAGTTGCTAGAAACAGCTCAAATATCCATCAGGAATGAATGAATAAACAAATTGTGGTATATACATGTAATAGATTATTACTCATCCATAAAAAAAGCGAAGTATATGCTACAGTGTGGATGAGGCCTTAGACACACGAAGTCAAAGAAGTTAGGACAGATACTGGCTGATTCCTTTGTGCGAAATATCTGTAATAGATGAATCCATAGAGACAGAATGCATATCGGTGGGGAGAAGGAGGGAATGGGGAAAAACTGCTTAATTAATAGGAAAAGGAGTTTACTTTAGAAAGATGGAAATGTTTTTTAACTCGATACAGGGTGGGAGGTGCACAGTATTTGTGAAATGTGCTAAATGCTACTTTTAAATGGTTACCTTTATGTTGTGTGAATTTTACCTCAGTAAATTACTCAAAGTCTTGCTTTTTAGAAAATACAACAATTTTTTCATTAATAAAAGATTTACAGTTAGATGAATAAATGTATAGGTATAAGAATCAATATAGCACTAAGTCCCTAAGTATAGTAAAATTTTTAGAATTTTGGAATGGAATTTATGTATTACCAAGATATAAACAATGGTGAGAAGATTGAGAATCGTGGATAGTCTGGGTAGAAAGGATATTGCAGTTATGACTTTCTGTTGTTTCAAGTCACTGTATGATTTTTACTTTTTGTTGTTTTCTATTTATTTGTCAAATAAAATAGTTTTTAAAAAGTGGCAGATTTAATTTTCAGATTGTAAATAGTTAACATGTTTATAGTAGATGCAGGGAGGAAAAAATTCTTATGGTCAACAGCAAAACCATTAACTGTGAAGAACAGAGTGACTTGGAAAGAAAATTGAATGTCAAAGAAATAATTAAACTCTACTTTTTGTGAAAATATTTATCAATTCTACTTTTCCTTAATTATCCTTCATGTGACATACAGGCTTAGCTGATCAGTGTAGCAGGCAGTAATGACCCATGTCACTTACATGTTAATGTATAATAAACAGTTTATTAACAAGTACTGAGGTATCATTGTACATATGTTTACTGGAGACATATTTGGCTTCCAAGAAAATATTAATTAATCAATCTTTAGGCCCCATTTACTAAATTTAATCATGTTTTAGCTTTCCAAAATCATTACTAAAAGAGCAATTTCATCAGATTGTTAGAGCAATCATAGTAATCTAAATCAAGAATGAAATACTGTTAGTTATAATTATTATATTTTTAAAATTAATATGTTTTGTTAATTTTGTTATCTTTTAAAATGGTTTTACCCTATTTATCTCTTTGTCTTTGTTATATTCGTCGTAGAGGTTCGTTTTCAGTTTAGAATTTTGGTATGTTTCTTTTATTAACAAAAAGGCATAGTGGTCCTTAACAATTACTCTGTGGATAAAGCTTAGAAATTTTTTTGTTGTGAATTTTGCTTTTAAAAAAGTGCTGTGCGTAGAAGCTGTATAAATTAATAAAGCATACTTTTATAGCTAAGATATGTGAGGACTTTCCACTCATAAGTTAATGATGTAGAAAAGGTTTTGTTTATTGATCCTTTGACTTACGGGAAATGGGATCAAATCTTTTATTCCTGGCACTTAAACAGTATTTTATTTCAGTATTTATCACTTGAAACAGGAAAAATAGCAACAGTTGGAAGATGCTATACAATAATGCCTGTTTATTTTAATTCCTGGAAAAGATAACATTCTGTGATCTGTCTTTCATTTTTTTCCCCTGAATTTTAAACTGTATTCTAAATGGAGGAAAGGGGTAATGATGATAATGATATTCCTCCACCTCATATATTTTATTCTGGATTTGAGCACTAGTACTTTTTTTTTTTTTTTTTAAGACAGAGTTTCACTTTATCGCCTTCAGTAAAGTGCTGTGGCATCACAGCAATCTCCAACTCCTGGGCTTAAGCGATTCTCTTGCCTCAGCCTCCCGCTGGGACTACAGGCACCCACCACAACGCCCGGCTATTTTTTTGTTGCAGTTTGGCTGGGGCGGATTCGAACCTATCACCCTTGGTATATGGAGCTAGTGCCTTACTCACTGAGCCACAGGAGCCACCCAGGATTGATTTTTTTCATACAAACTTTACTAACACCCCTCTCAGTTTCAAAGACAAAGGGTCTAATTAGACTAAAGCTCAGAAATTAGACTAAACCTTGCCCTACCCACTGAGTCACAGGTACACCCACTAGTACTTATTTTTATAAGCCTTTCTGAAGATCTTTCTGAGCTTTCTTCATCTGTCAAATTGATAAAATAAGAGATAATATAAACATCAAATGAGACAGGGTATAGAAAAGTATGTTGCAACCATACTATGCAAATGCTAGTTATTTATTAGACATTCTGTCATTATGTATGTGCAAGGCATGTTATTAGACACCAGTAGCAGTGAAAAAGACATTGTCGTTGTACTTATAGTATTTGTTGTCAAGCAGAGGAGACAGATATGTAACAAGTAATTAAAGTGTGAGACTAGGGTAAGAATCATTCCCATTCGTTTTGCAATGTGAAATACTTTACAGTTCTAAAGAGAACCCTGTCATCTCTTTTCTCTATTGTTACACATATAAATTAAAGAGCTAGTTTTCAAGTATAAGGTTTTATATATGTTCAATAACCCTTGGAATTCTGCAGTGGGAATCTTAATACTTAAATCACTCAATTTAAACAGATATGTATGTATATATAGAGAGAGGGGTGCTGGAAAATGTACACACATTTTAAGAAAGGAATACAACTGTATTGAAATTGTAATATTCAAGTCACGTTTGACTTTTGCAGTTGCAAGAGGTGCTCAAACATGACTTGCATTCATCTTTTATTATCAGTATATGCTATTACAATTTTAGTACAATTTTTTTTCTTAAAATGTGTATGCTTTTGTCAGCACCCTCTGTATATGTAAGTATACAGATATGTAGTATGTATATATACCCACACACGTATACATATACAAGTTTGGACAATTAAGTTCAAGAACCCATCCTAGAAAAAGTACTACAGACCTTATTGCCAAATATCACTAGGGACACCAGATGGCCAAGGGGAGTACTTTGAAAATGACCATAGGGATATTCAGCAGTGAGGTATGTAGCACTTTTTCTAGGATGATTGTTGGACCTCATATATACATGTACAGCAATGAGAAATTCCCCAGAAAAAGAGACTGTCAAATATTCTTTAATTGGGGGGGATAATGACCAAACCAGAAAGTCAAAGATCATAAATTTATATATGTCATCTATTCATGGCCCAAAAACCAATAAAAAGTTTTGATTGATTAACCAATTGAGTATCTTGTCATGATTTCATCAGGCTGACTGCTTCAGATAGTAATATAAGAAAATTATTTATTCACAGGCAGCACCTGTAGCTCAGTGGATAGGGCGCTGGCCACATACACCCAGGCTGGCAGGTTCGAACCCGGCCCAGGCCAGCTAAACAACGACAAGTGCAACCAAAAAATAGCTGGGCATTGTGACAGATACCTATAGTCCCAGCTACTTAGGAGGCTGAGCAAGAGAATTGCTGAAGTCCAAGAGTTTGAAGTTGCTGTGAACTGTGATGCCGCATTACTCTACTGAGGGCGAAGTAATGACACTCTGTCTCAAAAAAAAAAAATTATTCACTAGTATGTAATTAACCTTTTTTTTTTTTTTTTTTTTGAGATAGTCAAAAGTCTTAGAATGCTGTAGCATCATAGGTCACAGCAACCTCAAACTCTTGGGCTCAAGCAATTCTCTTGCTTCAGCCTCCCAAGTAGCTGACTATAGGCACCCACCACAACACCTGGCTATTTTTTTAGAAATAAGGTCTCGATCTGGTTCCAGGTGGTCTTGAACTCATGAGCTCAAGCAATACACCTACCTTGACATGTAATTAACCTTTGAGTAGCCACATTAATTAGAGTGGTACAGTAGTACAGAGAATGCCAAAATAATTTACATTGGATTTTAGACTAGAATAATAATTTGTTTCAGCATCTGCTCCATCTTCCCACATGTTTTACTTTGACGGAATAATAATTGCTTACATTTGAATGGGACTTTTCCATTTTTCAGACAACTTTCACATCCTTTATTTTGTTTCATCTCAGAATGATCCAGGAAGATAATTAACATATCCTGCAAATATACTAACTCACAAATAGTAGAGTATAACCAGAAGGACTTTGGAAGCTGAATCCAATTAAAATCTAATCTAAGATAATCCACAGAGTAGATGGTAGAGTTGTACTTTTTTTCATCCAATGGTAAATATGTCCATAGCTTAACATCTCCTCACATTTACTTTGGTTCAAGCAAATTGCTGTGTGTGTGTGTGTGAAGTGTCCTCTTTTTTACATTAAAAAAAAATTGTTTTTTAAGAAACAGGGTCTCACTATGCATCCTAGGCTGGAATGCAGTAGCTAGTCACAGGCATAATCATAGAACATTGCAGCCTTAAACTCTTAGGCTCAAGGTATGTTCCTGCCTCAATCTCCCAACTAACTGGGATTACAGATGTGGACGCATACCTGGCTTACTTTTTACATTTTTTACAATCTCTGTGTACAATCTTCAGGAATCTTTTTTTTTTTTTTTTTTTTTTTTTTGAGACAGAGTCTCAAGCTGTTGTGCTGAGTAGAATCACAGCTCACAGCAGCCTCAAACTCTTGGGCTTAAGCAATTCTCTTGCCTCAGCCTCCCAAGTAGCTGGGACTAGAGGCATCTGCCACAATGCCTGGCTATTTTTTGTTTATAGTTGTCATTGTTACTCGGCAGGCCCGGGCTGGATTTGAACCCACCAGCTCCAGTGCATGTGGCTGGCACCCTAGCCGCTTGAGCTATAGGTGCCGAGCCAATCTTTAGGAATCTTCACATTATATTTATGTAGCAGCCCTTTATCTCTCTTTCTACCTGTTTTCTGATCTTTCTTCATAGAAAAATTTTAGAATTAAAATCATGATTTATGTGCAACCATTTAAGCTAAATGTTAACGTAGTCTTGCCCATCTTTAAGAATAAAATATGTATACTTATAAAAATATTTATACATATAAGACTAAAATTCTTGAATGCTTGGATTTCATTTGTTGAATTTTACTGTTTATCATAAATGACTTAGAAACTGCCCAACTTTAGCCTCTTTTGCCTAATTCAGTCATATAATCTTTACTTGCACAAGCCTCCTGTTTTTCTCTAACTTGACCTAGTGTTGACCACTAGTATAAGCTTACACTTAGATGTTCACTTACATCAAAGCTTGGCCCACCCTCATGCCTAACCTCTACTCCAGCTGTGTTTGCTTTACAGTATTACTCAGTCCCAATTCCTTGCCAGTAACTGTGTCTCATTTGCTGCTTTCAATCTAGTGCTGACCCAGGCTTTTAAAAGAAAACAAATACTAGGAGGCAGTGCCTATGGCTCAAGGAGTAGAGAGAGCATCGGCCCCATATACCGGGGATGGCGGGTTTGAACCCAGCCGCAGCCAAAACTGGGGGAAAAAAACTATAAAGAAAACAAATATTAGGATATAACAATAATACAAACTATATCTAATTTTTAACCTCTTATCCAAGAGTCACTTTTGAGTTTCAGGATCATTATTAGGACATCTATTATGATTGTAAAACATTTTGGATAAGGATGACATAAAAGATTGGACAGAATTTGTATTGCGCATGCTTTGAATTTATTGGGGGTTTTTTGTTTGTTTTTGCTATTTCCGTCATTTAAAGGATACAGGGGAAGATTGGTTATTTGAATTTTGGATAGATATAATTTATAGTGAACTTACCTGTTACATCTTTTAGATATATGTAAGTTTATGTATAAATGTGTACAGAGTTTTTAATTTCCTCTCTCTTCTTGGTCTTTTCCATTGTTTCCTCCAAGTATAACTCCAATTAAGTTTGAAATATAGAAACTAATTTCTATATTAGTTTGAAATACTGGAAACTAAACTATAGAAACTAACACTTTCAGACCTATTTAAAGAGAATTCATATGTATACATTTAATTTTATTTGAGTACATGGGAATATTATTTTAATTTTTAATTCTAATAGAATTATTTAAACCAACTATTTTTTTCTGGCTAGGTAACTCATAACTGTGCTCAGTAATTTTATCACATACAGCATTTTGTTTCATAATATGGTTTATGATGAACGTATAGAGTTTTTAAGGGCATTTGTGATTTTTAAAATTGGGTAATTGAAATGATGCTGTAAAATATTCTAATTTTCTTTTCAGAACTGAATAAATTAACAATGTAGCTATGTTGATGGGGTTGTTGGTATAAATAATGAAGTTAGGACCTCTGGCCAGTTTTATATTATTTAAGCTATTTCATTTCACCTTTAATAATTATTACTTCCTACACTAGATTTACATGGTCCCCTCTCAAATATAACTATCTACTCAGTCCATGCCAGACTACATGCTATGTTCTGGGTATACAAAGAAAAAGATTATATCTCCCCACAAGAAATTCTGAATCTGATAAAAGTGGCAAACACACCGAAAGTTACAATTCATCGTGATAAGTACCATGAAAGATGTTTGTACCTATTTATACACACAAAAATATGTGGCTCTAGAAGCATAGAAATGAACTCTTAATTTCTTTTTTCTACTGAGTTGACTTCTTAAAGATGAGTGAAATAATTAGCAAGGCAAAGAAGAGAGGAAGTGTTTTCTAGATAACAAAACACTTACAAATAACAAAAGTATGTATTTAGCCATTTGAAATTGCTGTTTTTTGGCTTGGTGCCTGTAGCTCAAGTGGCTAAGGGGCCAGCCATATACACCAGAAGCTGGTGGGTTCAAATCCAGCCCAGGTCTGCCAAACAGCAATGACAACTACAACCAAAAAATAGCCAGGCATTGTGGCAGGCGCCTGTAGTTCCAGCTACTTGGGAGGCTGAGGCAAGAGAATCGCTTGAGCCCAGGAGTTGAAGGTTGCTGTGAGCTGTGATGCAACAGCACTCTACCCAGGGCGACAGCTTGAGGCTCTGTCTCAAAAAAAAAAAAAAAGAAATTGCTGTTTTTGTAGGTCAAAACACATATTGGTAATTTCATATGGTTCAGAGTAATGTGTAGACAGCAAGGCTATGCCAGGCTTGAGGTATTGCTAATGGTTTGGTATTGTTAGAATATAGAGTATATTAGAAGAGTAGTCAGAGTTGAAAATTGGTATGGTCAGTTACCAGATATATTCTGGACTAAAAATAAATGTCTAGCCCCATTTCATATTACAGAAATTAATGAGAATAATTCGTAGGTACCAGTCTCAAAATCAAGCTGACAGAGCAGGGAGAAGAGGGGACTTGGAGAATATGTATAGAACATCTATAAGATGACCACCCAAGGGACCATAACAAACTGGTCAACCTACAGAGGTGATCACCATAAGGAACCAGGTCTACTGTACTAATAGATATATGTGGTGTGTGTTCAGTCTATGAAAATTAAGTCAACTTGAGGTTGTCAGTGTAGGGAAGTGGTCAACCATAGAGATTTTCCTATATAGGATTATTCATGACATGGTTTCTCATCTGGTCTTAGTAGTAATGAGCTATAATTAGTGGTATTGACACCAGTGGTTGCAGTATTCTGTAAAAAGCAAACTTTGAATTTTAACTTTTGTACTTTGATCACTGTCCAGCCATTCTTATGTCAAATACAATATTCTACACATAATTTAAACCTTTTTTCTTAAAGGTTTAGAGTTAATGAGCATCAATTTTTATTTTGTAGTTAAGCATCATGTTGTAGTTATTTGGATATGAGGAACTATTTGACCCAATAAATATGCCTTTAGATTGCTTAATTTTTACTCTTTTGACTTTTTTGTTTCTGTCATTTATCAGTTAAAGAGGCCTGATGAGCTTATTCTGCAAAATTATTTTACATTCATTTTTCTGATTAAGAAATGGAATAGGGCAGCTCCTGTGACTCAAGGAGTAGGGCACCAGCCCCATATACCAGAATTCGTGGGTTCAAACCTGGCCCCAGCCAAAACAAACAAAAAAGAAATGGAATAGAAAATGGCATGCCTGAGCTTTTATGTATGCCTGTTTGCTATATTTTCATATTTATTATATTTTGGGTTTAAGGATGAAATCTGAATGGTTAAAGGTAATGTAAGTTTGAATAAGTAGAGGTATTTGTATGTTAAGACTTCATATTACCAGTTTATTAAATTCATGTTATTTCTAACTCTTGGTTATTGATATGGGTCACTAATTTAATGTTTTAAACATTAAACTAACTCATGTTTTTAATATTTGAGGGTGGGTGGTGCCCACAGCTCAGTGAGTAGGGCATTGGCCACATACACCGAGGCTGGCGAGTTCAAACCCAGCCTGGGCCAGCTAAAACAACAATGACAATTGCAACAACAAACAACAAATAGCTGGGCATTGTGATGGGCGCCTGTGGTCCCAGCTACTTGGGAGGCAGAGGCAAGAGAATTGCTTAAACCCAAGAATTGGAGGTTGATGTGAGCTGTGACGCCATGGCACTCTACCGGAGGCGACAGCTATACATACAGATATATGTACTAATACATCTATTTAGACTGTGTCTAAAAAAAAAAAAAAAAAAAATTGAGGGTAACACAAAGAAATTAGTTGGACTCCTTCAATTTGGAATTTTTCCATAGAATTTGCCAGATTAACGTATCACAAAAAAAGGCTAAAGTGTGTGTTCTGTAGTAAGGAGTAAGACAAATCACCATTGACTTATCAAATTTAAATTTAGATGTATACAAATGACCTGGATCAAGGCAAGTAAGACATTGGTTTCAGTGTCCCACATAGTGCCTTGCAATGAGTTTTAGGTACCCATGATTCCTTGGTTGTGGTCTAAACATGCTTAACTAAATTCCCAGAATGGATTTTTCATTTTCTAGTGAATGGAGTCAGTGAAAATTCATCCTGATTCCCTTTATGATTCTAATTTTTAAAATAATCAAGAGTACAGGTAGGTGGGGGCACAGTGGCTCACACCTCTCATTTGCACTTCAGGAGTCCCATGCAGGTGAATCGCTTGAGGCCAAGAATTTGAGACCAGCCTGAGCAAGAGAGAGACCGCATCTCTACAAAAAAAAAAAAAAAAAAATAGAAAAATGAACCAGACATGTGGCTGGTGCCTTTAGTCCCAACTACTCGGGAGGCTGAGGCAGGAGGATCCCAGGAGTTCAAGGTTGCAATAAGCTATGTTGAGACCACTGCAATCCAGCTTGGGCAGTAGAGCAAGACCCTGTCTCAAAAAAAGAAAAAAAACCATGTAACATGTAAAATAAAAATACTTTCCACAGGTAACCTTTTATGTATAAAGAGGCCCAAGGCAAATGGTAATATAAAAACTTTAAAACTTAAATTTTAAACAAGTTACAATTTTTGTATAAATGCTAAAATATAAAACTGATTTGTACTAATCAGACATATTTAAACATCGTATTTGATTTATTCCTTAATATTCTGCCAGTCATGTCCAGTTTTCGTACTGTAATCCTTGTTTTTTAAACAGTAAAAAAATATGTTTAGTCTGAAATTGGTAAGGTACATAAGTTGTTTCTTCTCCAGAGTGAAGTCACCCTGCTGAGAAATGAAGTGGCACAGCTGAAACAGCTTCTTCTGGCTCATAAAGATTGCCCTGTAACTGCCATGCAGAAGAAATCTGGCTATCATAGTGAGTAATGTTCCATTACCTACAGCCTTAGGCTACATTAGTGAAATACTATAGAGTGAACTGAGCTACCATGAAAAAAATACAAGACTGCAGTTCTAATATTTAAGATTAAATATCGAATTTCTATTAGGTTATTATGGAATAACAGGGTAGAGGGATATACTTTTTTAGAATCTAGAGAATTTGTTTTTCTATTTCTAGCTTTTCTAGATATTACTATAGATCAACAAAATAGGCTGATAATTTACAATATACTGTAAGTATTGGTAGTATTTTTTTATCTTCTCAGGCTAACAATTTTTCTTACTTAGATTGACAGGGTGAAACACTTTTTTCCATTCAGTAATGATGAGATTTTGTTTTTAATCAGCTGTCTTCATTTAACATACATTGTATCCATTTACAGCATGAAATCCTGTTGTTCTTAATATAATGTCAGCACTGTGCAGTGTTTTTATTATTATGAACCTTTATATTAAGCCTTCTAGTTAGTAATAAAAATGCTGAAACATAACAATATTTAAATTATCTGCTTATAAGTTTCCCCCAATTTGTTTTCCCAAAAATTAGATTCTTCTGTTTTCAGTATTTTAGGTTAACTATGCTTTTTTCTTTTCATAATGTTCTTTTTTGATAAGATGCACAATGTTGGAACCAGCTGTTACTCTTGAATAAATGGCCAATTTTGTCCATGGTACACAAATTTGTAACAAATAACAGAGTTGGGAATGCATTAGGCAACATTTATGATAGATACCCCACAGCTTTCGTGTTTATGATTTAGTGATATTTCAGGATATTTGTAAATGTGAAAATTGTTTCAACCATATGTATCCACTTCATTTTAATTTGCCAATGTCAGTAATTCAAAAGAAAGAAACATTTTGTATTGAATGCAAACAGTTCCTCAGGTGCTCAAGATAAAACTTAATGGCTACCATCTTTACTTGTAGTCATTGTAAGCAATTTCATCAGAATGGGCAATATTTTTTAATTTAAAAGATTCGGTATATTTAGCAACTCTCAATTGCCGTATATTTAGAACACTGATTTTTTTGTCAGTTTTGAGCATATAAATCTCAGTTATTTGATATCTAGTCATTTTGACAGGATGGTGAAACCCATTGTCAAGTAAATTGGAACCATATAGAAATATGTTTGGGATTTATATTAACCGCAGGGATGAGACCATTATGGTTCCCATCTGACTTAACAACATAATTTCCTGATACTACTGAGTTCAGCATTATGCATATGTGATTTTCTTAAGAAAGCTCTCTTGAATTTTGATAGTTTAAGAGAAAATATACAAATAATTTATATAAAATTAGAAGAAATTAACTCACTTCTTAAGTTGTACTTAGTTCAAAAATTGTAATTGGTAATTTATTGGATAATTTCAATAATGCCAATTATTCATTTTAACAATTGATTTACAAAGATATATTTTTAAGTGCATAGATATGTGGGTTCGTATAGTATATACTTAAATACAGTGAAAATTGAGATTCATAAAGTTTTTGTCAGTTTTAAGCATATAAATCTCAGTAACCTGAATATATATTGTTCTAGTTTATGAGATACTAGAAATGAACAAAGACTTTTAGTTGTTTAGCACTGTTTCCACTTTTGTTCCTGTCTGGTCATTTAGATAATAGAACTAACTGAAGTAAGGTATAGTAGCTTTGCCATAAAATGAATTCTCTTTAGCTCTTGATCAATAATTGGACTTTGTAGAAATTTTCAAGTAATTTCTATTTTAAAATTTAAAAATAGTCAAACAGCTGGTTTCTTTTAGCTTAAGCAGAACTAAAGGTGGCTTTTTAAATACAACATGATTTCCTGGGTGGCGCCTGTGCTCAAAGGAGTAGGGCACCGTCCCATATGCCGAAGTTGGCTGGTTCAAACCCAGCCCTGGCCAAAAACTACAAAAAAAAACCCATGATTTCTCATATCTTTCTAGTACTTGTGATTATACTAGTAAGTTTCTCCCCTCACCTTCTAGAACTGGACATGGGTGCAGATAATATCACCTTGTAAAGGTATTTTACACACATACAAAATTTATAATTACATGATTATGAGTGAGTACCTGATTTCTTCCTACTGCCTAAAGATTTGCTTTACCTAATTCTGAAAATCTGTAGGTAAGCACATGTGTCCATTATAATTTACTGTTTTGAATCATTGCCTCTAAGGGCTATCCGGAAAGTATCTAGCCACATGTATATATACATCTCCTTATACCATTCGTCATAAACCAGATTTTTTATTTTTGAAAGCTAGTGTATTTCTAGAATTTAACATTCAGGGAAAGGTCAGCTTATTCTGTTGAAGAGTAGTGGTAAACTACACAAATAGGCCTTTTTAGTATTCTCTTCAGTTAAATGGTCATTGTTGGTGTTTTCTTTGAACATGTAACTATTGTATTGACCATTCAAACAACTAAGTTACAGATATTTTATAGCTTTATTGCTTGATATCTTTCTGTTTTATATAATTTTAAAACATTTACTAATTAAATAACATTTAAACCCATTTACTAATGGGTTTTTTTATTATTATATGTTGAGGTCCAGTTTTTATCTAAGGGTATGGCTTTACATTTATAGCACATTATGAAGAAGATGAGATTCTATCTTATTCATGTATTTTAAAACCTGCTTTTTCAAAAGTGCATGGATTTGAGGCAGATGTTTCAAACTTCTATATTTCAGAAAACCCTCAAAATGAGGTATTTTTTTGAACTAAAGTTGTTCTTGTCAGGTCCCTCCCCTCCATCGTCTACCTTAGGAATCATGGGGTAAGTCCTGCTCCATGAGGGCCACCGTCTTTTACTAATTGACTTTTGGAATCGGCATATGGCCATCAGTAAGGAGGCCAAGAACCATTCTCAGATGATAGTAAGCCTGCTTATAGTCAATTCTAAATGCTGAATAAAAATTATTTTTAGTGCCAGGTGGAAAAAGCAAGACAGAGAAGAATATATCCAATAGGATACTATTTTTACAATACTTAAATATTAACAAAGCTCAACCATATTGTTTTTTCTTGTTTATTTTACTTTTTTATTATTATTTTTCTAGAGACAGAGTCTCACTATGCCCCCCTCGGTAGAGTGCTGTGGTGTTACAGCTCACAGCAACCTCCAACTCCTGGGCTTAGGTGATTCTCTTGCCTCAGCCTCCCGAGTAGCTGGGGACTACAGGCGCCCGCCACAACACCTGGCTATTTTTTGTTGCCGTTTGGCCAGGGCCGGGTTTGAACCTGCCACCCTCAATATATGGGGCCAGTGCCCTACCCACTGAGCCACAAGCGCTGCCCAACTCAACCATACCTATATGATGAAACTACATAGGTTAGGAATACATACCTATATGATGAAACTACAAAGAGAAAATAAGGGGAAATGGTCAAATGTCAAAACAGTGATTACCTTTGGCAAGGAGAGGTACCTCAAGGAAAAAGCAGTGTAACTGGTAATGTCCCCTCAAGTTGGGGGCTGAGTTCACAGGTGTTCATGTTACCATTGTGCCTCATAAACTTATATATACGGTAAATATTTGTATGTGTTGTCTATATCAAATTTTTCACTAAGTGAAATTACTGGATTTTATTCTATTAAAATAAAAAATATATAAGAGATTTGTTCAAGCCTTAAATATTGGTAGATTTATTTTCATAAATATTTATAATGCCCTTTATTGAATATCTTTTCAATGGCAGTGTTTAGAGTTTTGTATGGATTTTTATTTGAATCCCAATTAAGTCATGCAACTGTAACAGCTGGTGGCCTTTAGATTCCAAATATTGCTTGTTCTCATGTGTATGCGTCATTAGAATCAGGTGTTAAAATCATCCATGACTGCAGTAGATGGATAGTCAGCTAGAATAAATACAATTCTGGAGAATGCAGAGGGAATAATTTGAAAATATAATTTGTATGTAAGAATTCATTTTGTTTATACATGTGGTTATAAATTGCTTTTTTATTTATCAGTAAGAAACACATGTAAGCCAACTAGATTGGTTTTGTTAAATGTCTTCCTTGGTAAGTGTTTGATTGTATCTGTAAGGTCTCCCAAACTCTTAACCTCGTTTTCTTTCTTAACACTATTTAGCAAATACTGTTAAATAAAAACTTCTCTAGCTCTATTCTGTGAGGCACTATGTACCCAAGTTTTTATATATATGGTTGTGCCTTGCTGTTACAGGTAAAATTGTCTACTTCACGTCTTATCATTACTCAATTCCAGTCTCACCAACTTGTCTACATAATCAATTTTGTAAAATACCTTCTAACTTTTTATTCTATATATTGACTCAACCTAATGATACATTCTTACAGATATGTATTTAAGGAAATGAATAATTTTTCTTTTTTCCATGCAGCTGCTGATAAAGATGATAGCTCAGAAGACATTTCCGTGCCGAGTAGTCCACATACCGAAGCTATACAGCATAGTTCTGTCAGCACATCCAATGGAGTCAGTTCTACTACCAAGGCTGAAGCTGTAGCCACTTCAGTCCTCACCCAGATGGCGGACCAGAGTACAGAGCCTGGGCTCTCACAGATTGTCATGGCTCCTTCCTCCCAGGCCCAGCCCTCAGGAAGTTGATTAAAAACCTGCAGTACAACAGTTTTAGATACTCATTAGTGACTTCAAAGGGAAATCAAGGAAAGACCAGTTTCCATTTATGAGAAATCTGTGGTTGTAAATTTTTTTTTACTTGAAATTAAATTTGGCTCTAAAGTTGGTGTAAGCAGCAGTTGATGATCAGACTGAACAACAGTTTTTAGTCTCTGGAAAAAGACTGATTTTGCTTTTTTTATAAATATTGTTAGATTTATTAATTTTTCTGTGCTCAATGTGTAAATTGTATTATAATTCATTGTGGTTTATTTCACTTTTAATTTGGTGGTGTTTTAATAAATGGGGGTGATACCGAATCTCTCTTCCCACTTCCATTTCTTTTGATCACCCTTAAACCTCAGCTGTGATGGTAGTTTTGTTATCATTTATACCAAAGTTCTGCATAGTCCCTGTTGACTTTGTAATGTTGACAAAGTCATAAAGCACTAGGCAAAAGAAAGACAGAAATTTACTTTTAATCTTTTTGCCTTTTATTTTGCACATTATGCAAAAAGATCAATGTTAGAGAACACTTTTTTTTAAGTGAGTATAAACATGGTAAAAGACATACAGTGCTTTTATGCACATTCTTAAACTAAATCAAGGTCTATAATAATAGCATATTTTCTTTTTTTTTTTTTTAAAGATTTTAAGTAAAGAAATTTTAGAATTTTCAGCATTTCAAAAGTGACTTTATTTTCCAAATCTTAAATTCAGTATTTTTAAACTATGTTTTGAGGCTAAAAAATATGAAATATAATATACAATGCAGGGTTATCAGATAATCTAATAATTTTTGAAATTAGCTCTTGTTGGTTTGAGGGGATTTTTTTGTTGTTTCTTTTTTGCAGATTTCAGGTTCCAAACTGAGAAGTTTATGCATAATCAAGTACGGTATGGTTGCCAGAAAAGCCTAAAATTACTACTTAGAAAATTTGAGACTGTCTACCCCCATTGTCTTGTACTTGCGAGCTACCTTGTACTTATTCTTGTGAAAACACTGTCATCCTTTAGTAGCAAATTTTGATAACATTTCTCGTGGAAAAAAAATCAGTATCTATCTTTAGAACAATGTAATTATAACGTGGGAAGTATGTGTGAGAGTGAGTGTGTGAGTGTGTGTGTGTATGTGTGTGTGTGTCTCCTTCAATAGTTTATGCCAGCAATCTTTGCTTGAATGTTTAATGATGCCTTCAGTGTGATGCTGGCCAATAGATGACTGCAGTTTAAAATGTCATTACTGTGCAGGCTTGGATAACTAACATTCCATGATGTAGCTTGTTTCTGATGAGATGATTGTAGGTACTCTTTTCTCATTATCCAGTCATCTGTGGGATACTGAGTTTTCTAATGTGCCAATATCTATTTTTATTCTGCAGTTATGTTCAAAATACAGTACAATATTTTAAAATAGACTAAATTGTTAAACATAAAGTAGTAGATGTGCGTAAGAAAACTTTGTAAAATAGTTATGAGTCCTACCCAGTAGCAACTTACGGCATTCATGCAGGATTCCATTATGTAAATACCTGTAATGCATTTATAATAAGTTGTGTGGTTTGTTCTGCATCCATACTACACTCTTTGCTAAAGTCTCAGTGCCATCTCCTAATGAGACTGACATTTTTAAAGTCTGTATGGAATATACTTGATAATTCAAGGAAATATCCCAGCTGCCTAAGTTCCAAACTGGGAAGCATTCAAATTATACAAATGACATTTCAGGACTTTTAAGTGTGAACATAATAGGAATTTTATTGTTTGGCTTATTAAAAACGAGAGCATTTTTAGTTGATAATTCTAAAATTTTCTATTTTTAACTAATTTCATAATTTTAAAGTAATCAATTTCTAATCATGATTTTGTCATAGTTATGCTAAGGAATTATCTCAAAGGCACAAAATATGAATTCTGCAAGAAGGCTATTTTTTATTGTTTTGATGGGTTAGGAAAAGCCTCAATTTTTCACTCTTAAGTCCTTCGGTGCATTTTTTCCTTTCATCTTATTATTTATGCAAGTTCTTTGGTAACAGAATTCTCGCAACTGTAAAATAAACTACATAGATGTAAGAAGTCATGTAAACAGTTAATGAGCTTACCAAGGTTAGCAAAACTTTCACTGTAAATCAATCTGTACTCAGCAAATAAAATTCATTATTAGTTGTATAAACACAAATTCCATCTTGACTTTCCAGATGTCACACTACTTCTGTACCTAGCATTTTCAGTCCTTATATTTGCGATGTTACACAAACTGTACTATTTTCTTTTATGTGCAGTTTGCATGAGTAAACCATCAGAGAATAAATTCTATCTTTAAATTATGTTCATAATTTGCTTGTTCTTACCTGTCTTTCATAAAGTAACATCACCTGATTTTTTTTTTTTCCTTTAGGGCATTTCTTACCTGAGAAGAACCTGAGATTCTTTCTATTTCTATGATAAAATCCATTCCCTCTTGAAGACCTCTTAACAGCAGAGTGTTCAGGCCTTGTTCCTCTTCTCTGCTTTTACTTTATGTCTGTGACATTCGTATACAATGAACCTTTAACCTATGTCCACAGCCTAGGACACTCCCTGAATTTTAGCCACAGACTCACCTGCCTTTGGCGTGTCTCACTAATAAGGTAACAAAACATCTTAAACATAACATGTCCAACACTGAACTGCTAATCTTCCCTTACCCTCCCATCAAACATGCTCCTCCTACAAGCTCATAAGTCAATTGATGACAATGCAGTTCTTCAGTTACTTAAGCTAGAACAACCCACATCTAAACAATCAGGAAATACTGTTTGCTTTACTTTCAGAATGATGCAGAATGCAACTACATCTCACCATTTACGCTGCCTTTACCGTGTTGTGCCTTCTTCATTCCTCACCCAATTGCTGTAGTTGCCTTGTAATTGTTTCTTTTCTTTTCACCCCTGCCCACCATAGCCTTTTTTTTTTTTTTTTTTTAAGACAGAGTCTTAAGCTATTGCACTGGGTAGAGTGCTATGGCATCACAGCTCACAGCAACCTCAAACTCTTGGGCTTAAGCGATTCTCTTGCCTCAGCCTCCCAAGTAGCTGGGACTACAGGCTCCCACCACAACGCCCAGCTAGCCACAGCCTATTTTCAGTGCAGCAGCCAGAGTGATACTTTTGAACATAATTCATGTTACAGCATTCCTCTGCTTAGAATCCTGGACTGGCTCCCCCATTTCACTCAGTAAGAGCTCAAGTTCCTAGAATGGTTCACCAAGTCCTAAAACTGAAGTATACTTGCAATTATATGTGGCTTGGCAAATTCTACATCTGCAACTATAGGATTTGATGCCTCACAGTTTATTTGTGAGGACGTAGTTATGGGAGAATCCCATTTACTCCCAGGCTTCCATCTTAGATAAAAAGACCCATGCACAAACTCACACACTCACAATACCTACAGAACACAGTTAGCAAAGCAAACATTTCTAAAATAGTGAAACTTAGGAAGAATAATTTGCAAATCTGGGTTTTCTTTTTTTTTTTTAGAGACAGAGTCTCACTTTATGGCCCTCGGTAGAGTGTCGTGGCGTCACACGGCTCACAGCAACCTCCAACTCCTGGGCTTAAGCGATTCTCTTGCCTCAGCCTCCCGAGTAGCTGGGACTACAGGCGCCGGCCACAACACCCAGCTGTTTTTTTGATTGCAGTTCAGCCGGGGCCGGGTTTGAACCCGCCACCCTCGGTATGTGGGGCCGGCACCTTACCGATTGAGCCACAGGCGCCGCCCTGGGTTTTCTAGATATCTTGGCCACAGAACAGTTTTACAGTAATTAAAGTTATACCATCTTGTGTCTATTGTAGTTAGGGAAAAATTTTTTTAAACCCTTAATACAAGTAAGCTTTTTCTGTAATTCTCTCATGGTTTTTTAACCAAGTGCAGGTCTTTGCAATTATTTGTAACTACATATGGAGACTTAGCTTTCCACAGATCTAGTGTTAAGATCCTAGAGAGCTTAGAGTATCCTTATAAAAAACTGGCAAGATGTAGAATAAAGGCCTTTCTGAAGAAATAGAGTCCTACTATTTAAATAGTTACAAATTGTATATATTGCCATAGAAAAAGTGTAGTCAGTGAAAATGTTTCTAAAATAAAAGGGCTTACTCTGAAATACCAAAGGTCATATGACCAACCTACTTAGCAAAAACATGCATAGTTGTTTTTTTTGAGACTGAGTCTCACTTTGTCGCCCTTGGTAGAGTGCTGTGGTGTCACAGCTAACGGCAACCTCCAGCTCTTGGGCTTAGGCAATTCTCTTTCCTCATTCTCCCGAGTACCTGGGACTACAGGTGTCCACCACAACACCCGGCTATTTTTTTGTTCAGTTTGGCTGTGGCTGGGTTTGAACCCGCTACCCTCAGTATATGGGGCTGGTGCCCTACTCACAGAGCCACAGGCACTGCCCCCAAAAAACATGCATAGTTTTACTGTAGTAGTCCAAAGCACCAAATCAAGGTTAATTGTGAGATTATCAAATATGTCAGAGTAGTTGAGCTAGAAGGGTTCTGTTAGTGAGTAATGGGCCAGTAGCTTGCATCCTTTTCCCCTAAAGGTATCCGCAAGTTTTTCCAGTGACTTTGAGAGAAAAGAAGGTGTCGGCCTCATTTCCATCAGTGTCATGAGTACACTCTTGTCAAGGTCACGATCCCTTCCCATGCCTCCTTATTTGGTATTAGATTTTACATTTAAGACATTCCTTGAGATGGAATTTTTTGAACAAAACAATTGCAGTGATTTTACTATACCTCAATTACTTGGGAAAGTATTTCTGATTCTAAATTTCACTTTTAACTGCCATTTATGTCGCATAAGAATAGGCTTACCTTATTCACTCATTTTTGCAGTAGATTTGCTTTCTGTGAAAGTAAACAAAACAGAATGTTGCCCCAAAAGAACTTTAGTAGTTTTTTGCTCAGTAATTTTTAAAAGCATGTAAATTAAGAGATGCCATTTTTCATGGCCTGATACAAAAGTTAGGCAAAAATCCTTCAATTCTGTTTATTTGGCAGAATTTAAGATGATGGTATTGTCAATTAATGAGTTTCTCATGATAGGAAACAAATGCATTATGTGATGTTTATGAGGAAATGGGAAAGTTTTCAATGCTATTATCTTCAAAAATAAACCCTTTGCATTATTCATTAATTCTGTATAACCTATTTGATTTATTTTTTTCCATCAGTAATTTTTTTGTCCATGTAACTTAAGTATGTGGCTAGTACCTCAGTCCATTTCGGGGAGATGTACTTGTTAAAATTCATTGTCATAGGGTCTAATTAACATCAATTCACTCTGGGAGGCTGAGGCGGGTGAATTGCTTTCACTCAGGAGTTCAAGACCATCCTGAGCAAGAGCTGAGACCCTGTCTCTACTGAAAAAAAAAAAAAAGGAAGGAAGGAAGGAAGAAAAAAGCCAGGTGTCATTGTGGGTGCCTGTAGTCCCAGCTATTCAGGAGGCTGAGGCAGGAGGATTGCTTGAGGCTTATGAGTTTGAGGGTGCTGTGAGCTATGACACTATGGCACTCAACCCGAGGAGACTGAGTGAGACTCTGTCTCAAAAACATATACACATACACATACACATACACAAAATAAGTTAAGTAAGAAAACCCAGCATGATTACTTTGGGCTTTTAAAAATTATTTAACAGCACCTATGGCTCAAAGAGTAGGGCACTGGCCCCATATACTGGGGGTGGTGGGTTCAAGCACAGCCCTGGCCAAAACTGTAAAAAAAAAAAAATTATTCAACAGATAATTATTGACTTCCCCTAATGGCTAAATTCTTAGGGAAATGTCTTCTATGGTGCATCTTAATTTATTCAACTCAGCTAGTGGTTTCTGAGATATTCAGCACCATGAGGCAATCTGCTGGGTCATAAAACCATGTCAGTAACCTTAGTTAACATCCTGCGAGCAAAGCTCTTCAGATCTTTTTTTATGATACCGAAGTCCAGTTCGAATAAAACTAGCTCCAATTTTCTATGGACTAGCATGTATTTGTCACAGGAAACATTAGATAACATTTTGAAAATAAGATGCTTCCATTGTCATTTTCATTACTCAGTGCCCTATTTGTGGAGGCTTTGCAAGTGCCTCAAAAGTAGTGAGCTACTTTTGAAAATGACATTGATCAATAATTTAAGAACTTGCATAAAATTTGTATGCCTACTATGACTAGAGATGCTTAGGCATGTATAATTTAAAGTCATTTATGATTTAAAAATTTTAGCACTTGCTTAAAATTTTCCCCTAATCTTTCACTAGAATCCTTTTTCGTTTTTTTTTTCTTATGGAGGCAGAGTCTTGTTTTATTGCAGTGGTTCTCAACCTTCCTAATGCCGCGGCCCTTTAATACAGTTTCTGTGGGTCGTGGTTGAGAACCGCTGCTCTATTGCCTGAGCTAGAGTGGCTTGACTTTAGCCTACCTCACAGCGACCTCAGTCTCCTGCCCTCAAGCAATCCTCCAGCCTCCTGAGTAGCTGGGATTAAGGCACATGCCACCACACTCCAGTAATTTTCCTAGTTTTAGTAGAGACGGGGTTCTTGTGTTGCCCAGGCTGGTCTCAAACTCATGACCTCAGGCTATCCTGCTTTGGCCTCCCAGAGCGCTAGGATTACAGGCATGAACCATCATACCCAGCCTTAACTAAAATTCTTTTTTTTTTTTTGTAGAGACAGAGTCTCACTGTACCGCCCTCGAGTAGAGTGCCGTGGCCTCACACGGTTCACAGCAACCTCTAACTCTTGGGCTTCCGCGATTCTCCTGCCTCAGCCTCCCAAGCAGCTGGGACTACAGGCGCCTGCCACAACGCCTGGCTATTTTTTGGATGCAGTTTGGCCGGGGCTGGGTTTGAACCCGCCACCCTCAACATATGGGGCCAGCGCCCTACTCAATGAGCCACAGACGCTGCCTTAACTAAAATTCTTAATGCACAAAATATTAGATTTCTCTTTCCTTACTGATGAAAGTACTTAATGGGTTTAGTCCAGTAATTGAGAATTTGGTCAGTAAGTACCTGTTGTGAACCTACTTTGTACTAAGGTGTTGGATGTTGTAGGGAACACAGTAAAATAAAGATGAGGCTCCTTTCTGCAAGTACGATCCATTTGGAAAAACAACATAACTTGTTACACCTCTAATAGGAAATAATTACAGCCTAACTATTTATGCAATAGATTTTGTAAGTTCAGAAAAGTAGAAGATAAACCATATTAGATTTGCGCTTCACCTTAAATTACAAGAATGGGACTCAGGTATAAAGACAAAGGTAGGGGAAAGGTTTAGATAACAGAAAGTGTAATGTTTTTAGGACAGTGAGGAGATGGGAAGAAGTGGAAATGTTAAATGAAGTCGCATAGCTAGAATAAGGCTGAATTATAGAAGGCCTCAAAAGTGGGTTTTGGTAGAAAACACAGTAAACTTGACTGTTGCAGAAAAAGGACATGAGGATGGTAGTGTGAAGGCAGGCACCCACAGAAACCAACTGACAAGTTTTTGCAGTACCTCAGGCATGGAGGGAGATGGGGTAGCCATATGAATGAGTAAGAAGAATTCAGCTAAAATCGTTAACAAATTGGTAAACACCAAGTATGGAATTCTACAACCCCTGGCAGCCACTGACAGAGATTGGCAGCCACTTGCAGGCTCTTCTCCACAGATGTCTGCCAGGCTCTCAGACTGGGGCAGGATGGGAGACCTGAGGAAACCTTCCTCAGTGGTGCAAGCCCAGAAGACAGGAAAACTGTAGGGAAAGCTCAAAGTTCCACCCAGACCTTTCTCTCCTACAAGAAAACAAGACAAATTAAAAAGACCTTAAGCACTCTGGAAAGGGGTTGCAAGCCATGTTGCCTCAGGGCACTAGGGAAGAAGGATGCCGAGAAATACCCTGGGGGAGTAGTCAGAAACTCTGGAGTCTGATGAGTCTGGACCATTAGAGTTCTGCTGCTCAGGAAGCTGCAGGACTTTTGAGAAAGCCCCATCTCCACGTGGGGCCTGCCTAAAACCCAAGCTATAGTAGGACAGGAATCAAACTACCCTACCCTCAACAGCCTGGTGGGAGCTATTACCCAGTAACAAAGGCAGTAGTCTGCATGTCCAAGTGAAGGCCTAAGCCTGGAGAGACCTTGTCAGAGGTACAAGAACTGTGTGGCTGAAAGTTGGAAGTAGGAGCACTGAGAAAAACCTTCTGGCAACAAGCCCACATTAGATTACGCTGGGGAAGTTTATGTGAACCTGGTAGTGTACTGAAAGTAACCACAACAGCAAAACCAGCTCAACTTCTGGTGGATTAACTCAGACCCCTACTAGGTGTAAACATCTGTACTGTTGTTTTATGTTCTTTTGTAATATGGTCAGTCAGATGCAGCCATAAGAGACAGGAGAGGCACGGCTCAATTTACAATCGCCAAAAACTGGAAACAGCCTAAATACCCACCAACCCAGGAATGGATTAACAAGCTGTGGTATATGTACACCATGGAATATTATTCAGCCATTAAAAAAGACGCAGAATTTACATCTTCTGTATTAACCTGGAGGAAGTGAAACACATTCTTAGTAAAGCATCACAAGAACGGAGAAGCAAGAATCCCACATACTCAATTCTGATATGAGGACAATCAATGACTTAGTACACAGTGGGGGGTGGGGGAAGGGGAGAGCAGAGAAAAGGAAGAGGGGAGAAGGTAGGAGGGTCATAGTGTGTGACACACTTTTTAGGGGTGGGACACAATTATAAGGGGGACCTTACCTAACAAATGCAATCAGTGTAACCTGATTCTTTGTACCCTCGGTGAATCTCCAACAATTAAAAAAAGAGAGACAGGAGGGGCTTAGGGAAAAAAAGTTTATTATACTCACAAGGTCCTAAGAAATAAATGGCACCACACACCATACCACACAGGATTATAAGGGGGACTGGCCTGAAAAAGGATAAAAATGTTTTCCATCTCTAAAACCTTCCCCAGTCTTTTTGGAAATTAAAACCTGCATCCCTGCCTCATGCTAGTGGTCAGGAAGGGCAGGGGAGTGTCCAGTGTTCTTTGTACCATGGGACATGGCTCAAAGGAATTGTCCCAGTGAAGGTCACAGATGGAACGAATCAAACCTATCAACTATAGTTGAACAGCAACTATCAGATAGGGAATTTCAAATAACTATGATCTTAAAGCCTCTGGTGGAAGAATTGAGTGATACACAGGAACTGATGGTGAATTTCAGCAGAAAGATAAAAAAGAGTAAGAATAAATCAGCTGGAAATACTAGAAATAAAAAACACAATAACATAAATGAAGAATGCCTTCAACATGCGTATCAGCAGACTCAATCCAGCAAAGGAAAGAATCAATGAACTTAAAGACAGGGACACAGCAATTACTCAAACCAAAACAAAGTGAAAAAAGAATAAGGAAAAAAATGCAACAGAACATCTAATGTGACAATATCACACTGAGAATTTGACAAAAGTATTATTTGAAGAGATAATGGCCAAGAATTTTTCAAATATATAAACATCCAACCACAAATCTAAGAAGCTTAGAGAAATCCAAGGAAATAAATACAAGAAAGTCACATCTAGGTACATCATACATAAACTGTTGAAAAGTAAATGTAAGTCTTAAGCTAACAGGGGTACATACAGAGGAAAATGATGAGAAATACAGCAAACATCTTGTCCAAACTAAGCAAGCCGGGAGACAATGGAGTGACTTCTTTAAAGTGTGGGGGAACAAATGATCAATCCAAATTTCTATATTCAATAAAAATATCTTTTAAAACTAGTGGAAAATAAAGACATCATTAAACAATTAGACACTGAAAGAATTTGTTACCAGCAGAGCTATACTACAAGAAACATCAAAGGAAGCCTTTAGCAAGAAGGAATGTCATAACTGACACAAACTTGAATTAACAAAAAAAAAAAAAATTAAAATGTCTACAAATAGTTAAAATGAAGGTAAGTATGAAAAATGTTTTCTGGGCCAGGCACAGTGACTCATGCCTATAATCCCAACACTCTGGGAAGCTGAGGCAGGTGGATTGCCCTCAGCTCACAGGTTCGAGACCAGCCTGAGCAAGAGCAAGACCCTGTCTCTAAAAATAGCTGGGTGTTGTGGTGAGCACCTGGAGTCCCAAGTACTCAGGAGGCTGAGGCAAGAGAATCGGGTGAGCTCATGAGTTGGAGGTTGCTGTAAGCTCTGACGCCACAGCACTCTTCCAAGGGCGAGAAAGTAAAACTCTGTCTCAAAAAAGAAGACATTTTCTTATATCTAGTAATTCAACAAGGTCATTGATGGTCTAAAGCAAAAATGATAGCAACACAGATTTATAGCATATGCAAAAATAAAACAAATGACCACAATAGCACCAAAGATGGGAAGAAGTTGGGATAATATTGTAAGATTCTTATACTTTATGAGAAGTAATACGGTATCTTTAAAATAAACTGATTAAGTAAAAACATATACTGTAAATCCACTTTAAAATGAAAATTTGAAGAGAGACAAATAATGTCCTCTTTAAAGAACTACAAATTAGTAGGAAAAGGCAAATATTCTAGTATAAAATAAAGGACAACAACAAAAAGACGAAGAGAAAAGGAAACCCAAATGCCAATAAATGTAGTACGTTTGAAAATATTCAACCTCAGCCCGGGTGCAGTGGCTTGCCCCTGTAATCCCAACACTTTGGGAGGCCAAGGTGGGAAGGTTACTTTAGCCCAGGAGTTGGAGACCAGCCTGGTCAACATAACAAGCACCTGTCTCTACAAAAATATTTAAAAATTAGCTGGTGTGATGGCAGGCACCTGTAGTCCCAACTACTTGTGTGGCTGAGAGAGGAGGATCACTTGAGCCTAGAAGTTTGAGGATGCTGTGAGCTACGATGATGCCACTGCAGTTTGTCCTGGATGACAGAGCAAGACCAAGTCTCTAAAAACAAAAAGTCAACCTCAACAGTAGTGAGAGAAATGTAAATTGAAACAAAACGAGATAAAATTTCTCAGCAAATTGGAAAAATAAATAAATCAGATGAATTTTTAAGTTCGTTGATTCTTTCTTTGCTGGATTGAGTCTGCTGTCTTTAAACAAATAAATCAGGATTAGGGGAGGATGTGAAAAAATTGGGAGAAAGCATAAACTGGTGTAATGACTTTGAAGATCCACGATCCAATACCTTGCAAAGCTGAAGATGCACCTTCTACTGCTCAGGTCTTTCGTTTCAGCAGTCTAAACGCACACACACATATGCACACATAATGTAAATAAAATTTTAAAAAGGAAATATTCAGCATTGCTAGATTTTACTAAAATTACGCTCAGTGTAGCTCATTGTCAGTTTTTCTCACAGCAGTCTGCTTTAAAAATACCATGACCTGCCAGGTATGGAGGCTCACATCCATAATCCTAGCACTCTGGGAGGCAGAGGCGGGAGGATCCCCTGAGCTCAGGAGTTTGAGACCAGCCTGAACAAGAATGAGACCCCGTCTCTACTAAAAATAGAAAAAATTAGGCGCCTATAGTCCCAGCTACTCAGGAGGCTGGGGCAGAAGATCCCTTGACCCCATGAGCTTGAGGTTGCTGTGAGCGAGGCTGACACCAGGGCATTCTAGCCTAGAACAACGAAATGGGACTCTGCTCAAAAAAAAAAGAAAGAACACCTTGACAAATTCCTGCAAGTTACTTCTCTTAAGGCTATTCACAGTCTTAAATCTCAGCAAATCTTTATACCAAGAGGAGATTTAGATGACCAGTGTTTGAAAGTGGCTAGTTATTTTATATCTTATTATACCATTGCTGACCAGTTTTTCTCGTACTCAATAAGCTTTAAAAAGAGTGGGGGGTGGGGAACTGGGTGTGAAGGCTCACACCTGTAATCCTAGCACTCTGGGAGGCCAAAGCAGGCAGATTGCTTGAGCTCAGGAGTTCAAAACCAGCCTGAGCAAGAGCGAGACGCTGTCTCTAAACATAGCCGGGAGTTGTGGTAGGCGCCTACAGTCCCAGCTACTTGGGAGGTGGAAGTGAGAGGATTGCTTAAGCCCAAGAGTTGGAGGTTGCTGTGAACTATAAACACCATGGGACTAAATCCCAGGGCGACTCAGTGAGACTTTGTCTCAAAAAAGAACAAAAAAAAAAAAAAAAAAAACAACGCTTTAGAGATTCTCTGTTCTCCATTTGAGTGAAGAATAAATACTCTTTTGGACAGTGAATATTTATTGATTCAGTAACACATTATACTCTTGCAAGACAAACCAAAATGGACCCAATTTTAAACATACCATCTTCAAATATAGAAGAACTTCTTCCTAAAACTAGAAAAATAAATATCTCTTTCCAAAAGGAAATTCTAATTAGAAAAAAACTGTGTTTACAAGGAAAGCCAGAGTGCTTAAAAATATTTTAAGAACTTAAAGTCACATATACATAATGGCAAATAAGGAGTTTATATTTATGTTCTGTTTGGGGGAATAGCAAGCAAAATATCTTAGCCGCTTAGAGAATCACTACAAAAATATTGCATGGGAACTCAAGGAATATTAAGCAAGGATTAATATTGTTTAAAAATGTGATCTATGTTCTAATTACAACTATGGAAAAAATGTAAAGGATAAGATAAAATAAGTATCATTTAAAGGAAAAATAAATAAAACTAAGGTCTGTGCTTTCCCAGGGATTTAATTCAGTATTTATGAATTAAATATTTCAAAAATTTTGAAATTTTGGAGTTCAGTTTTTGGAAGTTTGCTGTTGTTTAGGAGAACTTCAGAATGGGAGAGTGAAGGTGGAATGCAAACTTACATTCTCCAAAATATAAAAATGCTATGTATAATATTTAGAATATTTGCATATACTGCTGAGCTATAAAGCACAAAGAGTGTTATGAATGAAGAGGATGCCCACAGCAGAGTTGGATTTGAAGTTATGTGTCCTTTGGAGTTCACCTGACCATATATACCTTACAGGCCAGATTTTTAATCTACCTTACAGTCAGGTGGGAAAAGGAGTCAAAGCTGCAAGTGATGAGCTCAGGAGTCTGAGGTTGCAGTGATGATGACGCCACTACACTGTATTCCGGGCAACAGAGCAAGACTCTGTCTCCCAACAAAGTCTGAAATTGAGTGGCTACTACTGGGGTCCCATCATAATGCCGGAACCAACAAAGAGTGATACCAGTAAAACTCCATGCATTGACATGGTGACTGACCCCTTGTCTTCCGAAATATCTTTACACTGTGGAAGGAGAGCAATCTTTGATGGGAGGTGGTCATGCCCACAACAGTACCCTCTCTAGCCACCAAATATTGATCATGCTTCTTCCCACATTGAATACACTCTTTGGTCTTCCTTCCGTTTTTTTTTTTTTTGTAGAGACAGAGTCTCACTGTACCGCCCTCGGTAGAGTGCCGTGGCGTCACACGGCTCACAGCAACCTCTAACTCTTGGGCTTACGTGATTCTCTTGCCTCAGCCTCCCGAGCAGCTGGGACTACAGGCGCCCGCCACAACGCCCGGCTATTTTTTTGTTGCCGTTTGGCCGGGGCTGGGTTTGAACCCGCCACCCTCGGCATATGGGGCCGGCGCCCTACTCACTGAGCTACTGGCGCCGCCCTTCCTTCCGTTTTTTTTTTTGAGACAGTCTTAAGCCATCACCCTGGGTAGAGTACTGTGGCATCACAGCTCACAGCAACCTCCAACTCCTGGGCTCCAAGCCTGGTCTTCCTCCTTTAGGCACATCAAATTACTGCATTACTGCATCCGGCTGAAATCCAGGGCTATTGGGGAAGACTGACACGCAGACTCCTCTCTCAGAGCTGGACGGGGCCCCCACTGACCTGCTGACTCATGAACGGATGCACATGTTGTATTCCTTCGGACCTCCGTGCACCCACTTGTACCACTGCATATCTAAGTCAGGATAACTACAATAGACACTTCCCTTCAGAAAAAGGACTGGTGGAGGACACACAGCAACCATTGGTCAGAGCAATTATGAAATCTGATGGGATGAGTATTGGGAAGGTCCTCTCTGCTGGAAGTTAAGAATTTCCTTTATAGACCTGATTTCACTCATTGGCGGAATTTCTCTTCCTTTGTGGCCCCTGGATCACCTTTCTGGTGGTTCTTCCATTATCCTCCTTGGCCACATCTGTGGTTGGTGTTGGCGATTATGTCTTCCTTGGGAGCCTCAAGATTTCACAACTTACTTGCTGCCTTTGCAAATTTGGGGGTCAGGGATTGTTTCACTATGTTAAAGGCCTTTTAGTGCAGGCTTACGTTTTCTTCTGCAATACAACTTTCTCAAAAGCTCTAGTGGCTTATGACTTAGTTTCAACTCAGTATCATGAGCCAGTCGGCACCCTTGCCATTTGTTCCTAGACATATCTTTCCAGACGTATCTTTCTGGTCCCTGTGTTAGGGGCTCATTCCCTGGCTTCTTTGCCTCTCCCGTCAGAGGCAGCCTGAAGCCATCAGACTTAAGTGGGAAGACTCAGTTCTTTGCTGCTGGGTTCAGTCTTAATTGGCGTTTAGCATTCCAGTCTTTTCTTGGTATCTCTTACTCTTTAGAGTTTAGAAGCAGTTGGCTTCTCTAACTTTGTCATTCTAGTCCCCTCAGACCTGTACAAGAGGGGCAGCTGCCGTAAGCTCCACACTTCAGAGGGTTCTTTTGTCACTAGAGATCTGGAGCTTATCACTAGCGCAACACAACTGACAACCCCAAACACCTTCTGTCATAACTTACACCATTCAGGCCCCAGGGAACTACTTCCCTCCATCTCCTTCATATGCCGTCAACACAAAAAGTGACTTCATGAAGAGCTGTGAAGTTTTGTGGGCTGTATCATTGCCAATGTCAGATGAAGACTAGTTTATAGGGCAGGGAAGATTTGAGTAGTGGAAGTACTTAGATTAAAAAAAAAGACAAATTAACTTGTCAAATCTTTTCTCTCAACATGAATGCTATAGATTTTTGCACAATAAAGTATCATTTCCCAGTGATCTCAAATGCTCATTTTCTTTTTCTCCTATTCCAATTCGTAGGATTGTCAAAAGATGCACATGGTGCCTGAGAAACACTTTACAATAACAACTCATACTACACTTAAATGTGTATATATCAGCTCTAAATGCACGTGTGAAGTGATACTGATCCCCTCTATATTGGCAACTAGCTAGACATTAAAACTAGAATTGCAATAAAAATTATAAAAAATTAGTAAGATTCAATAAAAAATTCAAAATATTAAAATGATTTGTTTATTTAAGCCATTTTAATTTATAAGTTTGATATTCCTTAATTGTAGGCTTAGTTTACCTTTTCTTTTTTTGTTTTATTTTTTTATTTTTTATTTTTTTAGTTTACCTTTTCATAAAAATATTTTTTATTTTGCCTTTTCATAGATAAATTTTACTAATATAGGAAAAAAGATTTTTAAAAAAAATTTTAATTTTTTGATTTTTGCATTTATATAAATGTACATTTTGCTGGTCTCAAACCTGTGAGCTCAGGCAATCCACCCACCTCGGCCTCCCAGAGTGCTGGGATTACAAGCATGAGCTACCACACCTGGCCCTTGGTAAGCTATTTTCTAATGATTAAGAGCAAACTATCAAATTTGTCTGCGTTCAATAATTATTGCATATATTTTGGATGTTCTTGGATTGGTCAACATTTTTCTTATGTGAGTAAGGAAATTAAGATACAAAATTTATAGGAGGCTCCTGTGGCTCAATGGGTAGGGCGCTGGCCCCATATAGTGAACCCTGTGCTGGCCAAACTGCAACAAAAAATAGCCGGGCATTGTGGTTGGCCCCTGTAGTACCAGCTACTCAGGAGGCTGAGGCAAGAGAATTGCCTAAACTCAGGATTTGGAGGTTGCTGTGAGCTATGCTGCTACGGCACTCTACCAAGGGCAACAAAGTAAAGACTCTGTCTCAAACAAAAAAAAAAAAAAAAAGATACAAAATTTATGACTTTTTTGTTTTTTGTTTTTTTTTTTTGAGACAGAGTCTCAGTATGTCGCCCTCAGTAGAGTACCATGGCATCACAGTTGACAGCAACATCAAATTCTTGGGCTTAAGCAATTCTCTTGTCTCAGCCTCCCAAGTAGTTGGGACTACAGGTGCCTGCCACAATGCCTGGCTATTTTTTTGTTATTGTTGTTTAGCAGGCCCTGGCCGGATTCTAACCCACCAGCCCTGGCGCATGTGGCCAGCATGCTAACAACTAAGCTACAGGCGCTAAGCCCAAAATTTGTGACTTTTGCTGTTTATTCTTGCCTTCATTTCAATAGAATCACAAATTTATAATAAGATTTTCACATAATTTTTGTTTCCTTAAAATAATTAAAACAAGATAATTACTCAAAGTATACAGAATTTAAATATTTTTCTGGCCCAGTGCAGTGGCTCATGCTTGTGATCCTAACTAGCTAGCCTATGGAAGGCTGAGGCAGGTGGATTGCTTGAGCTCAGGAGTTCAAGACCAGCCTGAGTGAGCAAGAGTAAGACCCTGTCTGTACTAAAAATAGAAAAATTAGCTGGGCATCTGTAGTCCCAACCTCTTGGGAAGCTGAGTCGAGAGGATCACTTGAGCCTAAGAGTTTGAGGATGCTGTGAGCTGTGACCCCAGAGTACTCTACAGTGGGCAACAAAGTGAGACTGTCTCAAAAAAAAAAAGAAAATAGCTTAACATTATTTTTTATTTTGTCATTATAGAAATATATTTGTCAATGTAGGAGGGTAGAAAATACTTTAATAATTTATTAGCTTGGTTTCTAACTTTTTTTTTTTGGAGACAGGATCTTACTTTGTCACCCTCAGTAGAGTGCTATGGCATCATAGCTCACAGCAAACTCAAACTTTTGCCCTCTTGCCTCAGCCACCTAAGTAGCTGGGACTACAGGCACCTGCCACAACACCCTGGCTATGTTTAGAGACGGAGTCTCGCTCTTGCTCAAGCTGGTCTCAAACTCTTGAGCTCAGGCAATCCACCCTCCTCGGCCTCCTAGAGTGCCAGGATTATAGTCATGAACCACCTCGGCCAGCCAGTGTTTTATAACTTTTCGATGTTTAGATAACTGGTATATAGACCTCCTTTTGTAGTCTGGCCCCGGCTCTCACAGATGTTAGAAGCAGGCCTACCTACAATGCATCAACTTTCAAGATGCTCTTTAGGAGGTCCCACTGGTCAGTCCACTAAGTGTTCCATGCTCCCTTCCGCCGTCCCTAGAGACAGGTAAGCATTTGGGGGGGCTCTCCTCCTGCAACTGGCCCATGTGCATGCAGGCCAGCTATGCCACCTCAAGACCACCCTCTGTGGAAAAACAAGAGCTCAGGGCACTGGTGCCCTGTGCTACTTTTCTGTTGGTGAGTTTCTCTCAATAAGATAATTTTAATTCCATATTACCAGTGACAGATGTGCTCATTCAGAAAGCAGAAAAAAATCAGAATACATAATTCATGAAACAGAAGATCTGCTATACCAGAAAGAGTTGTGAAAAGAAAAACCAGTAAAATGTATAGTTAGGTCCAAATAATTATTGATACTACATGTGTAAGTATAGAAGAAACTCTTTGAAAAGGTCTTGAAATGCTATGGGCATAAAGTATAAAAATTAATAATCTAGAACAAAAGCTCAAGATAGTTTCAATAAACTTTTGAAAGGGATGGTGTGGGGGGAGGATGAACTTGTACTAAAATTCTTATTCTGTCCTGAATACTAGTAGCCATCCCCAATATCCATTCTTCCCTTCTTAAATAGCAATATAGTGTTTAGTGACACTTGGCCACCTGGCTACAGGCTAATTTGCCATTCAGGTAGGGTCCATACAGAAAAACAGAAGCCAAACAGATGTTCAAAGACTGAAAAAATCACAAAAAGAACATTAAACATTACAGAGGTAATAACTGCGGGGAGCAGCGACAACCCTGAAGTCTGGGAGAACAAAGAAGAAAGATGGAAGTTTGAACTTAGAAGTTCAGAGAAAGGGTCCCGCAGAGCAGCAACTCAGATCCCCTGAGAAGGCAGTGAAGCTGGTTCTGGAAGTGCAAAAGAAGCTGTAGACTGGAAGGAGCTGATGCTACTGGGTGCAGGATCATTGCTGGGGCAACATGAAATGCACAACCAGCAATTAGGGAAGAAGCAGTGCCCTTCTCCTAGCTTCCGGTTTTCTTCTAGTACCCCCTATTGGTGGAACTTAACACAAAGTCATCTGAGAAAGGAAAGTACAGGTGACACTTGAACAACATGGGCTCAAACTGCGTGGGTTCACTTACATGCAGATTTTCTTCTGCCTCTGCCACCCCTAAGACTGCAAGACCAGCCCCTCCCCTTCCTGCTCCTCCTCCTGAGACAGCTCCATGTGGAGATGAGAAGGAAGACCTTCATGAGGACCCACTTCCACTCAATGAACAGTAAATATCTTTTATCTTTTTTATGATTTTTTAATAACATTTTCTTTTCTCTAGCTTACTTATTGTAAGAATGCAGTATACGTAGAATGATACATATAACACACAAATTATGGGTTAAGAATGTTTATGTTTTCGGTAAGGCTTTTGGTCAATGGGAATCTATGAGTAGTTAAGTTTTGAGGAAGTCAAAAGTGATACTCAGATTTTCTACTGTATGAAGGAGAATGGGCATCCTAACCCCCTGCATTGTTCAAGGGTCAACCTTAGTTTGCAGAACCCCAATCACAGCGTCAGAAACCAAACCACAGCTAGGTAGAAATGGATCTGAAGACCATAGCTTAACTCACACAATTACATTTTCCAGCCTCCCCATCACTGGTACAGGCTGGTGACTAAATTCCAGCTCAGTGAATGAGTGGAAATGACATGTGTAAATTGTTGGGTCATGCTCAAAGGAAAGAGTGATCCCTCCCCATCTCTTCTCCCTTTCATCTGGCAGGCATGCTGATGGTGGGAGCCATAGTGACCTACAGCATGGATCCCTAAAGCCACAAAGTCACCACACATTGATGAAGAAACTTAAATAGGCTTCTTGAGGGTAACATCAGCAAGATGGCTGACCAGAGTTACCTGGTTCATGCCCCTCCACAAAAAGGACAAAAACAACAAATAAACAATTATAATTTGACTAATGTTACTGAGGAAGTACACTGGGGAGCAAAAATCCCCGTGGAGCACTGCAGCCCAGAATAGCCCCACAGAGAGAGGAGTTCCACACTGTGTCCCCCATTGGGATCAGCTCAGAATCGGGGGAAATTTCTTATAGGAAAAAGGGAAGCTAAAGATCCCTGGAGAACCCCATTGCTACAAAAATCTTCAGCAATCCTTGCTACAGGAGACACCCCCAGTCCTCACAGGTCCTGAATCCCATTTGGAGAGTAGCTGAGAATTCATGCAGCTATATAGCCTCAGAGTAGGAGCCACCTTGAGCATGCCCCCACCCCCATGACCTAAGCTGCTACAGTTTGGCACCATCTTAAAACCAGACCTACTACTAGAATATGTCCTGCTCTGGGGGTGAGGGGCAGTAGTAGCTGTCTTTCTCCATCCCTTTGGCCCTGCCATCATTCTACCACATCCATATGGGTCCATGCAGCACTGTAATCCCAGCTGCCTGGAACCAAGACCACAGAGTCCAAACCATGAGACACACCTTCTTTCCCCAGAGAACAACAGGTGAATGTTAGTAGCAGGGAAGCTTCTGAACAGACTGAAAGCTCCCTTGCCATGTACACCCATGATCCACAGCCAGTCAGCCTGCTGAGTACATGTGGCAGCCAGTCCCATGTCATACCCCCACCCCCACCCCAAACAGACTACTTCAGAGTTGTCTGGCCCTGCTATACCTGTACCTATACCTGGCCTGACAGCCAATCCTGCAGCAACCCTACTGCACCTCATACCTGGCCCAACAACCAGTCCAGAGGAGGCCTTGCCTCCCCCAGTAGACAGCCACACAATTGCCCAGCTAATTGTACTCATGCCAGATCCCAGCCTCACAGCCAGCTTGGAGATACTACTGCCTCCTCAGAGAGCCTTCCGGATAGCCCACAGCCCTCTGCAACTGCTCCTGTCCAAAAAACCATCCCAGTATCCCTACCTCAAGAAAACTGCACCACTGACATCATAAACTCCCATAGCCCAGGCTGCAGAGGCAACCACAGACATCACTGATGAGGATTACAGCCAAAGAAACCGCATGGAGACCACAATATAAAGTCTACCCAGAATTAGAGTTAATGTACCATACTCAACTGACACCCTAGGACCCAGCTATAGAAAAGAGTATCTTCCTACAAAACCTACTCTATAGAATTAGAAAAAGAGATTGTTCCACTAGATGTGCTAATATCAATATAAGGACATAAGAAATGTGAAAAAGCGAAGAAACATAGCACCCCAAAAGGAACACAATAAGTCTCCAGTAAATAACAGACTCCAAAGAAAAGACATTTACGAAATGCTTGAAAAGCAGTTCATATAATGATTTTAGGGAAACTCAGCAAAACACAAGAGATAAAAGACAAACAATTCAGTGGAATCAGGAAAGCAATTTGTGATCTGAATGATAAATTCAACAAAGAGATAGATATTATAAAAAAGAACCAAACAAGTCTTAGGGCTAAAGAATTCAGTAAATGAAAAAATACAGTAAGACCTTCAACAAGAGATTAGATCAAGCAGAAGAAAGAATTTCTGAGCTTGAAGACAGGTCTTTGGAAACAACCCAGTTGGGTGGAGGGGAGAAATAAGAATTTTTAAAAATGGAAAAGGCCTTTGGAACTTATGAGACACCATTAGGTACACAAATTTTTGCATGATGGACATATCAGAGGGAGAATTACTATAACACAAAAATTAATGTAATATTACTATACATAGGGGAAATTGTGGCTAAATATGCTTTTATTCATAAAATATTCATCACAACATTTTATAATATATTTACAAAATATTCTCTACAAGTTGGCCACCTCTTTGTAAAATTTAGAAAAGGGATATAACAATTATATGTGTACCATATAATTGGTACACATTGGAAAACAGAGTTTTCAGACATATAAAGCAAATATTATGAAACCTGGACAGAGAAAGAGACTCCACTATATAATAGTGGAGGACTTCAAAACCCCACTTTCAACAACGAACAGATCATGTAGATAAAAAAATCAACAAAGAAATATCAGACTTAAGCTGCACTAGAGACCTAACAGACATTTATAGAATATTCCACCCAACAGGTGTAGAATGCACATTGCCTCCAACAGTGTGTATTCTTCTCAATTGTATATTCAGGGTGGGCACAAAGGTCATGTGCAATTTAAAATAATGTGCAATTTTAAACTGCACATGAACTTTGTAGCCACCCTGTCTAACATTCTCATTGATCACATTTTAGGCCGCAAAACAGGTCTTAACAAATTTAAGAATGTAGATATCATACCAAGTTATCTTTTATAACTGTAATGCCATAAAGCTAAAAATCACCAAGAAAAACTTCAATTATACAAACAAATGGCAATTAAACAACATACTTCTAAACAACAAATGAACCAATGAAGAAATTAAAAGGGAAATTAAAAATTTTCTCGAGACAAATGAGAATGAATAAACATCTTACCAAAACCTATGGGACATAGCAAAAGCAGTTTCAAGAGGGATGTTTATGCAATAAATGCCTACATCAAAAAAAGAAGAAAGATTTTGAATGATCAACCTGATAAGACAACTCAAAGAACTAGAAAGTCAAAAACAAACTAACTTCAAAATTGATAGAAGGAAAAAATAAAGCTCAACATAAATAAATGGAATAGGTCAACAAAAGATCAACAAAACTAATAATTGGTTTTTTAAAAGGTAAACAAAATAAACAAATCTTAAGCTAGACTAGGAAAGAGATCGAAAACTCAAAATCAGAAGTGGAAAAAGGAGACATTATAATTAATACCACAGAAATACAAAGGCTCATAAGAGATTATTTTGAACAACTACATGCCAACATTTTGATAATACAGAAGAAATTGATACATTCCTGGACATAAGCAATCTACCAATACTAAGTTATGAAGTAAAAGAAAATCCGTACACACTAATAACAAGTAAGAAGATTGAATCAGTATTAAAAAGTCTCCCATCAAAGAAAAGCCTAGGACATGATGTCTTCACTGCTTAGTTCTACCAAATATTTAAAGGAAAATAAATACCAATTCTCCTTAAACTATTCCAAAAAATAGGGAATAGAGAATACTTCCAAACTCATTTTACAAGGCCATCGTTACCCTAATTCTAAAACCAGACGAGGATACAACAAAAAAGAAAATTACAGACCAATATCCCAACGAACATAGATGCTTAAATTTTAAAGAAGATATTAGCAAACCAACTTCAACACCACATTAAAAAGATTATGCATTACAGTAAATGGGAATCATCCCAAGTATGCAAGGATGGTTTAACATACACAAATCAATAAATGTGCTATTACCACGGTAACAGAAAGGTAGACAAAAACCATACGACAATTTTAACAGATGCAGAAAAAGCATTTGATTGAAGACAACATCCAGTATAGAACTCGTAGAAACTACTAAATAAGGAGATACAAAGGCTAGTAAGAACCTCTAATTTAAAAGATAATTCGATTTTCTATTTTTTAAATAATTTGATTTTTTGAAAGCATGGCATTTTTATTTTAAAAGAAGTGTATGAGAATTACAAATACAAAATGGCTTCCCAGGAAGACATGTATACATGCATACTTCTCATAAAGCTTGCCTCCAACACTGTTTTATTCTCCTAGTCTTTTTAGAGGAAGAAACACACACACACTTATTTCCACTGCCTTTAAAGACAGATAAAACAGGTGCAACATCTAAGAAAAGCAAAGTTTTCATTTGTACTATAATTGATCTCGAAAATTGGAATTAGTCAGAAAATAAAGATTAAGACTGAAATGCAGCAGGTAACATGCTTACTTTTCAGTATATTTCCATCTGCAAAAGGAGTCAAAACAAACTTTTATTCTTGAATCAATGGAACAAAACACCGCCTAGTGGTAGTTGCAAATACTTTAAAAATGAAAAGAGGAGGTGGGGCAGTGGTTTATTTATCCCAGCACTTTGAGAGACTGAGGCAGGAGAATCCTTCTAGCCAGGAATGAGCTATGATTGTGCCTTTGTATTCTGGCCTGGGTGACAGAGTGAGACCCCATCTCTAAAATAAATAAATAACTTCGGTTTCTCATAGAAATGTTGGGTTTGGGGCTATACTTATAAATAGTTGGGCAGATAAAATCCTGTTGCATCAAATGTCATTTAATACTCCTTTCTTTCTTCTTCTTCTTTTTTTTTTTTTGAAGAAACAGAGTCTCGGGGAGGCGCCTGTGGCTCAGTGAGTAGGGCGCCGGCCCCATATGCCGAGGGTGGCGGGTTCAAACCCAGCCCCGGCCAAACTGCAACAAAAAAATAGCCGGGTGTTGTGGCGGGCGCCTGTAGTCCCAGCTGCTCGGGAGTCTGAGGCAAGAGAATCGCGTAAGCCCAAAAGTTAGAGGTTGTTGTGAGCTGTGTGACGCCAGGGCACTCTAACCGAGGGCAGTACAGTGAGACTCTGTCTCTACAAAAAAAAAAAAAAAAGAAACAGAGTCTCACTTTGTTGCCCTTGGTAGAGTGCGATGGCGTCACAGCTCACAGCAAACTTCAGCTCTTGGGCTTAGGCGATTCTCTTGCCTCAACCTCCAGAGTAGCTGGGACCACAGGTGCCCACCACAATGCCTGGCTATTTTTTGTTGCAGTTTGGCCGGGGCCAGGTTTGAACCCACCACCCTCGGTATATGGGGCCAGCGCCCTACTCAGTGAGCCACAGGCACCGCCTAATACTCCTTTTTATTATCCACTTTCTCCAATCCAATGTACATAGCCAGTACATTGTCTGTACTTTGAAGCTCAGAAAAATCTCTCTCTCAAATTTCAGATTTTTCATTTTCAGAACCAGAATATGATGATAATTTACTTTATGAAGCATAACTGTGACTCCTGCAGTGTCCCTTTCTCTGGACAGCCCCAGTAGACACCTCCATGTTTCTCCAAGCTGTGTTGTGCCCCTGCCTCCTGAAGGAGACAGCTCTGCCTGTTGCTTCTCAGAGACAAGAGGAGTCATCAGATGGGAGCTCACTCAACTTCCACCCCAGAATTCATACACTAACTTCACATCTGGATCAATCTTCTTTCCTCCCCTTTTGTTAGGATAGACGAGGACCTGCTTCCTGTGTGAGCTGCACCCTGATGCTTCTGTCTGAACCTGCTGTCACTCCTTAGGCGCCTCAGGGTGTTCTTCTATCGACCACTTCCAGGTCCCTATATCTTCCTTCTTTCCTTCCTGGCCTCATGAAAATGGGATGTATCTCTCATCCTAAAATTGGAAAAACTTCAAATTGATTCAGGGACTCAGTCCTTTTTTTTTTTTTTTTTTTTTTGAGTCGGGGTCTTACTCCGTTTCCCAAGCTAGAATGAGTTGGCATCATCATAGCTCACAGCAACCTCAAACTCTGGTGCTGAAGTGATCCTCCTATCTCAGTCTCCCAAGTAACTGGGACTACAGGCACACACCACCATACCTGGCAAATTTTCCTATTTTTTGTAAGAGATGGGAGGTCTCACTCCTCCTCAGGCTGGTCTTGGACTCCTGACCTTAAGTGATCCTCCTGCCTCAGCCTCCCAAGAGTGCTAGGATTACAGCCATGAGCCACCACACCCAGGCCCCTGTTATTCTTTTTATAGCCAGCCTCTTTTTATAGCAAGCCTCTTGTCATCCCCAACTCTTTATATGGCATTCATCCTTTAACCACAAGGAATATGGACTCTTACTCACTATTTTTTTTTTTTTTGAGACAGAGCCTCACTATGTCACCCTTGGTAGAGTGCTGTGGTGTCATAGTTCACAGCAATCTCAAACTCTTGGGCTCAAGCAATTCTTTTGCCTCAGCCTCTCGAGTAGCTGGGACTACAGACGCCCACCACAATGCCCAGCTGTTTATTAGAGACGGGGTTCTTGCTCTTGCTCAGGCTGGTCTCAAACTCCTGAGCTCAAGAGATCCACCCGTCTCAGCCTCCAAGACTGTTGGGATTACAGGCATGAGCCACAGCTATGGCCTGGCCCTAGGAATCTGGACTCTTAATGTCACCCTACAGCATTTGCCTCAAGCGGTCATCCATTCCTTGCTGATGTGATTTTGTCCCTTGACTTCTATGACATCACACTTTCCCGGTTTCCTTCACCACTCTCACCTTCTTTGACATTTCCTCTTCTGCTACCCTTGAAATGCTGGCTTGCCTTGGAGATGGCCCTCAGCTCTCACACGTTCTCCCTGGATATTTTATCCACTCCCATGGCTTAGTTTACTAGAGGAGTCTACAGCCCATTATCGCTTGCCACAAATACACCCACCTCATTGTTGCTCAAAATATTTATTTAGATTCCTTTGATTGTTCATTTATACCCCAACTTGTTGCAAAATGGGATTGAGGTGCAACCGTGTGCCTGCAAAAGCAAGAAGTGTGTGCTGCCTATTACACTGAAAACTCACGTGAGTTATCTCATTTAACCCTCACATCAAATTCACAAAGCAGGTTCTAATTGTATCTTTTATTTTGTAAATGACAACACTAAGGCTTGGAGCAAATACGTAATTTTCCCAAGGTCACACAGAATAAAAGAAGTAGGAGTCTGTAATGAGGTACTGTTTTAAATTACATTTTATAATTTTCGTGCTTTTACTCTACCCCTTATTCCAGCCATCAAGCAGTAATAGTTTTTTTTTTTTTTTTTGCAGTTTTTGGCCGGGGCTGGGTTTGAACCCGCCACCTCTGGCATATGGGGCCAGTGCCCTACTCCTTTGAGCCACAAGCACCACCCCAGTAATAGTTTTCTATGACTACATGACCTACAGAGGAATGATGGAAACAAATCAAAGAAGTTATTGTTCAATTTTTACTTTCTAAGCCAATATTTTATTGACTTCATTTTATTTATTTTTTTAAAATAAATATTGTAAAGGCTATGGCAGAAAAAAATAGTAATGAGAAACCTCTCTGCTGCAAGAACTAAGTCCTTGAGTGACAAAAAAGGTTTTGCTGTACCTCCAAACTCTGAAAAGTAAGCTTGGAAAATTAATCACAGAGGGTTCCGTGAACCACTGAGAAGAGGCAACCAAGTCACGCTTCTTAGCTTGGAGAGGAACTTGGGGAAATGAGTATTTGACACATGTGTGGGCAGGTTCCTTGACCCCCCACTTTGGGGCCCTCGTTCTTATATAAAGGAGTGATGAGGGCTGGCATCACTTCAAATGAGGGTTTGAAGAAACAAGGGCATGGTTTAGAAAGAGTTGCCAACTTCCTAGAGATGTTCTGTGTTTGGAACGGTGTCAGGACAACACTGGCATTGGCATGGATGAGGGAACTGTTTGGGAGGATTGCCCCAGGGTAGCTTCCTAGAGGCCCAGACCCTCCAGAAGGGGGCAGGGGGTGCAGCTAAGAGATCCCAAACCCCATGGGGGAGGGCACGAAAGTGCTGAGAGACTTAGGAGCCTGGAAGAGTCATAGGGTCAGGACGATCAACACAGAAACTTGAGCTCACAGCCAGACACTCAGGCAGCACAGAAGCCTGTGTACAGTGATCAAAGACCAGGTGGCTCCAGGTCGCAGGAGGAAAAGACCTCAGGGAATTCCAGCAGAGACAGGATGACAGCTCAGAGACTGAGCCATCCTTCCTCATTGCCATTATGTAATCTGAGGTTCCCTCTGAGCCAGTACATCACTTGGGAAGACGAGCAGATGGGGGGGAAGAGCAAATCCCCTGAATGAGGGATCAATCGTGCCAAAGGAACCTGGGAAACTTAGCGAGACAGGTGCTCCGGAGGCAGAGATTTAGGAGAGAGTAAGAAGAAATTCCAGGCACGGAACTCCCAGGTTAGGGAATAATCCCCCATGTCACATGTCCTCTAGAGCTGTCTTTGTTTTTTTGCTTTGTCCCTTGGAATGACCTGTCACAGTGAGCTTGAAGGCCAACTTTCCGAATGAACGTACATTTGCAGTGGGACAAGGACACTCCTGTTCATATTATTTTTGCTTCTTCCTCATTTTACTCTTTGGGAGACTGAGGATCAAGAATGCTTTTGGGGAAGAAATGAAGTTAGTTGTATTAAAGTTTAAGAGCTAATTAGGGCCAGGCGTGGTGGCTCACGCCTGTAAGCCTAATACTCTGGGAGGCTGTGGCAGGAGGATTTAGCTTTAGCTCAGGAGTTTAAGATCAGTCTGAGTAAGAGCAACACTCCTGTCTCTCCTAAAAATAGAAAAAACTAGCTGGGTGTGGTGGTGGGCACTAATAGCCCCAGCTTCTCAGGAGGCTAAGTAGGCAAGAAGATTGCTCAAGCCTAAGAGTTTGAGGTTACTGTGAGCTCTGATAACACCATGGCACTCTACCCAGGGCAACAGAGTGAGACTTTGTCTCTAAAAAAGAAAAGAAAAAAAAGAGCTAATTAATTGGAAACCCTTGTGAGGGTTTGTCTCTGCTGAGCATTTCTGGAGCAATAATTAAATTGCCAGGGTTAAAGTAAAAGTAGAAGGGCTGATCCTTCTTTAGTGTCCATCGAGTTCCGCCCTAGAATGCCAAGTTCCTCGCCTCGCTTATGTTCTGTGCATCTTTATTAAATTTTTCATCAATATTAAGAATATGTGAGTGCATTTTCCTCAGAACCCCAAGGAACCTGAGTGATAAGAACAGTACAGAAACTGGCCTCCAGAGTCATACGGAGAGACCCCTCAGGGGGTGCAGCAGACACTGTGGTTGTCTACCCACTAGCATCCCCTCCCCTTTTCTTTGTTTATTCAGCCCTTTCTTTGGTCAGGAATCAAGCTTGCAAGTGCTTCCAGGAACTTATCTCAACTCAGCCTAAGCCACTCACTGTAATCTCAGGCCCTTTACCAGGGATTGGTTTAGTCAAGGACTGGATTCTGTCCAATAACCCATAAAGCAATGGCTCAAAAGAGGTCCTAGGAGAGTATGGGAATAGCATCTGCATTTCTTTGCTGGGGCTCCCATTAACAGTTCCACAAATGGGGAGGGGGGGCTTACACAACAGAAATTTACTGTCTTCTAGTTCTGGGGCCTACCAGTCTGAAATGAAGATTTCAGCAGCTTCGTTTCTTCTGAGGGTTTGGGAGGAAGAATCTGTTCCAAGTTCATGTCCTGGGTTCTAGATGGCCATCTTCATGTTCATGTTCATAGGTGTTAGCCAGAAACACGTTTGTGTCTAAACTTCCATTTTTTAGGAAACCAGTTATGTTGAATAATGGCATGCCCTAAGGACCTCATTTTAACCTGATTACCAAATAGGTCACATTCTGAGGTCCTGGGGACTACGACTTCAATGTATGAATTTGAGCAGGACACAGTTCAACCCGCGACAGTACCTCTTCCAGACCTAGGACATTGCTGGGTCTGAATGCAACAGGCTGTCTTGTCTTTTTATTATGTGCCCAGGAAGGACCCGGAGGTCTCTCCTGTCTCTGATCCCAAAGTGCAGGTGAGGTAACTGGGGGAATGACCTTCATCTTGAGAGTTCAGCCTACTCTCCACGGCCACACTGCAGGCCATCCTCACTAAAACGGCCCCACTTTGGAAGGCTTGCGTTCGAACATTCCTCCCTCTGGCCCTAAACTCATGTTCCCCCACACTTCACCATCAGTCCACCTGAGAGGGGTCCCCTTTCTTATTTTCTATCAGCTCCTCCCCCTCTGTTTTCATCATCTCCTCTATCCAGCTGAGAGGCCATGGAGCATCACTCTGTCACACTCTTTCCAAGATTCTAAACTCAGGTGCCCTCTAAACTTCTGCTGCACCTTCCCAGAGGAACCCCAACCCTTCACACTCCCTTTGCCTGCCCACCTCTCTGTGCTTCAGCCCAGCCTGAGGAGCACAACCAGAGCCACACACAGAGAAGGTCGGCACTCCTGTGACTCCACGCACACCAGCACGAGCTCGCTGCTCAGTGACATCTTCCGTCCCACCTCCCTCCAGCCTATAATGATTTAAATCATTCCTAGTCTCTCCTTTCATAACAAAAGCCCTTCCTGACTTCATGTCCCTGTCTAGCTACCACCCTATTTACTTCTTCTCTTCTTAGTCAAGCATTTTAAAGTGGTCGACTCTGCTGCCTCCCATTCTCTTGCCCTTTAGTCACGAGCCCACCCTAAGGTGGCCTTTCCCCAACCCCCTCATTGAATGATTTCTGACAGCCCTAATGTTGCCAAATCCAAAGAACGTTCTCCTTTATTGCACTTGCCTTACTGGGAGCATTTCATACCATTGACCTTCCCTCTTTTTTTTTTTTTGAGACAGAGTCTTACTAAGACACCCTCGATAGAGTGCTATGGCGTCACAGCTCACAGCAACCTCCAACTCTTGGGCTTAAGTAATTCTCTTGCCTCAGCCTCCCAAGTAGGGACTACAGGCATCCACCACAATGCCTGGCTATTTTTTTGTTGCAGTTATCATTATTGTTTAGCAGGCCTGGGCTGGTTTCGAACTCACCAGCCCCAGTGTATGTGGCCAGCACCCTAACCACTGAACTACGTATGCCGAGCCAGCCTTTCCTTCTTAAGACCATCTCTTCTTTTGATGTCCAGGTCACTATACTCTCCTTGCTTTTTTTCTACCTTTCCCCTCACCTTCTACCCGCCCCCCACCCCGTGGGGGTCTCATAGCACCCTAAACATACATCCATTCACAGTACCTATCACACTATTTTAATTGCCTACTTTTTCCATTACTCCATAAACTCTATGAATCATGGATTATTTCTATTAACTTCTGTATATGTGATTTATTTTTATAGTCTATAGACCTAACACATAGTATGACCTCAGTCAGTATTTGCAGAATGGAATAAATAAATATGATCAAAATATGAATATAGAATCTAAAAAACTAGCTGCCTTACAGCTCATTATATATGATTTTATTTAGTTCCACATAGTGATTATAAATGCCCATCTTTAGGAGGTGCAGTATTAGTATACAATAACTTCCCCCACTGGCTTTTCTGTTAGGAGTATGTCAGTTCCTTCAGAACTGACCCTCTTTGTAAATTAGAGCCTGAGCCATGGGCTCATAGTCAGTCAGCCTCAGCTAACAACTTTTCAGCAGAGTTGGTAGATCAGGAGATTCATGGTTTTCTCCTCGTGTTGTGTGTGTGTGTGTGTGTCGTATCCCCTGCCATGCTCTCTCTGGCTAGCTAGCTAATAGGGAGGTTTCCCTTCCAGTATCTCCGTATGGTACAAACAACTACTCCCTGCCCCACGTATATACTGCTCTTACAGTGAAGCCTTTCTGCCCTCTATAAATCAGCCATTATTGATTTTCTCCCCAAAGTGAAAATAAACCCTGAATAAAACTCACCTTTTCTTATGCTCTAAAATTATATTACCCACTACACAGCACATAATTCTGGGCAGATCACATGTAAGATGACAGTGACCACGCTTATCAAACTTCACACTTGCCTTGGGACACTGCCATGCTGTTGCCAGAGTGACACCTGATCATGTCACTTTCCTGCCAAAAATTCTTTAATAGTTTGGTTACAAGATGAAATCCACTCAGTTTTTCTCGATGACTTGGGATCATTCTAATTACCAGTTTTATATACTAGTAGAGCATTCCCTTTATTGAACTTGGCTGTATAGAAACCTCAACTATCCAGAAGATGACAAAGAACTAGGAAGGGAGGAGATACCTGTGCAGGCACAAAGAATGGAGTGGACTTGAACCACAAATCTGGTTAATAGGTCAATACCAGGTTCAGAATGATGATTAGACGAGAAGGACATGACAGACTGGGTCAGACACACTCTAAGTGGTAGGAAGACTCTATATAAATTAAAAAGAGGAACGGAGTGAAGGAGGGGGAGAGAGAGAATCTGACTGCCTGGGGAAAGGAGCGATATGGACAATCAACAACAAGTAGACATAGAATCTAAGCAGCATAGGGACCTGGGGCCACTTAGCCACTGAGATGAGCCGCTTTACGCCCTTCAGCGGACTGAGAGATCATTCACTGCATCACAGAGCAGCATCACTCTTCATGTTTCCAGAAACAACTCAGGGCCATAAAGAAACAGCTCAATGATACTCCACATATTTGCTTCATAATATTAGGAAAAAGTATAAAACATCTTAGAAAATTAGCTGTTTAATATAGGGGGTGTTGCTACTGGCCGCTACTAGACAGAAGTCAGGGCCACAGCTAAACATCTAACAATGCGCAGGATGTCCCCTTCACCCCAAGCGAAGAATTAACCAGCTCAATAGTGCTGACATTGAGAAAACCCTGGCCGAAAGTATCCCTGGCTGCTTTTAAAAAAAAAAAAACTTTATTCAACATTAATAGGGTTTGATAGATATTTGGGAGTAGTGGTGTCAAGTTGGGGTAAAGTAACAGGATCTAAATTTGTGTTACGTAGTATGTTCTATAAATCCACCATGTGAAGTCATTAAAGGCATTTCTCCTACTTTAGGATCATTGCAACTTGCTAATTAAATGGCTTAATTTATCCTTTACAGAATTTTTTCCTTTATGTAAGATCTGCCAAAAAGGTGACAGAGGCCGGGTGCTGTGGCGCATGCCTTTAATCCTAGCACTCTGGGAGGCTGAGGTGGGTGGATTGCTTGAGCTCACAAGTTTGAGACCAGTCTGAGCAAAAATCAAGACCCCCGTCTCAACTAAAAATAGAAAAACTGAAACAAGAGGATCACTTGAGCCGAAGAGTTGGAAGTTGCTGTGAGCTATGACAGCACAGCACTCTACGCAGGGCGAATGCTTGAGACTCTGTCTCAGATATTCTGGGCAGAATAGCTTTGTCTAAAGCAATCTATTGCTGAGAGCTTTGACACCACGGTACTCTACCCAGGGTGACTGCTTGAGACTCCATTTCAGATATTCTAGCCAGAATAGCTTTTTCTAAAGCAAACTATTGTCTTTTCTGACAAAGCAGAAGTCAGTGTTCTGAGCTCCTTCTGTGAGTCCCATCCTACCCTCCAAATTAGCTTGTTCCTCAGGACATCTCCAGCCCTGTGCTAGGGGAGTTGGTGTGATACAGACTGTTTCATGCATTTCTGTCAAATGTTGATCACGCCTCTGGCATGCTGAAGCTAGCAGAGTCTTGGAGTGGGGCAGGGGCTGAGAGCAGACTTTTGCCTTCTTTGAAAGGGATTTTGAGTGAGATGGCCCATTCTGCAAAAAAAAAAAAAAAAACTTTCTCCTTGGAGCTAATTGAATATCTACCCAAAGGATAAAAGTATGGGAATGGATTTACTTTATAATTTTTGCAAAGATTTTCCTGGATAATAATAAGCCAAAAGAATTGTGTTGAAAATCAGAATATGTAAATAATGCTAAAACTATTGTCTGATAAGTCATAAAATTCACCTTCATAGAGATGGGGGTCCTAACATGCATTAATATTCTATTATTTCTGTTTTGCAGTTTAACCCTCAGAACTAAATTTAGAAAATATAGGTCAAAAGGTAAATTCAGGCAGAATATAGCAAGACTATTATGCACTAGGTTGCTATAGAAAAATCATTAGCTCTGCTGCCAACACAAGATTTAAATCACTTAGAAATTTCCTCAATTATAAAATGGGTAAAATAAATCTTTTTGTTGGAGAATTGTTTTGAGTATTAATTAGTTAAGGTAACTAGTTAACTAGTTAAGGTAACTCAGCAAAGTAGGTGGTAACTATAACATTAACTGAGCATTATGTGGTAAGAACTTACAAATATAGATCACCAGAAATAGAATAGACAAAGAATTGACTGCTTTTATAAACTAATCCTACTATTTTCCTATTTTCTTCTTTCTTTCTTTCTTTTTTTTTGAGAGGCAGGGTTTTGCTCTATTGCCCAAGCTGAAGTTCAGTGGCCTGATTATAGCTCACTGCAACCTCAAATTCCTAGACTCAAGAGACCCTTGTTTCAAAATAAAAAGAAAAGAGAGAGAGAGATACTCCTGCCTCAGCCTCTCAAGTAGCTAGGACTATAGGCTTGTGCCATTATGCCTGGCTAATTTTTAAATTTTTTTTTCTTTATATGTAGAGATGGGAGCCTTGCTATGTTCCTTAGACTAGTCTTGAACTCCTGGCCTCAAGCATTCCTCCCGCCTTGGCCTCCTAAAATACTGGGAGTACGGGTGTGAGCCAATGTATCCAGCCTATTCTACCAGTTTTAACATTCCAGGAATTGCACTATTTTGCATATTTTAGAAATTTTATACATTTAACTTATAGAAGCCCTTTCTTTTTTTACTCAGAGTAGTCTTTTTAAGTCTTTCCTTCTATTCCAGGTTAAATTTTAAATGTGATCACATTTCTTTGACTTAGAATACTTTGCCAGTGCAGCACTCATGCCCAGAATCCTAGCACTTTGGGAGGCCAAGGCAAGAAGGTTGCTTATAGTTAGGAGTTCAAAACTAGGCCAGGCAGCATAGTGAAACACCTGTCTATACAAAAAAAAAAAAAAGTTAGCCAGAGTGCTAGGGTGTGCTTATAGGCCCAGAAACTTGTGAATTGATGTGGAATGATCACTTGAGCCCAGAGTAGAGGCTACAGTGAGCTTTGATTGGGCCACTGCACTCCTGGGTGACAGAGTGAGACCCTGTCTCAAAAAAAAAAAAAAAAAGAAAAGAAAATTGAATTAAATTAAAAAAAAAATCAAGACTAAAAGACAAAGTATTCTAAACTATTTTAATAATTTATATTGGGGGCATTACTGAAAACAAAGCCAAACTTACTGCACTCTTATTACCTTTTGATTCACGTGCTCTGATGCTGCGCCAGGCCCAGTTTGTGTATCTCAGACAGAGACCGGAGACCGAGGAACACAGGGTTAGAACCCGATCCAGTCTATAGCTGAGAGCCAAAGATAGAGATTGGGCCAAAGCACTAAAGAGACATTGTCCTGCAGGAAAATTTTTAGGAACTAACAAGTACCCACCACAGTGAAACGTGAAACTGAAGCCTCAGAATCAAAACTGAGGAGAAGCTGAACCCATGCCTAGCACTCCTTCCCCCACTGCACTGACTTAGGAGTCAGGGGGATGTTACTGAGTTAGAGAGAAATGGTTTCAAATTTGTTCACATTTCAGCTGGGCAGGATAGCCCTGGAAAACACCTTGTAGGGAGTTTGTAAATGAAAAAAAAGACTTAGGAACAGGCTGGGAGACGCTGCCAGGCAGCTGTGCATTGGAGCCCAGTATAGTTTGGACTCTGGGTCCACCTGCTGGTGCAGTTTTTCTTCAGCTTCTGTTTCACTGATTATTCACTGTGGATGGCTCACGTTTCCAAAGATGGGCCCAGAGGCAAAATCAAATGTGGGTTTTCTGAGTAAAAGTGGAAGAGAGGAAGATTAATCATGAAGGCAGTTCTTGGTGGGTGGGGATGAGAGCCTAGAAGCTCCGTGAATGCTTTTTTCCATTTGTTAAGGACACAAGATGCTTCAGCACTGAGGTAGTGAATTTCTGTGGTTATAGGACACGATGGCCCTTGGGGCCCTTTGCCTCACCCTCACAGCCAAAACAATGGGTAGACGCCTGGTTGAGCTGTGGCCCCTCTGTGGCCCTTGCGTCCTTCCTCCCTCTTTCTCTTGATCCGCCTTCATGGACCCTGTGGACAGAGGAGAGCCTGCCTGGGCAGCTCTGTGCTCGCTGCTGTGGCTGTCACGGCCTTCCACTAGGGCTCCTCTCTTGCCCCAGACTTACACAGGCCACTGGATCTGCTGAGCTTAATTTCTGCTTCCTAGATGTCTCATGCTTCCTTCCCCAGCTTAAAGGACCAGCACTTTCCCCTACCTGTTCCTGGTGGTGTCATATCCGGGCTTCCTGTGGCTGTGCCTCGTATCTCCACAATATACCCAGGATGATGTCAAACAGTTTGAGGTTATTGCTTGGGGATTAGATCATTGCTAAAAACATCAATAAATCCCTTTGGGGTTGCTACACACAGATCTCCTTAGCTGTCAGTACCGTGGCAGGGCACACTCTGACAGGTTAGAGGTTGCTAATTAGAGAACAGTGATGCTGTGGCCTTGGCCCCTGAGTGTGACCAACTTCATTCAAAGGGACAATCTGAGTCCCAACCACCTTTCTTAGAAACATAGTTTTAGGTTTAATTAAATTTAGCAAATGGCACAGATCTTAAATATAGAGGTTGGAGAATTAGTGGTGGTTATATGGGCACATACCTCCACAAAAATTCTCCAACCTCTCTATTTAAGATGTATCCACCTCCACAGATATATCTGTAATTGGGGTTTGAGAATGTGAATCAGTTAGAGCTGATTTCCAAGTTTGGGGAGACCAGTCATTCTCAAACTTTAGTGTGCATCAGAATCACCTAGAGGGCTTGTTAAAAACAGATTGCTGTTCCCAAGTGACACTGATGCTGCCGGTTCAGGGACTACACTTACAGAATCCCAGAGCTCCGATTGCCAGCAAGCATTAGTTAGGCTGCCTCCTATTTATAATCATACAAAGAAAGAAAGCCCATTAGTAGAACAATTTTAATAAAAATCATTGAGTCACATACTTAACGGAGGGTCTTTAAATTCTGGCCTTCAATTGTCTCACCCAGAATCTTTTGACCAGGTCTCTGTTGCCAAGAAAGTAGTCAATAAAGTTATAAGCATGGAGTGGATCAGTACATTGCCTTTCTGAGACCACTTTCCAGCGAGTTAATCAGTGCTGAGTACCCAGAGAGCTTGAAAAGATCAATATGCTTTTAAAGACTGGAAGACTCATTATACCCTTTTCACAGTCCTAAAAGTGTATGGGTAAATTGCTCTGTGATCCGCAGAAGGGGGATTAATGAGGTAGCTTTTACAATAAAAAAAAGCTGCCTCTGTTTGGTTAAACAAATCATATTTAATTTAGATTTTATGTATTACAAGATTACTTTTTTTTCCACTGTAAACATATATAGAGTGGAAGCTCCATAGTTGACCACCTCCCTACATTGACCACCTCCTTAAGTTGACCTAATTTTCACAGTAGGCCTAGTTCCTCATGTTGAATACCTATATGTTGATCAGTTTGTGACAGTCCTTCGGGTGGTCAACTTATACAGCTTATACTGTATATCAAAGTGTCCATGGGCTATTTTTCACTGTTATTTGAATCTATAATGTCCAAGAAATAGATTTTAATATACTCTCTTTTTATATAAATAAATTTTTTCCTTTTTTAAAAGCAGCATGGAGGAGGAGCAGCTTTGGAGAACAAAGTGCTTTAGCTTTTATTAGCACCACATTCTAACCAACTGAGCTAACCCGCCAGCTTGCTTTTGCTTTTAAAATGAAAGTAAACCACTTTCATTGTAGAATAAATACACTACATTCTGATCCCCCTGATTCATTTTAATTCCGGTGTGTTTATTTAGTGTAGGCTTGTCTAGCCAGTGGCCGCTCTTTCTTTAGAAAGAAAACGCACTTGCAGATGGCTTTGCACGGTCAGCTCCATCTTCTATGTTTCCAGGCCTGAGGGGAAGTGACCAAAATGAAAAACTACAACCAGATGGATTCCGCAGTCTTCATCTTATACAGGGGCAGGACCAGTGCTTCTCCTGGGTCTTTCCCTGGTTGTGGCAACAGGTATTGGCAATAGTGAGAGTAGGCTCAACCCTAACTACGTGGGCACAGTCCTGAAGATAGCAACACTTGCGGACAATCTGTCCTCGAAGCTGGTGGTGCTTCTTTCATTCCCACAGGGCCCGCAGGGCAAAAGGCAAAAAACAGCTGCTTTCTATTGTTTAAAAATAGCAACTCATCAGTCAAGTGTTTGGTTATCCTCCTTTAAATCTAAACAAAATCTCAAAAAAAAGTCACGTATTTTTAGAATAAAACAAAACAGAGCAGGCCTGTAGATCCATCTGCCCCCCATTTGAGATTCCTTGTTAATGTGTCCCCCCAACTGACATTCACCCCTCTCCTCTCGGGGTCAGGAGCTTGCAGCTTTGGGAAGCGCCCGCTGCATCACCAGCCAGGGGTCACTGGTAAAGAGCATGTCCGCGCACAGAGCAGGGGTCTGCACCCTTCCCTCAGGGCTTCGGGAGCATTTCGGATGAAGCCCATTCCTCTTCCACAGGACACCACTTCAGGGATTTGAAGAGCGTTGTTCTGTGGGCCTCGTGTCTTGTGTTATTCAGAACACGCATTCTGAAGGCTCTCAACTGTTCCTCAAATGACATGGTTGCAACGCCCCTCACCTTCTCCTCACCCTCCTCTAGTGGCCCTCCGGCCTGTCCAAGTGCCGCAGATGTGCTCTTTACTTGATGAGGTGCTGAGGAGAGGACTCAAGGACTGTGATCTTCCTGAATTAAGACACATTATTTCCAGCAGTGCAGTCTAGCCTTGCAAGTGTTACGATAGTTTGCCATTCTACTAGCTCAAAATGAACTTGCGGTCAAGCTAACTCCACCCCAAACTCAGGGTCTTTGTTACATGAACTTCTGTAAAACCATCTTATGTCCCATTATTTGAGCCAGAGTACAGGACTTTGAGTTTACTGGTTAAATAGTAAAAAAGCTATTTCTCAGGGAAGGGAGGCATTTCACCTAGCAACTGAGTAACTGAGCTTTTAGCACGTCATTCCTTGATAGTCTATTCCAGTCTATTTTGATCCCAACTCTATCATTCAAAAATGATATTTGAAAAATTATTAGTATAAAAACAAAACAAAAATCAAAAAGACACTTGCACGTATCAGGTATTATTAAGTGCTTTTTTTTTTTTGAGACAGAGTCTCACTATGTCACCCTTGGTAGAGTATTGTGCTGTCATAGCTCACAGCAACCTCAAACTCTTGGGCTTAAGTGATTCTCTTGCCTCAGCCTCCCAAGTAGCTGAGTCTATAAGCACCTGCCACAATGCCCAGCTAATTTTGGTTGCAGTTGTCATTGTTGTTTTAGCTGGCCTGGGCCGGGTTCGAACCCATGAGCCTGGGTCTATATAGCCAGCACTCTACCCACTGAGCTACGGGAGCCACCTATTAAGTGATTTTTGTAAATTAATTCAGGTAATCTCAAGAACTTTCTAAGGCAAATCCTATGATCATCCACATTTTAGGGTAAAAACATTGAGACACAAAGAAGTTAACAACATGCCAGAGATTGCACAGCTGATAGATGGCAGAACTGGGATTTAAGTCCAGTCAGTCTGATCTCAGAAGAGGTATACTCAAATTATGTCTCTCGAAGCAACATTTCCAGTTTTCTGTAATCTATGGATTTCATAAAAACTTCTTTTATTTTTCAGAGGATAGTAGTTTATTTAGGTAGCATCTCTGATTCTCAGGACTTACATTTGACATTGTGTACAAACACACAGCACAGATGATGGGAAGGTTGGGCATAAAGCAATTTCATTTACAAGCGACAGAAATAGGATTCAAACTAGATTAAGCCAAAAGGAGGATTTATTGGCTCGTGTCTAAAATAAGGAACAAATTTTGGTTCAGAGGCAATAAGCTCTAGAACCAAAGACACTGTGGAAGGGAGATGGGTGGGATTTGTAACCAGTAGAAGACAATAGAAAGCCTGCCTTTCATAAAGCCATAAAATCAGCAGAAGGGCTAAGCTCACCAAGCTCACCAGGACAAAAGCAGGGCAGCTATAGGGATCCAAGGAGCATGAGATTAACTCATAGGCCACTTTGCTAGAATGAAGAAACACTAATCATTTTTTTCTCTCCTTGTTTTCCTCCACTCAAGATTAGTGAAAGACCACAGCACTCTTATTAGAATAGCTACAATTAAAACAACTGAACAAACTCAAACCATCATACACCATTGATGGAAATGTAAAATTGTACAACCATTTTGCGAAACAGCTTAGTTGTTTCTTAAAAGATTAGAGATGAATCTATTATCTGACTCAACCATTCTACTAGTAGGTATTTGTGCGGGAGAAATGGACACAAGTGTGCATACTAAGACTTGTGCATGAATGTTCATAGCACTTTGTTCGTAATAGCCCTGAACCACAAACAACCAAAATGCCCTTGAGAAGGTGAATGTATAAGCGACCGTGTGTTCCAAAAGTTGCCTCCAACATCACCATACAGAGAAAAATGGGAAATTATAGCTAAGTAACTTTTATTTACAAAATACTTATTACAATATTTTACAAAATATTTACAAAATATCCTCCATGTGTGGCCAGCTCTTTGTAAAATTTTGTAATGAACATTTTGTAAATAAAGGTACATTTAGTACAATTTCCCAGTTTCCCTATGTGGGGTGACTTTGGGGACACCCTGTAGTATATTCATACAAGATACTACTCAGCAATAAAAAGATGTGAACTACTGACCCATAGAATGACATGGACAGGTGTCAAACGCTGAATGAAAGAAGCCAGACAAAAAAGATTATGGCCAGGGGTGGTGCTCACGCCTTTGATCCTAGCATTCTGGGAGGCTGAGGTGAGTGGATTGCTTGAGCTGAGGAATTGAGATCAGCCTGAGCAAGAGCGAGATCCATCACCTGTCTCTACTAAAAATAGAAAAGCTAGCTGGGTGATGGGTGCCTATAGTCCTGCTACTTGGGAGGCTGAGACAAGAGGATCACTTGAGCCCAAGAGTTTGTGGTTGCTGTGAGCTATAATGCCACAGCTCTCTAGCCTGGGGCAACAGAATGTGACTCTGTCTCAAAATAAATAAAAATAAATAAATGCCTTTGGGGTATATAGCATTTTGTTAATGGTTTCATCTATGCACAACCCAACACATTCTCACAAGGGAAACTAGTATAAATAAATAAATAAGAATTTTTTTTTTTTTTTTGTAGAGACAGAGTCTCACTTTATGGCCCTCGGTAGAGTGCCATGGCCTCACACAGCTCACAGCAACCTCCAACTCCTGGGCTTAAGTGATTCTCTTGCCTCAGCCTCCCGAGCAGCTGGGACTACAGGCGCCCGCCACAACGCCCGGCTATTTTTTGGTTGCAGTTTGGCCGGGGCCGGATTTGAACCCGCCACCCTCGGTATATGGGGCCGGCGCCTTACCGACTGAGCCACAGGCGCCGCCCAAATAAATAAGAATTTTTATGTTTATAAGAACATTAGAAATCATCTAGTTCAATTATGACATTTAGTCTACAGTTATTGGCTAGATTTTTTCTTTTTTTGAAAAATTATGATACTTTGTCAGTACCACGTGCGCTAACCAATTGTGCCACTGGAGCACTAATCGGTGGGATCACACCTGTGGTGCATATTACAGGGGTATTTGCGAAACTTGGTAAATGTAGAATATAAATGTTTTGGCACAGTAACTGAGATAACGCCGGAAAGGCTATGTTAACCACTGTGATAAAAATGTGTCAAATGGTTTATGAAGTGAGTGTATGATGCCCCATAATCATATCATTGTATACAGTTATGATTTAATAAAAAAATTAAAAAAAAAAAAAAAAAAGAAAAATTATGATACAACTAATTAAAAAATTATCTTGTTGGCCAATGACACATTCCCTCGAAATAAATCCCAACAACAATCTTGTCAGATGTTTTTGTTTGTTTGGGTAGTTTCTACTTCTACAATATGTGATTTATCCATTCTAGAGACACTGTTTCTCACAGGGAAAAAAAGATGGGCAAGAAAAGCTCATCACTTCTTTGATGGTGCCTTTTTATTTCTTTTCTTTCTTTCTTGAGTATGGGAAGCCTTTATTTTAAAAACTTTCTGGGTGATTTAAAGAATATTGATCTAACAAAGTTTGTATAAATTTAAGGTATACAACATGGTGTTTTGACATATGGATACATTATGTAATGATTACCAAAAATCAAATTAAATAACACACCCACCTCCACCCATGCTGCACTTTAGATACACAGAACTTGTTCATCTTATTATAGAAAGTTTGTGTCCTTTGACCAACAGCTGTTTCTTTCTTTCTTTTTTTTTTATGCAGTTTTTGGCCAGGGCTGGGTTTAAACCCGCCACCTCCGGCATATGGGGCCGGCGCCCTACTCCTTTGAGCCACAGTCACCGCCACCAACAGCTGTTTCTTCACCAAGTTCAGGTCCATGACGTCCTAAACCTGGTTGCTCCATGGTGGCTCCCATCCTCCTGGCATTAATAAACCATGAGAGTAATTGTGTTTGTCTGGTTCTATTCTTCCACTTGCTTTTTAACCGGTAAGGAAAAGCAACAAAACATACAACCAAGAATTTCCAACAATCAGATAATCATTTTTTAAACAGTAAATAATTGTCAAAGTATTTTAAGCAATCTAAATAATAAGATACCTGTGTTCATTTCAATAGCAGTTTGGGCAAAAGTTCAACTTTTTTTCTATTAAATTTTTGGGACAACTGGCTAACCTTTTGTAAAAGTTCTAAAGAGAGTTCTAAAGCATACCTTACACGAAATTGATTTCAGATTAAAACCACGAAAGTACTAGAATACAGGGTTATATTCTTTCATGGCATATGCTCAATGAATACCCTTTATTCCTTTGATAACAGCCCTTTCTCTACACACCCCTTTAGGAAGAGGTTGGGAGGGGATGTGTATTTTTATCCTGGATTAGCCAATTTACTAGATGGACAGTGTGAGTTAGCATTTTTCCCCACAAGTTGAAATTGGAGCACGGAGATGCTAGTCCACTTGTCAGTGGTATTGGAACTATAGTGGACATGAGTAGGATAAACAATTTATCAGAGAACAAGAAAGAAGAATGAAGCAGTTGCTTACAGAGAAGCAGAAAGGAAAGAGCAAGCCAGCTCAGAGAGATGGATAAAGAAGCTGCTTTGATTCTGGACAATGTTACATTTCTCCATTTCAACATCTCATGCAGCCCAGGTTCTAGTTTAAATCACATGTACTATAATGCACTTCTCCTTTTTTTCCTTTTTCTTTTTCTTTCTTTCTTTTTTTTTTTTTTGAGACAGAGTTTCATTTTGTCACCCTTGGTAGAGTGCTGTGGCATCATAGCTCACAGCAACCTCAAACTTTTGGGCTCAAGAGATTCTCTTGCCTCAGCCTCCCATGTAGGTGGGACTATAGGTGCCCACCACAACACCTGGTTATTTTTTAGAGACGGGTTCCTGCTCTTGTTCAGGCTGGTCTTGAACTCCTGAGCTCAGGCGTATCACCCACCTCGGCCTCCCAGAGAGCTGGGGTTACAGGCATGAGCCACCATCTGGCTGCATTTCTCCATTTTTATGCCAACTTTTATTGCTTGCAAATAAAAAAAAGTCTAGATGGAAGAAATAATTTTGGCAAAATACTTTCTAAGTATGATATTATAAGTAAAATCCCTGAAGGAAAATTTTTAGAAATATCTGTCCTCATAAAATTAAAAATTTACTTACATGGCTTGGCACTTGTAGCTCAGTGGTTAGGGCACCGGCCACATTCACCAGGGCTGGTGGGTTTGAATCTGGCCTGGGCCTGCCAAACAACAATGACAACTACAACAACAACAACAAAATAGTGGGCATTATGGTGGGCACCTATAGTCCCAGCTACTACGGAGGCTGAGGTACTCTTACCTCAGCCCAAGAGTTTGAGGTTGCTGTGAGCTGTGACACCACAGCACTCTACCAAGGGAGTCATAGTGAGACTCTGTCTCAAAAAAAAAAAAAAATTATTTACTTAAAAAGTCATAAACAGCATTAACCTAAAAAAACAATTGGGGACAGAGAATAGATATGACAAAGAGCTGAGTTCTTAATATCATTGAAAATCCATAAGAAAACGTAAGTATTCTCACAGAAAAATTCTCCTCTAGACATACCATCCTGAATGTGCCTGATCTCATCTAATGGAAAAATCAGCAAAGGTCTTAAATAGGCCATTCCCAATAGAAGAAATGCAAACAACCAATTTATATGTATGCAAAATGTTCAGGTGCAAGATAAACAACAAAGCAATTACATAAAAACGTTTTGATCAATGAGAGCCCCTTCTAGTACAGTGGTCCCCTAAGATTCTAATACTGTATTTTTACTCTATCTTTTCTATCTTTAGTTATGTTTAGATACACAAACACCATGGTGTTAGAATTGTCTGCAGTATTCAGAATAGTGACATGCTATACAGGCTGTGGCCTAGGAGCACTAGGTTACATCATATTGCCTAGGCGTGTAGTAGGCTACACCAGTCCAGGGTTGTGTAAGCATACTCCGTGGGGTTCCCAACACAGCAAAGTCACTAAGGACACATTTCTTAGAATGTATCCCTTTCATTAAATGACATATGACTAGTCTTACTTTTTTTTTTTTTTTTTTTTGAGACAGAGTCTCAAGCTGTTGCTCTGGGTAGAGTGCTATGGTGTCATAGCTCACAGCAACCTCCAATTCTTGGGCTCAAGTGATCTTGCCTCACTTTTTCTATTTTTTTTTTTTTTTTTTTTAGTAGAGACGTGGTCTCACTTTTTGCTCAGGCTGGTCTTGAACCCATGAGCTCAAGCTATCCACCTGCCTCATCCCTCCAGAGTGTTAGGATTATAGGCATGAGCCACCATGCCTGCCCGACCCCCCTATTTTTCCAGATAGGTTCTTACTTTGTCTCTTGAGCCAGACTGTTTGGCATCATCATAGCTCATTCAAACTCCCAGGTTCAAGGAATCCTCCTGCCCAGCCTCCAGAGTATGTATGGCTAATATCTCTATTTTTTGTAGAGCTGGGGGTCTTGTTCGTGCTCAGGCGGGTATCAAAACTACTGCCCAGAATCTGCGGGGTGAAGACAAGCTGGCTGACTGACGCCAGCTTTCCACAGAGGCTCCCATCCAGAAGGAGAGTTAAAGGACAGAAATTTAGCAAGTAACCTGGTGAGTTAGAGCTGCACCAAGAGAGAAGTTTGAAGAACACACATCAACCCTGCTGAGGCAAGCTGTGACCCAAAGGATACAAACAAAAGGTACGAAATCCATCACCAAGCAGACGGGAGTGACCTCCCCCATGAGAATGGCTTGGAATGCCCCACAAATAAATGAGCAGAGTTCAAAGGTCCTCCCACTACACTCCACAGGAGAGACCCTCTAAAAACTGAACATATCTCCCCTACTAGGGTGCCATGGCATTCTCCTGCCAGGCATAAAAATATACAAAACTGTATATATTCTCTACCTGCAACTCTGAGCTCCTAGCACTCCCCTCCACTCTCACTCTGAGGTCTGGAGGCCTGGCCCACAGGAGTCCAGATTCTTTGGTGATTTCTCGAGGGGTGTGGACAGTGCCTAAACTGCAGCTGGTCAGTGCTGATTCTGCGGCACGGGAGTGAGGAGAGGACGGTCGGCTGAGAGGGAACCACGCTGGAGCGGCAGTGCCCCAAGGCACAGAGCAGCAGCCATTTTTTGGCAACAATAGGGCTCACTCCCGGATATTCCAAACCCACACCCTGTGTCTCTCTGGGCAACCAGAGGAGGCCAGGCATCTTCTCAGGTGGCAACCACCACAGAACAGATCTGGAACGGAAAACACAGGCCCCGTGAGTAAAGGGTTTGCCTGAGGCGATACCGGCCTGGGTGTAGCGCGGGGACTAGAAAATGCATGCGCAGAGCCGGGAAATTCCCAGGGTGCAGCTGACCCAGAGGACCACTTTACTGAGCCTAAGATGCACCTGGCCCTCAGGGGATCATCAGCCTATAGACAAAGGAAGGCAGGAGGCTAGAACTGACAGCTAACCGAATACAAACCTGCAGGAGCAAAGACAGGGCCTGAGGCGCAAGTTCTGGTAACTCAAAACAGCTTCTCTTCTGCAGGGGAATTTAGCAGAAACAGAAACAAATTCCCGCAAAGTTGTTCTGTTCTGTCAGTAACATCATCAGGGGCAGGGCTGGAACTGGGTGAACACCCCCCAGCATCCATCAAGCGCCCAAGGTTGTCAGGCCTCACCTCCCCCTGCTGGATAGAGGCAGAGAGCAGCAGCCTGGCTGAGCAGATATAGATTTCCTTGTGATTCAGGCAGCTGCAAACCCCTGGAGTATCTGCTCACTGGAGGCAATGGGGTCACAGCCCTGTGGCGCTATCAGTGACTGGGTGTGACAGAGGTGCAGGGGGAACAAGGAGGCATCAACCTTCCCAGACTAATCTATTTGCTGGGTGGATCCCCCTGACTTCACGGAGCACTGGAGCAAGTCATATCTGAGTTGTCACCAGAACCCTGTGATCTAGTTGCCAGAGACCTTTTAAACTGTCCCACCTCAGACAGGTGCTGACTCAGACAATTGATTTGGATCTTTTGAACTGAGCCAATCACCCAAGGACTATCCAGGTGGTGCCCTGGGTGTGTGCTTGTAGGAAGGTTTGATTTTCCTTTTCCAATTGTTGCCTTTGGAGGGTGGGGTGAATTAATTACTGGTATTTCTTCACAGCTGAGACTTCAACCTAGAGTAACTGTCTCACTAGGGTCAGACAGAGACCAGCTGAAAACAAGAAGAACCACTTAGCCCCACCACACCAAACAGGTCCCCAGTTTCTCAGGCCGTAGCACTGTACGGGTCCTCAACAAAGCTCGAGGGAAAAATCAAATGGTGTAAAACAATCATAGGGTGGAATTAGCAGAAAAACTTCGGTAACATGAATAACCAGAATAGATCAACCCCCCCAAGGAAAGATATGGCAGATGTAACTGAAGATCCCATTCATAAACAGCTGCTGAGATGTCAGAAATCGAATTCAGAATTTGGATTGCAAACAAGATTAATAGAATGGAGGAAAACTTGGAATTAGAAATTCGAGGAGCAATTCAAAAGTGGGGATTAGAAATTCGAGGAGAAATTCAAAAGTTGTCTCAAGAATTTAATGAATTTAAAGACAAAACCACCAAAGATTTTGAAGCACTGAAGTAAGAATTTGCATCCCTCAAAGATCTGAAACATACAGTAGACTCCCTCAGTAACAGAGTGGAACAAGCAGAAGAAAGGATTTCCGACATTGAAGACAAAGCTTTTGAATGCTCCCAAACTCTCAAGGAGGAAGACAAATGGAGAGCAAAAATAGATCATTCTCTCAGAGAGCTCTGGGATAATTCAAAAAAGGCTAATATCTGCCTCATTGGAATCCCTGAAAGTGATGAGGTGGCCTTGCAAGGCACAGAGGCCCTTCTCCATGAAATTATGAAAGAGAATTTTTCAGACAATCCAAGAGATTCTGAAATTGGGATAGCAGACAGTTTCAGAACCCCAGCACAACTCAATCTGAATAAGACATCCCCCAGGCATATCATAATTAACTTCACTAAAGTTAATATGAAGGAGAAAATTCTGAAAGCAGCCAGATGTAAAAAATCATTACCTACAAAGGGAAAAATATTAGAAGGACTGCAGATCTCTCTGCTGAAACTTTTCAAGCCAGAAGAGGGTGGTCATCGACTTTTAATCTCCTAAAACAAAATAGCTTTCAACCCCGGATCCTGTATCCAGCTAAACTGAGTTTCATTTATGATGGAGAAATTAAATACTTTAATGACATTCATACATTGAAGAAATTTGCCATACCCAAACCACCTTTTCAGGATATTCTCAGACCTATCCTCCATAATGACCAGCACAATCCTCTACCACAAAAGTAAAACTCACTCAGATACTTTTAATCAAACTCCAACTTCCACAGTGGCAAAAGGATGAGAAATGTCCACTGGACTTTCAAAAAACTCGATACCCAAAATTTTACCAGACTTATCAATATTCTCCATTAATGTGACGGCTTAAACTGTCCTCTAACGAGGCACAGGATGGCTGACTGGATACAAAATCTCAGGCCAGATAGTTGCTGCATACAACAATCACATCTTACCTCAAAAGATAAATATAGAATCAGGGTGAAAGGATGGTCATCCATATTTCAGGCAAATGCTAATCAGAAAAAAGCAGGTGTTGCAATTCTATTTATTCTCAGAAATATGAAAATCTGAAGGAAATTGACCAATACTTGGAAGCACGTCACCTTCCGAGACTTAGCCAGAATCAAGTGGAAATGTTGAACAGTTCAATATCAAGTTCTGAAATAGCATCAACCATATAAAATCTCCCTAAAAAGAAAAGCCCAGGACCAGATGGCTTCACGTCAGAATTCTACCAAACCTTTAGAGAGGAACTAGTACCTATATTACTCAACCTGTTCCTAATGTAGAAAAAGAAGGAAGACTACCCAACACGTTCTATGAAGCAAACATCACCCTGATCCTCAAACCAGGAAAAGACCCAACAAGAAAAGAAAATTATAGACCAATATCACTAATGAATATAGATGCAAAAATATTCAACAAGATCCTAACAAACAGAATCCAGCAACACATCAAACAAATTATACATCATGACCAAGTCGGTTTTATCCCAGGGTCTCAAGGCTGGTTCAATATACGTAAATCTATAAGTATAATTCAGCACATAAACAAATTAAAAAACAAAGACCATAGGATTCTCTCAATTGATGCAGAAAAAGCTTCCGATAATAGCCAGCATCCCTTCATGATCACAACACTTAAGAAAATTGGTATAGAAGGGACATTTCTTAAACTAATAGAAGCCATCTACAGCAAACCCACAGCCAATATCGTATTGAATGGAGTTAAACTGAAATCATTTCCACTCAGATCAGGAACCAGACAAGGCTGCCCATTGTCTCCACTGCTCTTTAACATTGTAATGGAAGTTTTAGCCATCACAATTACGGAAGAAAAGGTGATCAATGGTATCCATATAGGGTCAGAAGAGATCAAACTTTCGCTCTTCGCAGATGATATGATTGTATATCTGGAAAACACCAGGGATTCTACTACAAAACTCTTAGAAGTGATCAAGGAATACAGCAGTGTCTCAGGTTACAAAATCAACATTCATAAATCGGTAGCCTTTATATATACCAACAATAGTCACGCTGAGAAAACAGTTAAGGAATCGATTTCATTCACAGTAGTGCCAAAGAAGATGAAATATTTGGGAGTTTATCTAACAAAGGATGTGAAAGATCTCTATAAAGAGAACTATGAAACTCTCAGAAAAGAAATAGCTGAAAATGTCAACAAATGGAAAAACATACCATGCTCCTGGCTGGGAAGAATCAACATTGTTAAAATATCCATACTACCCAAAGCAATATGCAATTTTAATGCAATCCCTATTAAAGCTCACTGTCATACTTTAAAGATCTTGAAAACATAATACTTTGTTTTATATGGAATCAGAAAAAACCTTGAATAGCCAAGACATTACTCAGAAATAAAAACAAAGCAGGAGGAATCACTGGACCTCAGAGTATACTATAAATTGATAGTGATCAAAACAGCATGCTACTGGCAGAAAAACAGAGAAGTAGATGTTTGGAACAGAATAGAGAACCAAGAGATGACTCTAGCTAATTACTGTTATTTGATCTTTGACAAGCCAATTAAAAACATTCAGTGGGGAAAAGATTCCCTTAAACTAATAGAGGTTAAGGTTTAACAACGGTGCTGGGTGAACTGGCTGGCAACCTGTAGAAGACTGAAACTGGACCCACACTTTTCACCATTAACAAGATAGACTCTCACTGGATTAAAGATTTAAACTTAAGACATGAAATTATAAAAATGCCAGAAGAGAGTGCAGGGAAAACCCTTGAAGAAATCAGTCTGGGCAAGTATTTTATGAGGAGGACCCCCTGGGCAATTGAAGCAGCTTCAAAAATGCACTACTGGGACCTGATCAAACTAAAAAGCTTCTGCATAGCCAAGAACACAGCAAGTAAAGCAAGCAGACAGCCCTCAGAATGAGAGAAGATATTTGCAGGTTATGCCTCCAACAAAGGTTTAATAACCAGAATCCACAGAGAACTCAAACGTATAAGCAAGAAAAGAACAAGTGATCCCATCGCAGGCTGGGCAAGGGACTTGAAGAGAAATTTCTCTGAAGAAGACAGGTGCACAGCCTACAGCAATATGAAAAAATGCTCATCATCTTTAATCATCAGAGAAATGCAAATCAAAACTACTTGGAGATATCATCTAAATCCAGTAAGATTAGCCCGTATCACAAAATCCCAAGACCAGAGATGTTGGCGTGGATGTGGACAAAAGGGAACACTTCTACACTGCTGGTGGGAATGAAAATTAATACATTCCTTTTGGAAAGATGTTTGGAGAACACTTAGAGATCTAAAAATAGATCTGCCATTCAATCCTATAATTCCTCTACTAGGTAAATACCCCGAAGACCAAATATCACATTATAACAAAGATATTTGTACCAGAATGTTTATTGCAGCCCAATTCATAATTTTTAAGTCATGGAAAAAGCCTAAGTGCCCATCAATCCATGAATGGATTAATAAACTGTGGTACATGTACACCATGGAATATTATGCAGCCTTAAAGAAAGATGGAGACTTTACCTCTTTCATGTTTACATGGATGGAGCTGGAACATATTCTTCTTAGTAAAGTATCTCAAGAATGGAAGAAAAAGTATCCAATGTACTCAGCCCTACTATGAAACTAATTTATGGCTTTCATATGAAAGCTATAACCCAGTTATATCCTAAGAATATGGGGAAGGGGGAGAGGGCGGGGAGGGAGGTGGGAGGATGGGTGGAGGGACGGTGATTGGTGGGATTACACCAGCGGTGCATCTTACAAGGGTACATGTGAAACTTAGTAAATGTAGAATGTAAATGTCTTAACACAATAACTAAGAAAATGCCAGGAAGGCTATGTTAACCAGTGTCATGAAAATGTGTCAGACGGTCTATAAAACCAGTGTATGATGCCCCATGATCACATTAATGTACACAGCTATGATTTAATAATAATTAATAATAAAAATAATAATAATTAAAAAAAAAAAAAACCTACTGCCCACAAGCAATCCTACCACCTCACGCTCCTAAAATGTTAAGATTACTGGTGTGGGCCACCAGGCCTGGCCTGTGGTTTTTTCTTAATGCAGCAGACAGGGGTACCTTTAAAATCAAATGTGGAGACACATCACTCCTCTACTCAAATCCCCTCAGTAGCTCTCTGTCTCACCCAGAGAAAGGTACAATCCTCAGGATGGTGCAACAGACCCCATTGCAGCACTAAACTTACTTCCACTTTCTCGGCCCTCAACTCCCCTGCTCCAGCCTCTTCAGTCCTGCCTGGTTGCTGTTGCTTGTACACACAAGTGTGCTTCTAGCTCCAGAGCTCTACCCCTGATGTTTTCTCTGCCAGAAATGATCTTCCCCCTGGCATTTTCATGCCTTTTCCCTTTACCTCCTTCCAGTCTTTACTGAAAAGTCACTTTCTTGGGGAGGCCTTCCCTAACCACTTAAAATGGTTAAAATGCACTTAAAATGAAGGCCCCTCACTCCCCTGCTGCCCATCTTGTTTCATGTGTGTCCATAGCATTTACCAACTTCTAGTGGACAACACAGCTTATTTTGTTTATTGTCTGTCTCATCACACATAGAATACAAGCTCCACAAGGGCAGAGACTTATACCCAGACCTGAGTACATAGCCAGGCACACAGCAGGCACTCAATAAGCGTTTGTTGAATGAAGGAATGAAAACAGGATAGAATCATTGTTGGGCAGAGTCTGGGAAATAGTTACTTTCACATACTATTGAGAATGTAAATTGGTGCAATATTTCTAAAGGATAACGTGGCAATAGGGATTGAAGTCTTAAAATGTATAGCTCTTGTGTAACATCAATTTTACTTTGAGAAATTTATCATAAGTATATTAGTTAGAACACTTTGGTTGCAAATAACAAGAAGCCACTTGAGCTAGCTTAAGTAATAATGGTGCAGTGATTTATTATGCTACATCCTAAGCCATATTACAAAGAAAGAAAGGAAGAATGCATTACGTGGGGCATTTAGACAGCTCTACTACACCCGCTGTTTTAAGTCAGTCTTACAGGGAAACAGATGGAGATAGAGATTTGCATGCAGAAAGTTTACTGGACAGTGTTCTTTGAATCATTACTTTAAGAGACTGAGGGAAGCAGGATTGGGCAAGGGGGTACAGGATTGGCCTGGGATACAGCTATAGTCAATGCCACAGCAATCCCATGGAGAGCTCTGGTTTTCTTCTCTACTGAGGCAAGGAGCCCAGACATTTATACTCACATAATACCAATCATTGGATATAGGTTGCCTCTGGAAAGGGTATGTGACATTGATTCAAGAGGCTTCTTTAGTCCAAGGGCAAGTCCTAGCAAGAGACTTAGCTATGAGCCACCAGTAACAAGCACGTCTGGGGGAAAAGGTACTTTGGTTGTGAAAGGGGGCCCTCTGCAGATCCAAAAGTTTAGTTTCCTTCAGGGCTTAGAATAATTGGAAAGAGACATCTGGATGCTGTCAGGGCTCTTGCTCATCATCCTGGCACTCCTCTCTCAGTCTGGACTACTTCCTAAGTTTCTTATTCCACGTGGTCAAAGCTTATTTCCATCAACCCCAACTTAAACATTCAGCTTCATCCTCAGACACAGGGTAACTGAATAGTCCTGCTTGGGTCACTGTCCATCCATGGACCTGCCAGACAACTCTAGTAGAGGGGGAAGTTACGTGGTATTAACATGGTGACAGGGAGGCGGAGCAAGATGGCAGCCGAGTAACAGCTTCCTTGCATCTGGGCACCGTGAGTCTGGGGAGATAGGACTCCAGGCATCTCTGGCTGGTGGGAACTGCCTATCATCACTCCTATGAGGATACAGGGAGTCAGCGAGAGACTTCTGGACCCCAAGAGGAGGTCTAAAACAGTGGAAAACCGGCAAGTGGTCGCGTGTGTTCAATCCATCTAAACCCGCCTACAACTGTAAGTTCAGTAGCAGCAAGACTGCAAACCAGAAAGGCCTTACCTGTGAACTGTTTTGATGTCCTTGGACTTGGCACTGAGTTGAACTGTCTTGGGGAAGGCCTGAGCGGGAGTGCGGAGAACTTTGGCCTTGTCTAGGGCCCCAGTCTGAGCCGCTGAGCCAGACGGAGCTAATAGTGTTTGGCGGTGGGTCACACGGAACCATTGTCAGTGATCTGCCCCGGCAAGCTCCGCCCTCAGGGTCGCAGAGCTAGAAATGGGTGGGAGCTGGTAACCCAGCAACCAAGTAGCCTAAGGGTGGGGTCTGAGCCGCCTTGCAGCCCTAACCCTCAGGGGCAGAGTGAGACCGGTTTTGGCACACTGGGTAAGTGGATAGCCACTTCAGCAGTGATTCCAGCGAGAAAGCTGGGAAAGCTTCTGCTCAGCAAGTGAACAAGTTCAAAGTGCCTTTTAAGTGGGCTGAAGAGAGATTTAGGGTGTCTACCTGCTGGGGTTTGAGAAATCAGCAGCCTCCAGTCGTCTCAGAACTGTGACTAACATCTCATACCCCAGAAGACCACGTGTTGCCCAGACAATATTCAATAACATATACAAACTGCTTTGTTTTTGGTTGTGTATTTTTTTCTTTTTTTTTGTTTGGTTGTTTTCTTTTTGTTTATTTTGACGTTGTTTATGTTCTTTTGTTTTTTAATATCAATCTTTTCCATACAGATCCCTTTTTCTTTCTCAATTTTTCTAGTTTAATTATAATTTCCCATTGCTGCCTATTTCAATAACTACAACTTCATTTTTGCTAGTGTTTCTACCGCTATCATTTGGTTTTTCACCCAATTTTATCCCTGTAAAGTTTTCTGTTTGCTTGTTTTGGTTTGACTTATAGCATTTTTATCTTTTCTCTCTACTTGGTGGAGGTGGGGTACTGTGTCTGATCAGGTTAGCAAAGAGCTGCTGACCTCAAGGGAACCACCCAACTGGGCATCCCCAGAAGGTGGGGTTTTTTAAGGTTGTGTCAAAGTACCCTACTGTACACCTATATTGCCCTGTCTCCCTCTTTCTGTGCCTCTCTTCTTTTTGTCAATATTCCTTATCCCCACCCACTCTCCTTTCTCTATCTTTCTTTTTTTTATTATCACTCGGTCTTCCTTTCTTTCATCCCTTTTTTGCTCTTCAACCTTCTCATCCTTCTGGTCCTGTAACCCTTAGTCCACAGGCACAAGAACTTAAAGAGCAAGAGGAAGTGAAAGGAAAATTAGGGCAAGGAAACAGATAAAAGAAATCACTCATGAGGAAGAATCAGCAGAAAACTCCAGGCAACATGAAGAACCAGTCCAGAACAACCCCGCCAGGGACCATGAGGTAGCTACCGCAGAGGATTACACTTATACAGAAATGTTAGGAATGACAGAAAGGGAATTTAGAATACACATGTTGAAAACAATGAAAGAAATGATGGAAACAATGAAGGAAACTGCTAATAAAGTGGAAAATAACCAAAAGGAAATCCAAAAACAGAATCAAATCAGAGATGAACGATATGAAGAATATAAAAAGGATATAGCAGAGCTGAAGGAAATGAAACAGTCAATCAGGGAACTTAAAGATGCAATGGAAAGTATCAGCAACAGGTTAGACCATGCAGAAGAAAGAATTTCAGAGGTAGAAGACAAAGTTTTTGAGAAAACTCAGATAGTAAAAGAGGCAGAAAAGAAGAGAGAGAAAGCAGAACGTTTACTGTCAGAATTATGGGACTTTATGAAGCGTTCCAACATACGAGTTATAGGAATTCCAGAAGGGGAGGAAGAATGCCCCAGAGGAATGGAAGCCATACTAGAGAATATTATAAAAGAAAATTTCCCAAACATCACCAAAGATTCTGACACACTGCTTTCAGAGGGATATCGGACCCCAGGTCGCCTCAACTCTAACCGAGCTTCTCCAAGACACATTGTGATGAACCTGTCCAAAGTCAAGACAAAGAAAAGATTCTGCAAGCTGCCAGGAGTAAGCGCCAGTTGACCTACAGGGGCAAATCCATCAGAGTGACCGCAGACTTCTCTAATGACACTTTCCAAGCAAGAAGACAATGGTCATCTACCTTTAATCTACTTAAACAGAACAATTTTCAGCCCAGAATTCTGTACCCTGCTAAGCTAAGCTTCAAAATTGACGGAGAAATCAAATCATTTACAGATATACAAACATTGAAGAAATTCGCCACAACAAGACCAGCTCTACAGGAAATACTTCAACCTGTTCTGCACACTGACCACCACAATGGATCAGCAGCAAAGTAAGAACTCAGAAATCAAAGGACAGAACCTAACCTCCACACTGATGCAAAAGATAAAACTAAGCAATGGACTCTCACCAAATAAGACGAATAGAATACTACCGCACTTATCAATTATCTCAATAAATGTTAATGGCTTGAATTCCCCACTGAAGATACATAGATTGGTTGACTGGATTAAAAAACACAAGCCATCCATTTGCTGTCTGCAAGAAACACACCTGGCTTCAAAAAACAAATTAAAGCTCCGAGTCAAGGGTTGGAAGACAATTTTTCAGGTAAATGGAATTCAGAAGAAAAGAGGAGTTGCGATCTTATTTTCAGATACATGTGGATTTAAAGCAACTAAAGTCAAAAAAGACAAAGATGGTCACTTTATATTGGTCCAGGGAAAAATACAACAAGAAGACGTTTCAATTCTAAATATTTATGCACCCAATTTAAATGCTCCCAGATTCTTGAAGCAGACCTTACTCAGTCTGAGCAATATATCTGATAATACCATCATAACAGGGGACTTTAACACACCTCTTACAGAGCTGGACAGATCCTCTAAACAGAAATTAAACAAAGATATAAGAGACTTAAATGAGACCCTAGAACAACTATGCTTGATAGATGCATATATAACACTCCACCCCAAAGATAAAGAATATACATTCTTCTCATCACCCCATGGAACATTCTCCAAAATTGATCATATCCTGGGACACAAAACAAATATCAACAGAATCAAAAGAATTGAAATTTTACCTTGTATCTTTTCAGACCATAAGGCATTAAAGGTGGAACTCAACTCTAACAAAAATGCTCGACCCCACCCAAAGGCATGGAAATTAAACAATCTTCTGTTGAATAACAGATGGGTGCAGGAATAAATAAAACAGGAAATCATTAACTTCCTTGAGCATAACAACAATGAAGACACAAGCTACCAAAATCTGTGGGATACTGCAAAAGCAGTTTTGAGAGGAAAATTCATCGCTTTAGATGCCTACATTCGAAAAACAGAAAGAGAGCACATCAACAATCTCACAAGAGATCTTATGGAATTGGAAAAAGAAGAACAATCTAAGCCTAAACTCAGTAGAAGAAAAGAAATCTCCAAAATCAAATCAGAGATCAATGAAATTGAAAACAAAAGAATCATTCAGAAAATTAATGAAACAAGGAGTTGGTTTTTTGAAAAAATAAATAAAATAGATAAACCATTGGCCAGACTAACTAGAAATAGAAAAGTAAAATCTCTAGTAACCTCAATCAGAAACGATAAAGGGGAAATAACAACTGATCCCACAGAGATACAAGAGATCATCTCTGAATACTACCAGAAACTCTATGCCCAGAAATTTGACAGTGTGAAAGAAATGGATCAATATTTGGAATCACACCCTCTCCCTAGACTTAGCCAGGAAGAAATAGACCCCCTGAACAGACCAATTTCAAGCACTGAGATCAAAGAAACAATAAAAAAGCTTCCAACTAAAAAATGCCCTGGTCCAGATGGCTTCACTCCAGAATTCTATCAAACCTTCAAGGAAGAGCTTATTCCTGTACTGCAGAAATTATTCCAAAAGATTGAGGAAGAAGGAATCCTCCCCAACACATTCTATGAAGCAAACATCACCCTGATACCAAAACCAGGAAAAGACCCAACCAAAAAGGAGAATTTCAGACCAATCTCACTCATGAATATAGATGGAAAAATTCTCAACAAAATCCTAGCCAATAGATTACAGCTTATCATCAAAAAAGTCATTCATCATGATCAAGTAGGCTTCATCCCAGGGATGCAAGGCTGGTTTAACATACGCAGGTCCATAAACGTTATCCACCATATTAACAGAGGCAAAAATAAAGATCACATGATCCTCTCAATAGATGCAGAAAAAGCATTTGATAAAATCCAGCATCCTTTTCTAATTAGAACACTGAAGAGTATAGGCATAGGTGGCACATTTCTAAAACTGATTGAAGCTATCTATGACAAACCCACTGCCAATATTTTACTGAATGGAGTAAAACTGAAAGCTTTTCCTCTTAGAACTGGAACCAGACAAGGTTGTCCTCTGTCACTTTTACTATTCAACATAGTGCTGGAAGTTCTAGCCAATACAATTAGGCAAGACAAGGAAATAAAGGGAATCCAAATGGGAGCAGAGGAGGTCAAACTCTCCCTCTTTGCTGACGACATGATCTTATACTTAGAGAACCCCAAAGACTCAACCACAAGACTCCTAGAAGTCATCAAAAAATACAGTAATGTTTCAGGATATAAAATCAATGTCCACAAGTCAGTAGCCTTTGTGTACACCAATATCAGTCAAGATGAGAAGATAATTAAGGACACAACTCCCTTCACCATAGTTTCAAAGAAAATGAAATACCTAGGAATATACCTAACGAAGGAGGTGAAGGACCTCTATAAAGAAAACTATGAAATCCTCAGAAAGGAAATAGCAGAGGATATTAACAAATGGAAGAACATACCATGCTCATGGATGGGAAGAATCAACATTGTTAAAATGTCTATACTTCCCAAAGCAATCTACCTATTCAATGCCATTCCTATCAAAGTACCTACATCGTACTTTCAAGATTTGGAAAAAATGATTCTGCGTTTTGTATGGAACCGGCAAAAACCCCGTATAGCTAAGGCAGTTCTCTGTAACAAAAATAAAGCTGGGGGCATCAGCATACCAGATTTTAGTCTGTACTACAAAGCCATAGTGGTCAAGACAGCATGGTACTGGCACAAAAACAGAGACATAGACACTTGGAATCGAATTGAACACCAAGAAATGAAACTAACATCTTACAACCACCTAATCTTCGAAAAACCAAACAAGAACTTACCTTGGGGGAAAGACTCCCTATTCAATAAATGGTGTTGGGAGAATTGGATGTCTACATGTAAAAGACTGAAACTGGACCCACACCTTTCCCCACTCACAAAAATTGATTCAAGATGGATAAAGGACTTAAATTTAAGGCATGAAACAATAAAAATCCTCAAAGAAAGCATAGGAAAAACACTGGAAGATATTGGCCTGGGGGAAGACTTCATGAAGAAGACTGCCATTGCAATTGCAACAACAACAAAAAGAAACAAATGGGACTTCATTAAACTGAAAAGCTTCTGTACAGCTAAGGACACAATAACCAAAGCAAAGAGACAACCCACACAATGGGAAAGGATATTTGCATATTTTCAATCAGACAAAAGCTTGATAACCAGGATCTATAGAGAACTCAAATTAATCCACATGAAAAAAGCCAACAATCCCTTATATCAATGGGCAAGAGACATGAATAGAACTTTCTCTAAAGACGACAGACGAATGGCTAACAAACACATGAAAAAATGTTCATCATCTCTATATATTAGAGAAATGCAAATCAAAACATCCCTGAGATATCATCTAACCCCAGTGAGAATGGCCCACATCACAAAATCTCAAAACTACAGATGCTGGCGTGGATGTGGAGAGAAGGGAACACTTTTACACTGCTGGTGGGACTGCAAACTAGTACAACCTTTCTGGAAGGAAGTATGGAGAAACCTCAAAGCACTCAACCTAGACCTCCCATTCGATCCTGCAATCCCATTACTGGGCATCTACCCAAAAGGAAAAAAATCCTTTTATCATAAGGACACTTTTACTAGACTGTTTATTGCAGCTCAATTTACAATCGCCAAAATGTGGAAACAGCCTAAATGCCCACCAACCCAGGAATGGATCAACAAGCTGTGGTATATGTATACCATGGAATACTATTCAGCCATTAAAAAAAATGGAGACTTTACATCCTTCGTATTAACCTGGATGGAAGTGGAAGACATTATTCTTAGTAAAGCATCACAAGAATGGAGAAGCATGAATCCTATGTACTCAATCTTGATATGAGGACAATTAATGACAATTAAGGTTATGGGGGGGGGAAGCAGAAAGAGGGATGGAGGGAGGGGGTGGGGCCTTAGTGTGTGTCACACTTTATGGGGGCAAGACATGATTGCAAGAGGGACTTTACCTAACAATTGCAATCAGTGTAACTGGCTTATTGTACCCTCAATGAATCCCCAACAATAAAAAAAAAAAAAAAACATGGTGACATCTGTTGTGATCACTTGTCGGAGGTAAAAAAAAAAAGGGAGGGGGCAAACCTGTGCTTGGCTGTGCCATATCTATTAAAGTCAGAGAAAAAATGTCAAAGCTTATAAAGTAAAATGTTAACAGTGGTTAATTTTTGGTAGAGAAATTAACAATAGTTTTCTCTTTCCTCTTTTTTGTTTTGCATATATATCCTTGTAATTTTTCTATGTAGAATAAGAATATTTTAGTAATATCTAACAGGTTCTTTTTTTTATGTAGTCTGGTATTTTGCATAAAAAGGGCCACTAGTTATAGATTATAGAAAGACTATTTCTATTAAGGAAATGTTCTGGGAACCGGTATAAAAAAATAATCTGACTTGACTTTGCAAATCTTATTCCCCTGAACTGCAAACAAACTAAACAATGAAAAGTCAAATGCTCATCTGTTATAATTAACCTTCCTACATCCTGGCGCTCCTTAATCCTCTATCATGAGACCACGCAGTAAGTACACACTTCTAACAAAACCATCCATTTCGCTTTTGTCAAAATGTAGTTCAAAACAGGGCAATGTGAACCATTGACCAGAATGTCATCGATATCCTAGTGTGCGCCCCACCGGGAGGTGCGGCACAGCAGCAGTCTGCTTGCAATCCCTGTGTCAGTGTTCACATTTACAGGAGCGTATTCAACCATTCGCTCAATGCAGGTTTGCTGAGCCCCTCCAGGCTGGGAAATAGAAAGAGAAACACAGCAGAACCACACTCTAAATGTGCTAAGGAGCCAGTAGGAGCAATGATAGAATGTGCATGTGGGCATATGTATAAAATACATTTTAGCACATATATTAGTTATAATAAAATATATACAATGTAAAATGCATTAAGATCCATACTTGAAGAGTCCTCTGGGAGTTAGTAAAATAAAAAGGATGAGTTACTTCTGGGCGGGGTGGCTTTACGGAAAATTTCAGTTTAAATGAAGTCTCAGTTGAACAATATCATGATAAATATATTATATATTTTATATATCTAGAAAAAAGGAGTTTTAACTAAGCATCAGCATTAACTTCTTATGACCTATACTGTCACAGGCTACACAGGCTTGAAATGGAAAAGGAGGCCCTACAGATCTGGTATTAAATATTTTCTTTTTTCTTTCCTTTTTTTTTTATTTGGAGACAGAGTTTTACTCTGTCACCCTGGGTAGAGTGTCATGGCATCATAGTTCACAGCAACCTCAAGCTCTCTGACTCAAGCAATCCTCTTGTCTCAGCCTCCCCAGTAACTGGAACTACGGGCTCTGGCCACAACATCCAGCTACTTATTCTATTTTTAGTAGAGATGTTGTCTTGCTCTTGCTCAGGATGGTCTCGATCTCCTAAACTCAGGCAATCTACCTACCTCAGCCTCCCAGAGTGCTGGGATTACAGTTGTGAGCCACGATATCCAGCCCCTAATATTCAGAATTTTCAATTAAATAAAACTCTAAGTCATAACTTTGGGAGAGGGAAAAGCAGGGTAGAGTTTTAAGGCCCTGGGGATCTGGGAGACTGGAAAGGACTGTAGACAGTGAATGCTGTCAAGGCTGATTCCCTTACTCTAACAGATGCCCTGGTCTGACCTGGATCCCCCAAAACAAACAAATGCCAGTGCTTTTCTAAAGGAAGTTGTCCTGCACAAAGAAATAAGCTGGAAAAATGAATTAACTGTTTCATCAAGTAACGAGATAATAATGTATGTCAAATGGTAGAAAACACATTGTTTCCCAGTATAGTTGGGATGGGGGAAAAGGCTTTTTGAACTAAGGAATGTGGAGGGACAAACTTAATACACCGAGGACAGAAAAAGGGCGGAGAACAGAGGCATTGCCATGCCAAGAGAAGCCTTTTCTCATCTGATGTTTTCTTCTTTTGGTTGGGGCTAGCAGGGTATTTCTCCCTGTCTCTGGAGGTTATCTTTTCCTAATTTGCATTGTTCCTCAGAAGAAACACAGGAAACACAGGAAGACATTCTCTAAGACAGCTGCTTCCCTTCACAGCTCAAGAGGTACTGGGCACTTCAATCATTTTTAAAGCCTATGAATATGATTGAACCAAGCTCAGAATGAAAGGAGTGTTCTTTAGTCACTCATGGACACAATAAACACTCAACAGGATGTTGTTTATTCCACCTTAGATTGGAAGTTTCAAACCTTATTCTTCAGTAAAATAAATGTCATCCTATCACTCATGTGCTAAAGAATCTATTATCTTGTAATTCCTGGGAGGCAATGTCTGCGTGTTCCTATGGCACAGGTGGTCCAGTGACAGGCAGGTTCTAAGGACTCCCTTGCCTTCTTTCTCTCCCTCTCTCTGTTTAGCCAGTGTCTCCCGCCTGTGACCATCATCCAGAGAGCTTTCCAGGCAAGAGCTGCAGGTTGACTCTCCTTCAGCATTTTAAATTTCATTGTATTCTAATTACATACTGTTTCTTTCAATTGGTCTGTTCATAACATATGTAAAAATTTTATGTCAAAGCACTTTGCAAAATGCTGTGTTCACAAGTATTTTGTAAATATGGGTTGTTTGCTTTTTTCCTTATATTTCATCTTTTTTGTATGTCTGAACTTTTGGTATATTAACATCAACAAATGTTTTGTCAAGTGAATATAAATGTTAAATTTCTAAATTGAAATCAAATCAGAGCATCAACTCTAAACTCAATTTTTTAATAGCCAAATATTTATGGTATTAGGCTAACCTTTATAATAAAGGATACTCAATGAGCAAACTATCCCAATGTACAGGAATATCCCAATGATAAGAATTTGTCTTTGACTACATCTTTTTCTGCAGAAAGATAGTGTGCAGGAGAGTTGGAAGTCTGGGATTCCAAGATCTACCCTCTGAGGTTGCTGTGAGGTTCGGATGAAAGATTGTATGCAAAGCATTTCACACATTTTCTAGCATTCATTTTCAGCAGGGGACAAAATTTATTAGAATATTGTTTGGGTCATATTTCTTGCTATTTTACTCTCTAATTTAACAACAAGGCAGATTTCTCAGCTTTGGTGACAGTATAGAATTGACATAGATGGGGGGCAGAGAGAGAATGGATTTGAGAGGCAGGAAGACAGGAATATTCTTGCTGTGCTGCTTCCTGGATCCCCTTTATAGCGAAGAATTTAGGTAATATTTGAAGGTTAAAGAATAGAAACAGAAACTAGGAGACCAATTTACAAAACAAGAAATAGGAATGGAGGAGAAATGAGGAAAGCCACATAGGTATGGGAGAAAACGTGGAGGGTTTGAGAGCGCCTTGCTCCACAACTGTGGGGTACGGCAGAAGGAAGGAAGGCGTTGTAAGAAGATTTCATGTGCAGCCTAACTTGGATACCCAATAACATTCTTTTTATTTGCTTTGCAGTTTTTGGCCAGGGCCGGGTTTGAACCCTCCACCTCTGGTATATGGGGGTGGCGCCCTACTCCTTTGAGCCACAGGCGCTGCCCCCCTATAACATTCTTTGTGAAATGCAAAGTAAAGGCTACAATTCTTTTTAAATTACTTTTGCCAGATGGACTTTTGTTCAGAATGCAACTCTACGCAGAGACTAGGCCATGTAAGGTCTGGCATTCTATTGATTTTATGGTAAATTATAGTTATTAGCCAGTTGTTGACATAATTAATACTTGCCCATCCATGTATATCAATTTATGTAAGAGTCCTTTTATAAAGCCTACTTCACATACAACCAAACTGGGAATTTCATTTGAAGCTCAACTGGAAATTCTAAAACATATATACAAAATAATTTGCCTGATGTATCCATGTACCAATTACATTTTCGAAAGAGATTTCAATTATTTTGAAATTGAAAAATAGGGCAAAACAAATGTCTCATTTAATGAAAAAAATCCAATTGCTTGTTTGGCATTGCACAGTAGACAAACACATTTTATTAAGCAATTTATTACTATTTTAGACAGGTTATGTTGGTGATGCCACCATGACTGCAAATAATCTGGGAGGCAAATATGAGGTTAAAAGAGGTGGACATTACCCTGACGTTTGAGAAGAGATTGTTTCATAAAAAGAGAACTTGGCACAAGGCCTGGGTCCCTGTCTCCAGACAAAACTGATTTTTACTGAATATGGAGGACGTCAACCCACAGAAGGGAAGAAAAACATTTGATGAAACGTCCACTCCGTTCTTTATTTAGTCCTCAGGATGACCCTAACAGGCAGACATGTGCTAGTTGCCCTCCCCTCTCTCCTCCTTCAGGTGTAGCCTGGTTTTTCTACGGGAAATTCTCCTCAGCTATGAGGTTTGAGAATATTAATCCACCCAGGTTTAGGGTAACCATGATTGGCTTGCACCAATCCCCTCCTCCAGCAACACTGATGAGTTGGGGGTAGGTATATAACGCAATTCAGACCAACGAGAAAGAGAGTTCCAAGGGTCTGGAATCCTGGAAGATTCTCTCTCTTCTCTTAGAGGGAGAGGCGGAATGATGTACAGAAGTTCTGCGGCCATTTTGTTACTCAAAGGCAAAAGTCCGGTGATCAGAGAAATGGAGAGACAAGGTTCTTGGGGGGACACTCTTGGTGCTGTTGGATCAGCCTTTGCTGAAACACACCCTGACTCTAGGCTTTTCCATTGCAGAGTAAATACATTCTCTTTGTTTAAGCCAATTTAACTTAAGTTTTCTGACAATTGCAACTAAAAGGTTGCCAACTAACGGATACAGCAGGTACCTCCATTTTACAGAAGAAACTGAAATCCAGAAAGATTTAAACCTGCCCCAAATCACACAGGTAGTGAGAGGTGAAGCCAAATTGGAATCCAGGTCTTTCTGACCAGTGCTTTTTAATGATGTTCTGTGGCATTGTAGAAGGTAACAGATGATAAGGATGAGCTTCACTTTAAGAGTAAAATGTGTCTCATTAGCTTATCACAAGTGTGTGTGTGTGTGTGTGTGTGTGCGTGTGTGTGTGTGTGTGTGTGTGTGTGTGAAAGAGAGAGAGAATGAGAATGTACTCAACAATTTTCTAGTAACTCAAACATTTTTTACTGGAAAACAGGGCAATTTAATAAAATGTGAGGCCAGAGTTTTACATAATGAATCCAAATTCCTTTTTTTTTTTTTGGTAGAGACAGAGTCTCACTTTATCACCCTTGGTAGAGTGCCGTGGTGTCACACAGTTCACAGCAACCTCCAACTCCTGGGCTTAGGCAATTCTCTTGCTTCAGTCTCCCAAGTAGCTGGGACTATAGGCGCCTGCCACAATGCCCGGCTATTTTTTTGTTGTGGTTTGGCTGGGGCTGGGTTTGAACCTGCCACCCTTGGTATATGGGGCTGGCGCCCTACCCACTGAGCCATAGGTGCTGCCCTGAATCCAAATTCCTAGTTGCCTCAAGAAAGCAATCAGGTTACAGATAACATAATAAGCATCAACTCAGCAGCATGACCTTCTACATCTGTCCCCAAACTTACCAGTCTTGAAGAGGCTTCCTGCCAAGCCTCTTCTACTACCAAACTATCCTGCCTGCAATTCTCTCATGATCTCCCACCTCTATGCCCTTCCCTCTTATTTAAACTCCACCTCTCTGTCCCCTTCTATGTTTGCCTTATTCCTGTTCAGACCTCAAAGCACAGCTTCATCCATCATGAAGTCTTCATTCATTTCATCAGCTAGAAATAACTTCTCTGAACTCCCACAATATGCAATTGGTGGCCTCCTGTGGACTTTGTCATTGTTTTATTTGTAAGTCTGATCTACCCCCAGGGACTGCAAATTTTTTTTAGATTGGAATACGTTTGATTCATCTTTGTCCCCTTCGCCAAAATCTAGCATGATGCCTGGTCTATCATAGGTACACAGCAAATATTTGCTGAATAGATGAAGGCTGGATGAATTATAATTTATGCATTGTCCCAAATGTCTGATGTGGGTCCTGTTATATAGCAGGAAACAAAGGAGCTTTATGACATAGCAGTAGACACATTTTGAGCCTAGATTGTGATTTTAATCATGGAAATTCACTTCTTTTCAGCCATGTTACTTAATTGTGTAATTCTCACCCAGAATCCATAGCTATTTGGCTGATTTATAACTCACAATGTAATCAACTTGAATAAGTCATCCTTATTGTGGACACCCACATCAACAGAAAAACCGTGGCCATGTTAGGGGGATTTGATTTGTAGCCAAATCCCCTTAACCCTCTTGAAAACTACATCTGGCAGAAATCCAAAAGCTCAAGTTAAATAGACATTTATTCACACTGTGCATTAGATATGCCTGGTGACCTCAGAAAAATACACTTGAATAAAAATGCTGGCTTAAAGTACTATAATATGATTATAGTTCAGAACAAAAACTTTTACTTGAAAGCACCTATAATCATTGTACTTTTATTTAATGTGTATTTAAAAATGTATTTGACTTTCAGTCTATAAAAAATACTTTAAAAATATCTGCTATTTTTCTTGCCAGGACATAAGTATTCTATTAAAATATGTATTTAAAACAAATTCAAAAGAATTTCTTTTACCACCCCAACCCCCCAACTTGGTTGGCTACTCCAAATGAGTGGTCATTTTGACATTATGTCAAAATAAATTTTATCACAAAATTTAAAAAACATAAGTGTGGGTTTTGGAAGACTTTAACCTAGGTTTCACAGTAATACCTATGGTGCTACTGACTTGTTTTTGAGACAGAGCCTCAAGCTGTCACCCTCAGCAGAGTGCTGTGACATCAAAGCTCACGGCAACCTCCAACTCCTGGGCTCTAGCAATTCTCCTGCCTCTGCCTCCCAGGTAGCTGGGACTACAGACACCAGCCACAACACCCAGCCTATTTTTTGGTTGCAGCCTTCATTGTTGTTTGGTGGGCCAGGGCTGGATTCGAACCCACCAGCTCAGGTGTATGTGGCTGGCGCCTTAGCTGCTTGAGCCACAGGTGCTAAGCCTCTACTGCCTATTGAACTAAGATTTCCTCTGGGTGCTGAGCAATTAACAAAAATCCTTTTGTCCTGGAACAAGGATGGAAAAACCTTCTTCTCATTCCAATTTTAAATTCCACTTGCTCTTCCCTTCACATCAACACCCCCCACCCCAGAGCTTCTACAAACATAATTTCTTTTCACTTTTGAAGTGATCTAATAAGGACTGAGCAGTGTTTCCTCAGCAATATGCAATTCCTAATTCTGTGCCTAACCAGACGGCCACCTTCCCTTGTATCATAATTTTGGTCCAAGTATCTTTTGCTACTATAGCAAGAACTGTGTAGGAGAACTGATTAAGTTTCTGATATTTAAAGAAGGTTTCTTATATATTTTTCAAATTGAGTTTTACGTCATTTTTAAGGCCTGATATTACTTCTATAAATATAATTTAGGCACCCTCTGGTGGTCAATAGAACACAATTATCCTCAACATTAGTTTGAGTTATTTAAGCTTAAAGGCCAATTTTATGGTTCGTGACATATTCTTTTATATATGTATAGTTTTATTGTCTGAATTCTCATGCTGGAGAAAAATTCTGGGCGGCGCCTGTGGCTCAAGGAGTAGGGTGCCAGCCCCATATACTGGAGGTGGTGGGTTCAAACCTGGCCCCGGCCAAAAACTGCAAAAAAAAAAAACAAAGAAAAATGTTGCCTTCGTCACTTGTGTGCATCCGGCTTTGTCTTGTGAAAGTGCTATTTACAAATCATGAAATACACCAATATCAGGTAAGGTATTAATTCAGAAAGTCTGAGATAAAAGGGAGGGAGGAAACAAAACTCACCTGGATTAAGGAAAACATTATTAAAAACAGACCAAATACACTTTGAACAAATTCACACAATGGAAAAAAATACTTCAACTGGTAACATAAATATAGGATAAAGACAATGCCACATATTGTGAATATTTAAATAATTTTACTATCTTTAATCAGTATAACTCAGGAGTAGAAAGTGTTTTCGTCACATTAGCAGAAATAGGCTATTTTTTCCTTCAAAAGCAAAACTCTATACTATTTTGGGAATTGTGCTAATAGCACTGGTGTTCCTAGTGTTTAAAGCTGTGTCGACATGATAAAGTGCTATAATTTTAACTTGTTATTCTGAAGCAAAGACTGCCTCATTCATTTCTGCTTCATTCAACACTGAAGAACAAATCAATGTTTACCAATGGGAGTGAAGCTAAATGGGTAACAAAAACAAAACCCAAAACACTTGTGGTAAGTCATTAGTTTAAAACACAGAAAAACAATTTTAAAGGGCTGTGTTTAGTCAACGAAACTTAAATAAAAACAAGAAACTGTTTTAGTAGATTTAAAATGGACTGTTCAGTGCATACTTCTAATTTTAATCCTCTTAAATTTGAAAATGTTGCTTTTTTATGATAAATACATCATATTACTATAACATACTAGAAATGAAATAGCAGAACTAATGCTTTAATAAAATATGACTTCTTCATTGCATTAGGTATTTATCAGCACCTTAAATACATTGAAGATTTAAATAAAAACACCATCCATTTTAACATAATTCAGGTAAGATTTTAAAATCACAGAATGGCAGATAAACCTAAAAAGGACATTAGAGACAACTTAGTATCATCCTTTTCCTTTTATAATGGAGGAAGGTAAGAACTAGCAAGGGAAAAATGTTTGTCTAAAAATCTAACAACTAGTTAGTAATGAGCAAACAAATCTAGCCCTTCTATGTGCTTTCCTGTTAAGTACAGAATTAAATCTTTGAATGAAAACATGTTTTGAAAAGTCAATTCATTCTTCGTCCTTTTTTATACACAATCTAAGTCACCACCCATAATAATCACCTCCAAGTTGTTGACGCCCTTCCTTACATTGAATCTGTAGCTGAAAGGCTCTTGCTTTATTTTCAGCCAAGTGAGAAAAGAAGCACAATCTATTCATCACTGAAGAAATGTGCTATAATAAAAAGCAATAATACTTTCGGGACAGGAAGTTTGATCAAGTATAGAGAGCATTTTGTTGGAGTATCAAACCCTTTGGAAGTCAGTTGAGAGGAATGACTTGTAGAAAGCCAGATGTTTTAAAGCAAAACAAGGCAACATTCACACAGCATTGTTCCGAATAGTACCCTAAAAACAGCTGTGTACGTACCAAGGCTTGTAGAGAAGTCCTCTACAAGGACTTGGGAGAGGAGGAGGAGTTTGCGCTGAGCCTATCACTAGGATTCAGCTGTGTCTGGCCTAGAGGGTGCACAGCTGGTCCAGCAACCAAAGCCTGGCTGTAACATGGGAGGGTGCATGTAAACACCAGGCAGATAATTTCCCTCTGATTCATCTCCAGGATAACCCATCAAGGCACCGAGAAGTACTAACAAGCTTAGCTGCAGCATTGCTCTGCTCTAATAAAGCTTAACAAAGAAGAAAGGCACTTTTCCTCTCAGATGGATTGGAGACATAGTTCTGAGTAGAAGGGCATGTTAATAAAGACTTCTGGGAACAAAAATACAACTTCCCAAACTCTAAGAAGCCCCTCAAATGCAAAATGGCTCAGGACAAAATACTCTCCTTGCTACTCTGCTTCTAATACTAAACAGATTTTTCTTTTTAAATTCAAACCATGCAACCTCTAACTTGATGGGGGATGGAGGGTGGGGGAGGTGGTGGGAATAAGTGTAAGATTTTCCTATCAGTTCTGCCAGTAAATAGGTGCACACATTTGGGGAAATCTTTTAACCACTGGCCAATTTTCTTATCTGTAAATTGAGGAAGTTTGGTAGCTTCCTGTTTGAAATTTGATGAGTCTATGTGAAAGGTAAATTTTTTTCTTTTAAATTATAGAGGTAAAAACTTTGAGATTCCAAAGGATACTGGGGACTAACATAGGGCCTCGTATTAGTCCTAATCTCCTTGAAAGTGTGTGAAAAATTTTTGGTGTGTATATGTACGTAAGCACTACACCAGGAAAAGGGAAATTAGGTCCCCCCAAATACTGAAGACCACTGTTGAGACAGTATATGGATAAATCAGTTTCTGATTTATCTGACTGCCCAGCAGATTAGGAGCAATCTTTACATGCTTATAATATCTGTCCCACAAAGCCGCCTTGAGTTTCTCATTTATCTTCATGAGCTGTCTGTAATTTTTCATGAGCAAAAAGGCTGTTCAAAATCAAGAGTCCTTTTTCATTAAAGATTTAAAATTTTGCAGATTTCAAAATTTATTTTTATATTAGTGGCTAAAGGAGAGCTATTTTACGTTAGAAAATTTCAAACATGTACCGTCAAAGATTTATTTGTCCATTCATGTTGAATTATTTTAATATTTGTTTCTTCTTGAATTAACTGACTTGAAACAAAAGGCTTGGCTCCTCCTTCCAGCCAGCTTTTCTTCTTCTGATGCTTGAGTCAGCTGTGAAATAATGATGATGAATTAACTGTGTTCTATCTGGAGAACAGTAATAATTCTCATTTTTGTAACAATTTAATCTCTATACATTAGAAGTTATTTATATAATATTATTAAGAATTAGTTGAAAATTAGAAAGAGGAAAATGACAGTAGGGAACCTGAGGAACTAAAAGAGGATGGATGAATGTAGAAAGAAATGGAAACCAAAGAGAAGATCTACACGATTAGCTACCAAAATAGTGTCACATCCCTAAGCAGAGAAAGAAGAAAAGAGAAGAAATTCCTTAAACAGGGAACTAATATAGCAAGTAAAGAATAATGACTTTTTGAATACATTAAATGAAAATAACGAAAACCATCATAATTGAGTTTTTCAATAACATTTTTTGGTTGATAATCTCCAGGCGTTATGATTCCTAAGGCAAAGACCAGGTCAGGCAAAGACCAGGTCAGGCGAGAACATCACAGAACGATGTTGCCAGTGATTATCACATAAATACGAAAAGCTCAGGAGAACAATCTTCTATGGAAATGCTTTATTTTTTTTTCCTGAGACAATACTAAAGAGGTAAAATGTGAAGGGAAGAAAATTAAGCATCGACCTTTTATCAAATTATTGAAAGCAATCCCAGATGCTTAAATGACTCCTGTTTGCATACATATATATGACAATCCGATCAGAACTACTAGCAGCGCTAAGTCCCCTTGGTAAGAAAGCAACACCTCGTGCCTCCGGTCCTCTCCAGGCGCCCTGCCCGAATCCCGCAGCTTCAGGTCGCAGCTCCAGTCCCGGTTGACCCCGAGGGCGCCAGGACGATACACCCTAAAACGCACCCGGCCCCCAGACGACCCCGCCTGGGTGCGGTATTCACGGTAATCACATCCAAGAGTCCTCCCATGACTCTTCCTTTTTGAAGCAACAGCTCAATGTTCTCCTCTCCGCGCCTCCCCAAATCCCATTCAAGAAAAAGCCTGGGATTTAAACGAAAACGCACGCCGCCTCCGCCCCATCCTGCCTCCGCTCAGGACCGCCGCCCCTTCCCCCCGCCGGCCAGGGAGGGCGCGCCCCGCGCCCCCGCGCCCCCGCGCGCGCCCGTTGCCATGGGAACGCACTCCGCCGGGCCGCCCGAGGGAGAGGCGGGAGGCGGCTGGGCGGCCGAGCTCGTGGGAGACGCTATCGCAAGATGGCGTCTGCGCGGCCGCCGGGTGCAGAGTGAGCGCTCCCCTCCGGGAGCTCCGCGAGGCTGCTCCTTTCCCCGCCGCCGCCGCCGCCGCTGCGGCGCCGCCTCTGCGCCTGCGATTGCGCCGCCGCCAACCCTCCTGCCTCGCAGGTACCGCCGCTTGCGCGCACGCTCCTGGCTGTAGCCAGATGGCAGCGACAAGTGCCGGCTAGCACCGGGCTAGCGGGGCTCCCGGGCAGGGTGCGCCCGACACTAACGCGTGAATAACTTTTTCTTGCAGCGCCCCCTGCACCCCGGCCTGCAGCCTCCCCCGGCGCCGGCGCTCCCGCCACGCCCCTCCGGCCCCCCACTCCCTCTGAGGTGCGTGCGCGTCGGGCCGATGCGGTGATCTCGGGCTGCCTGGAGCAGCGCGCGGACTGGCGGCCGGCGACGAGCGGGCAGACAGCGCCGTTACAATGGCCCTGACCCTGTTCGGTAAGTGCTGCGGTCTCCCCGCGTCGCCGCAGGTGGGCCGCGCCCTGGGGCTCGGGGGCGGGGGCTGCGGGCCCGGGCGCCTGGCAGGGGGCGCGGCGCTCCGTGTCGGGCGCAGGTCCGGGGCTGGGCAGTCGGGGCGCCCCGGGCGCCGGGCTGGCTCCCTCGTGCCTCTCCCATTGTTTCCTCTCCAGGCAGGGCCGATGGGCGTGTGCTCCCCTGGCCAGTTCTGGGCTGGGCGGCTCTGAGGTCCTGGGTGTTTTCAAAACGCAAGACAGTTCTCTAAGATGCCAACTAGGGAGCGAAGTTGGCAGGTTGTTTCCAGACCTACCTTTCCCAAGTCGGTAAATAAGGTTCTTGGAAAGTTTATTTATTTTGAACGCGATATCTGTGCATCTCCAACCTTTTTGGAATTGCCCAATGTGTGTGTTGCTTCCTGTTGGATTGTAGGGGGATTTTTTTTGGACTCAGTATGATCCGTTGGGAACAAGAATGAATTCTGAACTTAATATTGGTTAAAATTGGAAATGTTTGAGCTAACGAATGAGAGGAGACAGAAGAAAGTTGATTACTGGAGGATAACTGTAATCTCAGGAGAATATCTTTGAGTATTCATTAGGGAAAAAATGATATTTTTCTGATGTAATTACTGCAACACTGTAGTTTCTGGGTTAGACTTCAAGGTGTCTTTTCCTCCTGAGTCTGCAGTGATGATGAGTTGGGAAGGACTGAAAAGATACATTGTTTTTTCAAAACCAGGCTGTGGTGCACACCTGTATCCCACTTAAAGAAAACTCTTATGTGAAAATTAAGGTGTTCAAAGTACTCAACTTTTCGGAGAAGCAAAGCACAATGATATGTAATTGATAGCTGTAAATACCCTAAGTTATTCATAGTATCAAGTTTCCAGTTGAGTTTTAATTAGGTCTTTTGGTCAAGCACATTAGAGGTGTCATATACCTCAAATGTTTTTTGATTGTAAATACCTCAAAGTGAATTAAGCTTCTGGTACCGAAGTGTTACTTATATAGCCATCTTATTTTATATATTAAACATAGATCCTAAGAAGTTATTTCCCAAGGCCACATGGCTCTTGCATAGCAAAACTGAGCCTAGAATACATTTTGCCAGGCTTCACTCTGGGACTATGTTTACTATGCTAAATACACTACTAGAAGTGGTATTTCTTACTTAGTGTTGGTTCTCTGTAAGTACTTCCAAAGAACATTTGATTCTTTTTCTTGAAAAATAGTAAAAATCTCATTTTTCCCCAATACCTTATACCCAATCTACATGATTTAATATAAGCATTTTCCTTAAATGTGGACTTTTTTTGATACAAAGTTAATGTTGGAAGGCTCTACCATAGCTGATATTTTTCTTTGAAGAAGCTGTTGTATCTTAATATGTAACAGTAAGATTTCCAGAAGTACTGTTACATATTAAGATACAGGGCGGTGCCTGTGGCTCAGTCCGTAGGGCACCGGCCCATATACCGAGGGTGGCGGGTTCAAGCCCGGCTGCGGCTGAACTGCAACCAAAAAAAAAAAAATAGCTGGGCGTTGTGGCGGGCGCCTGTAGTCCCAGCTACTTGGGAGGCTGAGGCAAGAGAATCACTTAAGCCCAGGAGTTGGAGGTTGCTGTGCGCTGTGTGATGCCATGGCACTCTACCGAGGGCCATAAAGTGAGACTCTGTCTCTACAAAAAAAAAAAAAAAGATTTCCAGAAGTAGGTTCCTCTTTAAAACTATTTCTGACTAAATACCTTTTCCTTCCTAAAGAAATATTCTTATTCTGCATTTTCCAGGTTTGTTTTTAAAACTAAGATTTATAGGTCATCTACTTTTAGAATACTGACATTCCTGACAAGTAAAAAGGGGTAAATTGGGGAGAAAATGCTCTCTTAAAAAGATTCCTAAGTACAAATCTTTTAACTACTGAGATGAAGATGAGGATGGGAGCAGCATGGAATTCAACCTGTAGCAGAAAGTATGAGAAACTACATCTACCTCTCAGAATGAGTCGTATTTTTAAAATTTTAAAGTCCACTTGTGGCAAAGTAGATTTAGCCCATAATATTCAATTTGTTGAATTGTGAACATTTCTGTATCATAAAGCAAAGTACAATTGCTTACAGAAGCTATTTTTTAAGCAGTGATACAACAGCAATTTTTTTTTTGAGATGGAGTCTCACTATGTCACCTTCGTAGAGTGCTGTGACGTCACAGCTCACAGCAACCTCAAACTCTTGGGCTTAAGCGATTCTCTTGCTTCAGCCTCCCAAGTAGCTGGGACTACAGGTGCCTGCCACAACGCCTGGCTATTTTTTGTTGAGGTTGTCATCATCATTGTTTAACTGGCCGGGGCTGGGTTTGAACCCACCAGCCTTGGTGTACCTGGCTGGCGCCACCATAACCACTGTGCTAGGGGGTGCTGAGCCAGTAGCTATTTTAAAAAGTGTTTTAATGTAGACCACTCATCATCAATCACCCAAGATGTCTGTTAAAAAAATGTAGATTCCTTTGCCTGGAGACTAGGGGGGAGGGGATTTTTAAAGGGACTCCCTCTGTGATTGTTATGCATACTCAAATTTGAGAACCATTGTATTGAGGACTAATACTAGGAGATTTGATCAAACTTATCCAATTCAAAAAAGCTTTTTGTATGTATTAAGAGAATTATCCAAGCGTTAGAAGAAATGGATTTTATTTCAGGTTTTACTATCACATAACTAGGTGGTCTTAGTTGGAAGTGCCTCATATCTGACTATGTTTATTCTTAATGACCAACTTAGAACCAAAGAGCATGAAGTAATAAAGTTCTGTAAGATGGTGGTGACAAGAGGTAAAGCCAAGCACCTGGACTCCCGTCAGTCACCAAGTCAGAGCTCAAGAGGGGTCTCCCTTAGCCTCTCCAGAGTCAGCACTGCCAGGACCTTAGCCTGTGTATCATGGTTATATTAGTTAGCTTTGTCCAACCAGAGTTTAGTCCAGTTACTCACTTTTTGTTTTACGTTTCCATTCAGGCTTTTTATAAATGCAAGGAATATTTTTTTATAGGAAGTTAGTGAAAATTAGCTTAGTTTTTAAAAAGTGAGAGTCTCTAAAATGACCTAATAGAATTTTACATTTTATACATTTACTTTTTTTCCCTTGTAAGTATGAACATTGTAGGAACTAAAATACTTGTTAATTAAGCTGAAGAGTGAAGAACATCTCTCTTGTCCTTGCTATTAATCATCTTTGCTGTTTAAAGGATTTTTTATGCAGATTTTTAAATTCTAGGATAAAAGATCCAGAACCCAGTCTTTTTTTTTTTTTTTTTTTTTTTGTTTGAGACAGAGTCTCAAGCTGTTGCCTTGGGTAGAATGCCATGGTGACATAGCTCACAGCAGCCTCAAACTCTTGGGCTTAAGTGATTCTCTTGCCTCAGCCTCCCAAGTAGCTGGGACTACAGGCCTGGCTATTTTGGTGTTGTAGTTGTCATTGTTGTTAGGCAGGCCCAGGCTGGATTCGAACCCGCCAGCTCTGGTGTATGTGGCTGGAGCCCTGGCTGCTGAGCTACAGGTGAGGAGCTGACCCCAGACTCCAGTCTTTCACGATTTTACAATCTCATGTCAGACTTAAAAATGTTCTTTGAAAGTTTAAGGATTCGCAAACATTTTTCTTCACCTTACAAATAAACCTACATCTTAGTATTAGCCTTGAGATATATATGTATGTATATATACACACACACACATCAAGTTTTATATATGTGTAAAACTTATATATTTAAAACTATATATAAAATATATTATATTTAAAACTATATACTAAGCTATGTATATAGTTTTAAAATGCCCACATGTCAAAAATTATTCAATTGTAGTTCAGACTCTGCTCTCACTTACCTTGCTCATTTTTTCAGCAAACTTCTATCACGATGTACAAGAGACATAGTCCTTGTCTCCTTAGAGCTTATATTCTAGTGGCACTCCAGAGTCTTCCAGAACTATCGGGAATGCACGTCATTCACTAATTACCTAATTCCTTATAGTTAGTGGCATCTAACTACACACCATTCCATGTAGGCTTTGTTAGAACTTTGCCAGAGAGCATGTGTTCTCTGGTAATTGCTATGATAAAAAGAAACTTTCAGATCGTCTAATTTAGGACTTTTTAGCCGGTATATCTGATAGAATGTACTGATTGGCCACACCAATGGAGTCCTAGTTGGCAGAGCTGGGTGAATAAGCATTCTGCCAGCTCGTGCCTTGGCAGAACTTTCTGTCATTTATAGCTTAATGGGGCTGTGGTTTATAGCCCAGACCGACCGATGAGATTGGGAACTCTGTTATGATCCAGCTGGGCTGGCTGAACCTTGAATAATGCTCTTCTCTATCTGGACAGAGTTAGATCTGGCGGTGTTGCTCCTCCCTTTATTTTCTGTTTGCTCTTGTTGCCATTTACTCACCTTTGTCCCTTCTAATGCTTACAATTTTGCTGTAATTTCTTACCATCTTTGCTCAGTCTGTTCTGCCATGGAAGCCTCCGTTATCTTTATTCGGCATCCGTCACTACCCTGGCACTCCTACCTATGGACATCTGTGTAGAGAGCCTTTGGAGCAGGCGAACGGTGATGGCATACTCTTTGTGATGCAGTGAAAAAATTTTGTGATTTCCCATATGACTGAAATTAAAATTTATTTTTAAAAAGACAAGTCAGCTGAACATTTTCAATATAATTTATTTGAAAAAAAAGCTAATTTTATAGGAAACTCCCACATGACTACACTCTTTGCTCACATTTTTCTTTTTCAGGTGTTTCAAAGAATATGAGAGGGTAGTCCAGTGGTGAGAACCCTTCTTGTTTTCTCTCAGAATGTTTTATATTTTCAGCTGTTATTAAAGTCGACATTTTTGTTGAAATAATTATCCATATTCCTTTTCTTACTGGTTTCAACATTTAATACTGTATTTCATCTGGGTACCTGTAGTCCCAGCTCCTTGGGAGGCTGAGGCTGGAGGGTCACTTGAGGCCAGGAGTTCAAGGCTGTATTGTGCCATGATTGCATCTGTGAGTAGCCAGTACCTTCCAGCCTGGGCAATACAATGAGACCTCCATCTCTTAAAAAAAAAAAAAAAATATATATATATATATATATATATTAAAATTATATTTATAATATATGTATTTTAAATTATACTTATAATGTTATATATATTTCCATAATATTTCAGCTTTAAATTTTATCTTTTAATGTGTGGAGGAGCTGATACTATGTAAGAGAGATAAAAGAATTTTAGCTGTTACAACTCTTAAGTTACCATCTGTGTACAGCATAAAGGAATATTAGTGATGTAGTCTTTTGAGTCACAGCTGTCTCTGTAGATAGTCTTCCTGTAAGCAGCCTGATACTTGAAATTAAAGATAGTGACATGTATAATTATAAAAATTTGACATTCTTATTAAGAAAAGAGTTTTAGTTTCTTGTAGATCAATTTTTCTCACCCTTTTTTCACTTCTGCCCCAGCCTTTTAGACATTTTTTCCTAATTGTTCTCCCTATGAAAATTTATTACCAGGGATATACTGTATCTCTGTTTATGACATGTATGTATCTGATTTATGCATACAAAGTATGTTTTTTTTTTTTACCCCAGCCTCATCATTGAGAATACATGTTTTAGACTACTTTAAAGCAGTCATAAGAGAATTAGGCAGAGAAATACTGTTCAGTAATGCTTTATATGTTATAATAGTAGTTCTAAAGCTATAATAAGTTATACCTTTTTTGTTAGATTGGCTTAACTTAGGAACTTTCTATCATCTTGAGATCAGCCATAACAAAGAATACCTAGTAAGGGTATAGATTTTCTCAAAAGTCCCTTTAATAATAATAATATCCTTTGATGTAGCTAATTGATGTTTTCTCAGTCTTATATAAAAGTACCAATAATAGCATCTTTAGAAAATGATTTATCTGCAGTATGTAAACCCAATGAAATCTCTGAACTTCCTGTGCAAACTCAAGAGAAGTACTTCAGCCTAGCTTTCTAACCAGATTACCAGCAATAAGCCATTTTTACATGAAAATTTGATTTTTATTGATTAATATAGTCCTATTATCCTAAAAAAGCGGGTAGGATGAGACTTAGAAGACAGAGCATAGCATGACCACCCTTTACATTGAAGAGTCATATTAAATAAATCACGTCTGACAAAGTAAAGTTATAAGTGTACATTCTTAGTTTGGTTCCTGATTTTTTGAAAGAGTGCATATTTTATGAAAATACTAAAAAACAATTACATTTCACATTTTTTTTTTCTTGCAGTTTTTGGCCAGGGCTGAGTTTGAACCCACCACCTCCGGCATACGGGGCGCCCTTCTTGAGCCACAGGCGCCGCCCTACATTTCACATTTTTTTAAAAGAGTGAATTTTATGCTGTGTGAATTATATCTTAGTAAAAAATTACCTGTGCTTAAAGAAAGGATTAAATAGAAGAAAAAAGATCTTATTTTATTTTTAGTTTTGTATGTTAAATCTTTTCTATTTCTGAGACAGGGTATCACTTTGTCACCCTGGTTTGAGTGCATTGGTGTCATTATAGATCACTGCAACCTTGAACTCCTGGGCTCAAGTGATCCTCCTGTTTTAGCCTCTTGGGTAGCTGGGAATAGGCATGCTCCACTACACCTAGCTACTTTTTCTATTTTTCGTAGAGATGGGGTCTCACTCTGCTTCTCAGGCTGGTCTCAAACTCCTCTAACTTCTCCCGCCTTGGCCTTCCAGGGTGCTAGGATTGGGCATGAACCACACCATACCATGTCCAGACAACAATGAGTTCTAAGAACCTTTTGGAGCTTTTTACATTATTAGAAAGGTGGTGTGTTTTTTTTTGTTGTTTTGTTTTTTGCCTTTTCTTCCCCAAAGAACAAAAAAATTAAAAATTTATAGGTAAAAATGCTCCTATCCATTTTGAATGGTTGTTTTTAAGAAAGTAAGTACTTCTTGTAAAGAGTTAATGCCAACAGTGGAGTCATTTGTGGAAGAAGGGAAGATGAGGCAGGCCGGGCCTGTCACCAGCTACTCGGTGGCCTGGGAGGGGCACCTCATTGTTCTTTATCCAGCTGCACTGAAAGTTGTCCCTCTCTCTTTCCACTCTGGCTTTTTACCTTTGAATGACACTGGATTGTATATATTATGTGGTGTAAGTGTCCAACCTGTGGCCAGTGGGCTGCATGCTGATTTTGTGAGGACTGTTTTTGCTTATCTGTGGTGTTGGATATCACAAAAAGTATGCGTGGATCTTTTTTTTTTTTTCTATCAGCTCTCACTAGTGTTTGTGTATTTAATGTATGGCCCATACAGCTATTCTTCCAATGTGCAGCAGAGAAAAAACAAATTTGGATACCTGGGAAGCAAGCAGAAAAAAGATGTAGTCAAAGAAACACATCTCTACTTGAATAAATTGTTATGATCACAGACTTGACATTTCAAAAACTGGATGGGTCTTTGAGACTCTTTATGCTCCTCATTTCTTCATTTCTGCCACCAAAACATGCCTTCAGCGCTTGTGTTCTTTCTGTCTGGTACCTTTCTGTAGAACTTTGTCATTGTTCTCTAGCTCTTTAATGGCTATGGAATTTCTTTGGCAAAGATGATTTTAGGATTTTAAGTCACTCGTGCTAGGTAAGATGGACTGCAGGTGAATGGTGGAGAAAGATGTAGGAACCTCTGCTTGACTTAAATATTTTTCTCTTCATACCTCTCATGGTAAATGAATTTTATACATTTAAAATAGACTTGAAACTTGGTAAACGGTCTGTGAAGCTAGTGAATGATGCCCCATGATCATATCAATGTACACAGCTATGATTTAATAAAAAAATAAATAAAATAGACAACTATTTTAAATTGCACGTGAACTTTGTGGTCACCCTGTATTAAAGGTAAGACATGATTTTGTAGCATGTTTTACCTGTGAGAAATAATATGCTAAATATAGGTACATATCTTCCTATAGCATGAAATAATTAGAGGGTGGGGCTTTGCTAAGAAGGTATTGCAGGAGATGGTACAATAAGTGAAATTGTGAAAAAGCAAAGGACAGTTGCAAGTATGCTAGGGAATGGATGATATTATTAAGTGAGAGAAGGGAGCAGAAACAAGAGCGCCTTTCATCATTTTCTGAGACGTAAATAATCTGAGGTTTGGGTTCTGTTTTCCTGGTTTGTGTTTTGTCTACTCGTCTATTCTGTGAGTAGTTATCAGTGCTTAATATGTACCAGGTATGTATTAGTTCTGCCCTCAAGGAATTTGTATTTGCAGTGGAGGGAGAACAGACAATAAGGAAAAATATATAATGTGCCAGGGAGCAAATACAATTAATAGAGCAGGGTGATGGTATGGGACTACCTGTGTCTCAGAGTGGTCAGGAAGGCCTCTCAGGTTGGTTGGTGACTGTGGTCAGAGGCTTGAAGGAATCGCCTGATGGAGCAGATTTGAGGCAGGGCTGTGCTGGGCAGTTAGAGTAAGAGAAGGGACAGGATGGCTGGAGTGGAGTAAGCGAGGGGAACTTAGTAGGAGATAAAGAGATACCTGGGGATAGCAGATAATGGAGGTCACAGAATTTCAAGGGCTCCGTAAACCATGGTATGGACTTGAGAGTTTACTCAAAGATGGGAAGCTCAGGAGGATGGTACAGCTGAGCTGGGTATCCTCTGACTACTGTGTATCTTTAACCATCTGCCAAGGCCTTACATACCTAATCTCACTTAACTTTTACACAATTGGAGATATGAATTAATAGCCCGTTTTAGGCATTTGAGTTTTGGAGCAAGAGATCTGCATTTAATCATTTTTTCTGCCAAAATCAGCTGTATGTTCTATTCTCAAGTACAACAAAGTTAGATAGACTTCTGTGATACTGCTGGCCACTGTGACACTTCTTGTTGTGTTTTGAAAATGCAAAAAATACGCCGGCCAACAGGCCATGCCTGCTTGTCCTTTGGGACGTAACCCCAGACTATATAGTATTCTCGCTTTGTCTTTGGGGAATATGTTCCAAGACCCTCAGAAGATGCCTGACACCATGGATAATACTGAATCCTAGATATACATTTTCTCTTGTGTGTATATATATATATATATATATATCTATGATAAAATTTAATTTATAAATTAGGAACAGGAAGATTAACAACTAATAATAAAATAGAACAATTATAACAATATAACAGCATTGCTATTCTTGTGCTTTATGACTGTTATTAAATAAAATAAAGGTTATTTGAACACAATCATTGTGATACTCTTGACAGCAGATCTGATAACTGAGACAGCTAAGACAATGGAGACGGCTACTAATTGACCCATGAGTGGGTAGCACCAACAGCAAGGTTATACTGGACAAAAGGATGATTCATGTCCTGGCTGGGATGGAGCTGGGTGGGGGGAGATTTCATAATGCTGCTCGGAAAATGGTGTGCAATTTAAACTTGTGAATTGTTTGTTTCTTGAACTTTCATTTAATATTTTTTGACTACAATTGACTTTGGAAGCCAAAACCATGCACAGTGAAACTGTAGATAAGGATTACTGTAATTAGATCTAGCCCTTGCCCTAATGGAACTTAAAATATATCAATAAACTCAATGTCTGGCACAAAGCAGGCACTCAGTCCAAGTTTGTGAGTGAATAAAGAAGGACCAAAGAGCCCTCAATATCAATATATCTGTAAACTCAATGTCTGGCACAAAGCAGGCACTCAGTCCAAGTTTGTGAGTGAATAAAGAAGGACCAAAGACTAAACATGTAACAATGGACTCTCACTCTGTATGTGTAACTGGTGAACAATCTTGAATCGGTCTAAACATTCACTTTTGTCTTTTTTTCCTCTTTTACTATTTTATATTTTCCTTATTATGTGAGAGCCAATAATTGGAAACCTAAATTTGCTTCTTAAAAATTGGTTAGTTTAGACTGGGCACAATGGGTTGCATCTGTAATTCCAGCACTTGGGGAGGGCAAGGTGGGATGATTGCTTGAGGCTCAGAGTTTGAGGCCAGCCTGGACAACATAGCGAGACCTTGTCTCTCCAAAACATAAAAAAAATTAGGCAGGTCTGGAGATGGGAAGATCACTTGAGGACGGGAGTTTGAGGTTACAGCGAAGTATGATCGTGCCACTACACTCCAGCCTGGGCAATAGAGCAAGACTTTCTCTCTTAAGAAAGAAAGAAATTGGTTACTTTAATAATTTACTTCCCCCCCAAAAGTTGATTAAATAATAATTAAAAAAAATAATAATTTACTTCCCAATTTAAAATCTTCCAGTGGTGGCAGCGCCCGTAGCTCAGTGGGTAGGGAGCCAGCCACATATATTTAGGCTGGCAGGTTCAAACCCGGCCTGGGCCAGCTAAACAACAATGACCAACTACAGCAAAAAAAAAAAAAATAGCGGGGCGTTGTGGTAGGCACCTGTAGTCCTAGCTACTTGGGAGGCAAGAGAATTGCTTAAGCCCAAGAGTTTGAGGTTGCTGTGAGCTGTGACACCATGGCATTCTACCGAGGGTGACATAGACTCTTCCAGGGGTTCCCGATCACCATCAGGTCCAAATTTCCTAGCTTGCATATGAAGCTGTTAGGGCAGGAACCCTGATTGTCTTGTCTGCCTTTAGAGACTGTGCTTCAGCTGTACTGAACTACTCTCCAGAAGGAATTTACCCAGTGTGCCTTGGTGGCACCATCACTTCCCTAGCCCTTCTTGGCCTTCACTTGCCTGTTCATAGCTTGCAAAACTCAACAAGCATAGTCATCTCGTCTGTGAAGCCTTCTTCTGTGAGTTACCCCTTTTTTGCACTCATAGTGCCCTGTACCACATATCTCTGGCCTAATAGCACTTATCCTGTGGTTATATAACAGTTTGTGTATTCTGTACCCCTTCCTTTATTAGGTAAAATCCTTACTGGGAAAGCTACGGTTTTTTCTTTATACCCTTAACAGGAATGTCTGCTGCATACCAGCTACTTTGTAAGCTTTGGATGTCATGGAGTCCGTTTAATTTGGGAGTGGTTGTAAGGGCCAAATCCCTATGACATACACCTCCATTTTCCTTTCATTATGTTTTGTGCATTTTGAAAAACTTCAGTCAATGAGCCATTCTGTCTCTTCTTGGCTCCATACTCTAATGTGGATTCCCAATTGCAGGCTCACAAAAGCTTGAATAAAACAGAAATCTCTCAGGACCCAAATTCTTTGAGTTTTAACTGTAGTGTTAATAACCATCAGCAGATGTTTTGAAATTATTTGGCATAATTAGATAGCAAATTTCACTTCATTAAACTTTCGTTCATTTTCCTTTCAATAGTACAAAGGAATTGCACATAAATTAGCTTGGTTTGTTCATGTTTTACCCTCACAGTAGGAAACATAATCAAATTGAATAGGAATTCAATGTGAAAATGGCTAATATAACCTTTAGAGGTATGAAAATAAAAACAATATAATCTTTTATAGTAATAAATTTGTGTGCTCTGTGAACATTCTTATTAGTTTTCATATAGTTATTGGAGGAATAGATGTAAACAACAATTTATTTATTTATTTTTTGACAGTTTAACTGTCTCACTCTATTGCCCTTGGTAGAGAGCTGTGGCATCACAGCTCACAGCAACCTCCAACTCCTGGGTTTGGCAATTCTCTTGCCTCAGCCTCCCAAGTAGCTGGGACTACAGGTGCCCACCACAACACCCGGCTATTTTTTTTGTTGCAGTTTGGCCGGGGCTGGGCTCAAACCCCCCACCCTCAGTATATGGGGCCAGTGCCCTACCCACTGAGCCCCAGGTGCCACCCATAAACAACAATTTAAATATTTATTTTTGGTGAGGCAAAATCTCACTCTGTCACCCTGAGTAGAGTGCAGTGGTGTCATCATAGCTCACAGCAACCTCAGATGCCTAGATTCCAGGGATCCTCTTACCGAAGCCTCCCAAGTAGCTGGGACTACAGGCATGTATCATGACGTCAATCCAGCTGGGCTTTTTTTATTTTTTGGAGATAAGGTCTCACTTGCTCAGACAAGTCTCAAACTCTTGAGCTCAAGCAATCCTTCTGCCTCAGCTTCCCTGAGTGCAGGCTTGAACCACCATGCCCAGCTAAACATTTATTTATTTATTTTCTGGCTGGGGCTGGGTTTGAACCCGCCACCTCCGGCATATGGGGCTGGCGCCCTACTCCTTTGAGCCACAGGCGCCTCCTGCCCTGCTAAACATTTATATTTTTAAATGGATAAAAGAAAACTTTCATATTATTTATTAATGCCTATCATTTTTCTAGGACAAATTTGAGGTGATTTATAAAAAATTACAGTACAAGAAGATTTAAAATAGTAATCTTGGGAATTAGTTTTTATCTGTTTTTATATGTCTTATGTCATTAATTTCTTCTTTTCCCTGGATTGTTTCCCTCTGATTACAACTGTGCTTTGCTGTTCTGTGTGATAAAGCCTTTCCTTAACTTTGGTTCCCTGTCAAACACTGTCATGACTTTTTAGTCCCTCCTGTTACTGGAAGTCTGGCTCGGCCAGCTAAGACAACAATAACAACTACAACAATAAAATAGCCAGCCCTTGTGGTGGGTGCCTGTAGTCCCAGCTACTTGGGAGGCTCAGGCAAGAGAATTGCTTAAGCCCAAGAGTTGGAGGTTGCTGTGAGCTGTGACGCCATAGCACTCTACACAGGGCGACAGCTTGAGACTCTGTCTCAAAAAAAAAAAAAAGGAAAGGAAAAAAGAGCTATCTGTACACCCTACCTCCACTTTCTGTGTGCCAGCCTATTCTCGAACCCTAGGCTACTTTCATCTGTTCCCAACCAGTGTCCCACAGAGAAGTATTTTATCATAATTAGTTATGAAATGTTTGTGAATGTCACTCATTGATAGTGAAAAGAAGGGTTGACAACTGTTATAGAAGTTATGCTGCCTATAACCCCAGCACTTTGGGAGGCCAAGGCAGTATCAGTTGAGGCTAGGAGTTTGAGATCAGCCTGAGTAACATAGCCAAACCCCATCTCTGCAAAAAAATTTAAAAAATTAGCCGGGCATTGTGGTGCGCACGTGTAATCCCAGCTATACTCAGGAGGCTGAGGCAGGCGGATTGAGCCAAGGAGTTGGAAGGTGTGGTGAGCTATGATGGCACGACTGTACTGCAGTGGAAGTGACAGAACAAGACCCAGTCTTGTAAAAAGAAAAAAATTTTTCTGATACTTTCTAAAACAGCAAGGAAGATTTTATTTAAGATTGTGAGAGGATGGGTGGCGCCTGTGGCTCAGTGAGTAGGGTGCCAGCGCCATACCGAGGGTGGCAGGTTCGAAACTGGCCCAGACCAAACTGCAACAAAAAAATAGCCTGGCATTGTGGTGGGCGCCTGTAGTCCTAGCTAATCACCTAAGCCCAAGAGCTGGAGGTTGCTGTGAGCTGTGACACCACAGTACTCTACCGAGGGCGACACAGTAAGACTCTGTCTCTAAAAAAAAAGAAGATTGTGAGGGAGAGGTGTCAAGACTATTGCAATGGGGGAGGGGGAGAGAGAGAGATTGGGTTCAACTCTGAATAGAACAAGAACAAGTTGGAATTTATACAGAGCAGGTTGTAGGCGTGATGGATGGGAAGTTACTAAGATTAGATATCAAGGGTAGAGAGGAATTTTTGCTAAACTGACCTAACAGGATTCTTGTTGAGGGCAGTCCCGGGTGATCAGATGTCAAAGGTAGGGGACTAGGAATTTGATTTAGCTATCAAAGAATATCAGATATCAAAGGTGGAAGGATTCTCTCTAAACTGACTTAGCAGGCTTCTTCCTAAAACCTGGCAAGGGCCTGGGCGGCGGTTGAGGCCTACTTGAGAAGAGGGCTGCGAGGACCCTGATAAAGCTTGGTCAGGGAGAGCATCTTGTCACAACAGTCACCTGACATTTTGCTTCTGATCAACTGGAAGTGCTTTATCAATTATAGCCAGTGTCCCATGGCTTTTTCTCAGTCCTTATCTTTCTGCACTGTTTCAAGTCTTTGGTCCTTTCTCCTGGAAACTGCCTTTTTTATTATTAAATCATAGCTGTGTACATTAACGCCATCAGGGGGCACCGTACACTGTTTTATAGACCGTTTGACACATTTTCATCACACTGGTTAACATAGCCTTCCTGGCATTTTCTTAGTTATTGTGTTAAGACATTTATATTCTACATTTACTAAGTTTCACATGTACCCTTGTAAGATGCACTGCAGGTGTAATCCCACCAATCACCCTCCCTCCGCCAATCCTCCCCCCTCCCTCCCCGCCCTCTCCCCCTTCCCCCTATTCTTAGGTTATAACTGGGTTATAGCTTTCATGTGAAAGCCATAAATTAGTTTCATAGTAGGGCTGAGTACATTGGATACTTTTTCTTCCATTATTGAGATACTTTACTAAGAAGAATATGTTCCAGCTCCATCCATGTAAACATGAAAGAGGTAAAGTCTCCATCTTTCTTTAAGGTTGCATAATATTCCATGGTGTACATATACCGCAATTTATTAATCCATTTGTGGATCAATGGGCACTTGGGCTGTTTCCATGACTTAGCAATTATAAATTGGGCTGCAGTAAACATTCTGGTACAAATATCTTTGTTATAATGTGATTTTTAGTCTTCTGGGTATATACCTAGTAAAGGAATTATAGGATTGAATGGCAGATCTATTTTTAGATCTCTCAGTGTTCTCCACATATCTTTCCAAAAGGAATGTATTAATTTGCATTCCCACCAGCAATGTAGAAGTGTTCCCTTTTCTTCATATCCATGCCAACATCTCTGGTCTTGGGATTTTGTGATATGGGGTTAGATGATATCTCAAAGTAGTTTTGATTTGCATTTCTCTGATGATTAAAGATGATGAGCATTTTTTCATATGTCTGTAGGCCGTGCGCCTGTTTTCTTCAGAGAAGTTTCTCTTCAAGTCCCTTGCCCAGCCTGCGATGGGATCACTTGTTCTTTTCTTGCTTATACGTTTGAGTTCTCTGTGGATTCTGGTTATTAAACCTTTGGAGGCATAACCTGCAAATATCTTCTCCCATTCTGAGGGCTGTCTGCTTGCTTTACTTACTGTGTTTTTGGCTGTGCAGAAGCCTTTTAGTTTGATCAGGTCCCAGTAGTGTATTTTTGAAGCTGCTTCAATTGCCCGGGGGGTCCTCCTCATAAAATACTTGCCCAGACTGATTTCTTCAAGGGTTTTCCCTGCACTCTCTTCTAGTATTTTTATAGTTTCATGTCTTAAGTTTAAATCTTTAATCCAGTGAGAGTCTATCTTAGTTAATGGTGAAAGGTGTGGGTCCAGTTTCAGTCTTCTACAGGTTGCCAGCCAGTTCACCCAACACCATTTGTTAAATAGGGAATCTTTTTCCCACTGAATGTTTTTAATTGGCTTGTCAAAGAACAAATAACGGTAAGTAGCTGGATTCATCTCTTGGTTCTCTATTCTATTCCATATATCTACCTCTCTGTTTTTGAGCCAGTACCATGCTGTTTTGATCACTATCGATTTATAGTATAGTCTGAGGTCTGGAAGCGTAATTCCTCCTGTTTTGTTTTTATTTCTGAGTAATGTCTTGGCTATTCGAGGTTTTTTCTGGTTCCATATAAAACTAAGTATTATTTTTTCAAGATCTTTAAAGTATGACAGTGGAGCTTTAATAGGGATTGTGTTAAAATTGTATATTGCTTTGGGTAGTATGGACATTTTAACAATGTTGATTCTTCCCAGCCATGAGCATGGTATGTTTTTCCATTTGTTAGCATTTTCAGCTATTTCTTTTCTTAGAGTTTCATAGTTCTCTTTATAGAGATCTTTCACATTCTTTGTTAGATAAACTCCCCAATGTTTCATCTTCTTTGGCACTACTGTGAATGGTATAGAGTCCTTACCTGTTTTTTTCAGCTTGACTATTGTTGGTATATATAAAGGCTACCGATTTGTGAATGTTAATTTTGTAACCCGAGATGCTGCTGTATTCCTTGATCACTTCTAAGAGTTTTGTAGTAGAATCCCTAGTGTTTTCCAGATATACAATCATATCATCTGCAAAAAACTAAAGTTTGATATCTTCGGACCCTATATGGATACCATTGATCACCTTTTCTTCCCTAATTGCGATGGCTAAAACTTCCATTACAATGTTAAAGAGCAGTGGAGACAATGGGCAGTCTTGTCTGGTTCCTGATCTGAGTGGAAATGATTTCAGTTTAACTCCATTCAATACGATATTGGCTATGGGGTTGCTATAGATGGCCCCTATCAGTTTAAGAAATGTCCCTTCTATACCAATTTTCTTAAGTGTTGTGATCATGAAGGGATGCTGGCTATTATCGGAAGCTTTTTCTGCATCAATTGAGAGAATCCTATGGTCTTTGTTTTTTAATTTGTTTATGTGCTGAATTATACTTATAGATTTACGGATATTGAACCAGCCTTGAGACCCTGGGATAAAACCGACTTGGTCATGATGTATAATTTGTTTGATGTGTTGCTGGATTCTGTTTGTTAGGATCTTGTTGAATATTTTTGCATCTATATTCATTAGTGATACTGGTCTATAATTTTCTTTTCTTGTTGGGTCTTTTCCTGGTTTGGGGATCAGGGTGATGTTTGCTTCATAGAATGTGTTGGGTAGTCTTCCTTCTTTTTCTACCTTTTGGAACAGTTGAGTAATATAGGTACTAGTTCCTCTTTAAAGGTTTGGTAGAATTCTGACGTGAAGCCATCTGGTCCCAGGCTTTTCTTTTTAGGGAGATTTTGTATGGTTGATGCTATTTCAGAACTTGATACGGGCCTGTTCAACATTTCCACTTGACTCTGGCTAAGTCTTGGAAGGTGACGTGCTTCCAAGTATTGGTCAATTTCCTTCAGATTTTCATATTTCTGAGAATAAAGTTTCTTGTAATATTCATTAAGGATTTTTTGAATTTCTGAGGAGTCTATTGTTATTTCGTCTTTGTCGTTTCTGATTGATGAGATTAGAGATTTTATTCTTTTTTTTTTTTTTCGTGGTTAGGTTAGCCAAAGGTTTATCTATTTTATTGACCTTTTCAAAAAACCAACTTTTTGATTTATTGATCTGTTGTATAATTCTTTTGTTTTCAATTTCATTTAATTCTGCTCTGATATTGGTTATTTCTTTTCTTCTACTGGATTTGGGGTTGGAATGTTCTTCCTTTTCCAGTTGCTTGAGATGTCCCATTAAGTTGTTAACTTCCCCTCTTTCCGTTCTCTTGAGGGAGGCTTGCAGTGCTATAAATTTCCCTCTTAGGACTGCCTTTGCGGTATCCCAGCGGTTCTGCTGATTCGTGTCTTCATTGTCGTTTTGTTCCAAAAATTTGGCAATTTCCTTCTTAATCTCATCTCTGATCCAGCTATCATTCAGCATAAGGTTATTTAACTTTCATGTTTTTGTGTGAGTATGCGGATTCCTGTTGTTACTGACTTCAACTTTTATTCCATGGTGGTCCGAGAAGATGCAAGGAATAATTTCTATTCCTTTAAATTTGCTGAGGTTAGACTTGTGACCTAAGATTGATCAATTTTGGAGTATGTTCCGTGGGCTGATGAGAAGTATGTGTATTCAGTTTTGTTGGAATGAAATGTTCTGTAGATGTCTGCTAAATCCAAATGTTGGATGGTTACGTTGAAATCTAAAATTTCTTTGCTCAGCCTCTTATTGGAGGATCTATCCAACCCTGGCAAAGGAGTGCTGAAATCTCTGACTATTATGGAGGTGGAGGAAATCAAGTTGCTCATGTCTGTTAGAGTTTCTCTTATAAAGTGAGGTGCATTCTGGTTGGGTGCATAGATATTAATAATTGAAATCTCGTCATATTGAGTATTACCCTTAACAAATATGAAGTGACCATTCTTATCCTTCCTTACTTTTGTTGGTTTAAAGCCTATTGTGTCTGCAAATAGAATTGCGACACCTGCTGTTTTCTGTTTAGCATTTGCCTGAAATATGGATGACCATCCTTTCACCCTGAGTCTATATTTATCTTTTAAGGTAAGATGTGACTCTTGTATGCAGCAAATATCTGGCCTGAGTTTTTGTATCCAGTCAGCTAACCTGTGCGTCTTTAGAGGACAGTTTAAGCCGTTCACATTAGTGGAGAATATTGATAAGTCTGGTAAAATTTTGGGTATGGAGTTTTTCCATAGTCCAGTGGACATTTTTAATTCTTTCGCCACTGTGGAAGTTGGAGTTTGAACAAAAGTTTCTGAGTGAGTTTACTTTTGTGGTAAGAGGATTGGGTTGGTCATTATGGAGGATAGGTCTGAGAATATCCTGAAGAGCTGGTTTGGTTATGGCAACTTTCTTCAACATATGAATGTCATTAAAGTATTTAATTTCTTCATTATAAATGAAACTCAGTTCAGCTGGATACAGGAGCTAGGCTTGAAAGTTATTTTGCTTTAGGTGCCTTTTGTCTTTCAAGACACTGTGTTGTGCTTCTACTCTTTTTCCTCCCTTTCACTATTCCTTATTTCCTCTGTTTGTTCCCTAAAAGTCAATGCTTTTCAAGAGCTGACCTTCCTTCCTCTCCTGGAAGTATGTGGGTCTCAGCAACAAGCACTGTGGTAGAGACTCCCAAGTCTGTCTGCCGCCTTGTGCTTCCCTGCACTCCAGCTCTCTGCAGGGGTTTTCTATATACAGACCCCTCAGGCTCCACATGCTCCATTCCCAGTCCTTCCTGTCCCTTCTTCCCCCGTTTTTCCTCTGCCTCTGATGCCCAGGCAGCTGCTGACTCTTGCAGATTGGTCTTTGCGGCGGCTTTCATACCTGCTCCTTTCTCTGTATTTTCCAACCCTGCTGCTCTGTACCTCCTTTTTCAGTACTGCCACCCCTCCCTCCCCCCCCCACTCATCAAAAGGAATCTCTTCCTCTTCTGAATTCTTTATCATTTTATCTGCAAATCTCCCATGACGTTTGTTAATAAGTTCCTTTCCTAATAGTTACGCATCTTTTCTTTGTCATTGTGTTTTCTAGACTGACAGTTCCTCTAAGGTAAGAGTAATTTCTTGCTCATTTCTGTATTCCTTAGAGTGCTTAGCACACAGTAGGTGCTCAGATATTTCTTAAATGAATATAACAGCTTTCAAAGCACGGTGCTTCTGTAGTTTAACTATTTCTGGGGTAGCAATAGAAAGTATTTTTTAAGTTATTTTATTATTTTATAGTACTTTAATGAAGTTACCAATAGGTAACTTACTAAAATTTCTCATGAATTATTTTTGTTCACTTATTTTCAGTCTTTAAAGGAAGAAATATGCATATTTGTGCAATGTTTTATGTCAAGGGCAGATTATCATTTCCCTCAGGATTGACTGCTTTTGCTTTTCTGTTTGAAAAAGTTTAACTTTTTTCTAAAGTTCCTGATGATTGTGTAAAGCCATGTGGCTGGGATGGTCCCCAGCAGTAAGAACACAGTGATATCCTTGCTGAGGTGAGAAAAATGATGAGTGCTTCTGGTTTGACAGGTATTTTCTGTTCTTTTAAACTTTTCCGGGCTGTTAGCAAGGCACTGGTGAAGGGGGGAAGCCCTCTGTTTAGATCTCCTTTTCAGACCTTAGTGGGTTAGCTAAATTCCTAGGACATTTGCCGATTAGTCCAACACTTAAAAATTGGCTTATAAGTGTTTTTGTTGTTATTGTTTGTTTGTTTGTTTGTTTCTGAAGACAGAGTCTTGCTACATTGCTAGGCTAGATTCTAATTCCTGGGCTCCAGTAATTCTCCCACCTCAGCCTTTCAAGTAGCTGGGGCTCTAGGTAGATGCCACTATGTCTGATGAGTCATTTTTTTTGTTTTTTGTTTTTATTTTTATTTTTTTGTATCATTTAGGATTCATTGAGGGCATAAAGAATTAGGTTACACTGATTACATTTGTTAGATAAAATCCCTCTTATGATTGTGTCCCATCCCCAAGAGGGGGCCATACATGAGACCTGGTGAGTGGTTTTTTTTTTTGAGACAGAGTCTCACTAGGTTGCCCTTGGTAGAGTACCATGACGTCACAGCTTGCAACAACCTGAAACTCTTGGGCTTAAGCGATTTTCTTGCCTCAGCCTCTCAAGTAGCTGAGACTACAGGCTCACAGCTATTTTTTTTTTTTTTTGTAGTTGTCATTGTTGTTTAGCAGGCCGGGCTCGGGTGCAAATCTGCCAGCCTCAGTGTATGTGGCTGACGCCCTACCCACTGAGCTATGGGCACCTCCTGGTGAGTGTTTTTAAAGTTGCTCTGCAGAGTTCACTGAGCAGCGAAGGGACCAAAAAGTTCATGCTAATGATTGTTTTTCAGGCTGTGCTGGAATATGTTAAACTGTAACCTCTAAAGAAAGACAAAGTCACTAGTTTATAAGACTTTTCACATGATGCTTACAATATTTTATTGTGAAAAAATATTTTATGAAATTGTGCTACTCCTACAAGTTGTTTTTGGTGATGTTGCCATTTACATCTCTGGATGGCATTTTAATATTCTCAGGTTTGGATTTCTAATTTGGGTGTTATAAAGATGATCATTATATATGTATACAGAATATGTAAAGATGAGAGCCATAAAGGCACTATTCTTGTTTCTTTTTCTTCATCATAATGTTTAAAAATTAACCAGAGATTTTAAAGTTATATTCCTTGAATGAAAAATGATTCTCTGGGCCTTTCAGTTCATTCTTAGTTGAAGTTAAAAGGATAAATTATTTCAAAAGGACAAGAGAAAGTACAAGATGGATTAATATAGTAATAAAAAGAAAGAAGGAAACATGTTGTTGCCATTTAGTAGGGAGACTTGCAGAATTCTTAGAGGCCTATTGTCGTGAGTTTTGCAGACAGGTGGCTCTGCACTTGTCCAGAGAGCCACTAGCCTCTTTCTTGCACTCTCTTCCCCCCGCCCCCCTTTTGTTCCTGGGTCTCTCCAGACAGGGGAGCTCTTGCTCTCTCTCTTTAAGCATGTCTTTCTTTCTCCCCACCCTCTATTCTCCCTCCCTCCCTCCCTCCCTCTTTCCCTTCCTTTCTTTCTTTCTCTCTCTCTTTCTCCCTCCCTCCCTCCCTCTTTCCCTTCCTTTCTTTCTATCTTTCTCTCTCTCTTTCTCCCTCCCTCCCTCCCTCTTTCCCTTCCTTCCTTTCTATCTTTCTCTCTCTCTTATCTCTCTCTCTCTCTCTCCCTCCCTCCCTCCCTCCCTCTCTCCCTCCCTTCCTTCCTCCTTTTCTTCCTCCCTTCCTTCCTTCTCCCACCTGCGATGTTTGGAGAGGCAGGTGGGAGGGAACAGGGAACCATGAATTACATACTAGGTTCCAGGACTTTTTTGGGAAGGGGTTGAGATGTCATTCAGCTCAAGATTACTTCTGACATCACTCTTATAATCAAAACTTTTCTTATTAAAAAAAAAAAAAGGAAAAGAAAATGTTTTAATTGACCTTATAGAAAAGATATTTGAACATTTTTAAAAACCATTTTTGATACAGTTTTTAGTTAATTAAAAGTTGAAAAAAATCTCAGTAGCAAATGTCCAGTGTCTATTACCAGGGAAAGAGAGAAAATTAATATATGTAAGCATATTAATGTTAGACTTTTTTTTTTTTTTTGTAGAGACAGAGTTTCACTTTATGGCCCTCGGTAGAGTGCCATGGCCTCACACAGCTCACAGCAACCTCCAGCTCCTGGGCTTAGGCGATTCTCCTGCCTCAGCCTCCCGAGCAGCTGGGACTACAGGCGCCCGCCACAACACCTGGCTATTTTTTTGTTGCAGCTTGGCTGGGGCTGGGTTTGAACCCACCACCCTCGGCATGTGGGGCCGGCGCCCTGCTCACTGAGCCACAGGCGCCACCCTAATGTTAGACTATTTGTAAAAAGATCTGTCCCAAAGTCGTTTTTTTATTGGTAAGGATACATTTAAAATAAATATGTAACTTTAATATGTTGTTTACTTACTCTGTATTTTCAGCTGCCCTCATTTCTAATTTTAAAGTTGACATTTAATTTTCTCTTATTTTAAAATATAAACAGTCTTCTGGTAATATAATTAAACTGCATTTAACAATAATCCTTAGGGCAGTGTTTTTCAACCTTTTTTATCTCACGGCACACTTGAACTTGTAGTTAAACTTCCGCGACACACCTAAATTATGTTGGTTAAAAAAAAAAAAGAGTAAAGCAAAAATGTGCTTTGAACTCTTTTGAAAATAATTTATTATTTATTTATTTATAGAGATAGAGTCTCACTATGTCACCCTCGGTAGAATGCCACGGCGTCACAGCTTATAGCAACCTCAAACTCCTGGGCTTAATGATAACATGGGTTATTAACACATATTTTGTATTTTATATGTAGTATATACTATATTCTTACAATAAAGTAGGCTAGGAAAAAGAAAATGTTATTAAGAATGTCATAAGGGAGAGAAAATGTATTTACTATTAAGTGGAAGCGGATTATTATAAAGGTCTTCATCTTACACAGTTATAAGGGGGACCTTACCTAACAAATGCAATCAGTGTAACCTGGGTTCTTTGTACCCTCAGTGAATCCCCAACAACAACAACAACAACAAAATAAAGATCTTCGTCTTCCTCATCTTCACATTGAGTAGGCTGAGGAGGAAGCAGAGGAGCAGGAGGAAAAGGGATTGAGTTTGCTATCTCAGAGGTGGCAGAGGTGATAGGAAATCACCTACGTCGGCCTGTGCAGTTTAAAGGCATGTTGTTCAAGGGTCACCTGTCTCCTTTCCTTTCCTATCCTGTCCTCTTCCTTTCCATTCCCCTTTCCTTCCTTCTTTTTTTTTTTTTTATATTATTTAGAGACAGGCTCTTACTCTGTCTCTTAAGCTAGAGACATAATCATAGCTCACTGCAACTGCAGACTCCTGGGCTGAAGTGATCCTCAGGTAGCTAGAACTACAGGCACACACCACCACACCCAGCTAACTTTTTTTGTAGAGAGGGGAGTCTTGCAGTGTTGTCTAGGCTGGTTTTGAACTCCTGGTTTCAAGCAGTCTTCCTGCATTGGCCTCCCAAGATGCTGGGATTATAGGCATAAGCTGCTACTCCTGACCTATATTTCTTGAGGTTGAAGAGAGCTGTGTTAACATTGTGATTTTGGGTATTTTCTTTCCTATTAGTTTTTTTTTTTTTCCGACTTTAATTCTATGTGCCTTAACTCTTAATCCATAAACTTTTGCTTATTAGACACACACACACACACACACACGCACATGTGCAGACACAGTGGATCTATGTATCTATTCATTAGTTGCACTGTTTTTTAGAATTTTTCATTTAGTTTTTATGAAAAACAAAAGCCTTGTTTTTTAAATTTGTTTTTGTTTTCTGTGAGATGTACTATTTTATGGCCTTCTTTGCTGTGCTACAGACTTAAAAACACTGTAGCTTCTCCACTGATAGGTGCATTTTAAATTTCTCTAGTATATCAAGTCTCAAGCTTTACTGCATAGTGTATCTCCTGAGGACAATGTAAGCATCAAATGTGATGGTTTGAATATAACTATTTCAAGTATTTTTGAAAGATCTTACTTCAGTTCTACAAATGTAGTTCATTACAGTTACTGATATTTGGATCTTGCAAAATTAATTACTTGATTTAAATTAAAGTAACATTTTGGATATTGGGAATATTGTATTGAACAATTGCAATGATTTGATTCTGGAACTGTGTTGATAAATGGAGTGAAAACATTTTCTAGGAAATCCACAAGATGGCACTTGCCAACCTGTTTCTCTGTTCTCCTTAGCTTAAGGGAAAGTCAGCAAAATTTAAGAAGGAACATCTAAATATTTATGTACTTAAAATGCTAAAGTTTAGATTTCCAGAGGCTTGAGTCAGGACTCTTTAAAATTGATGAGCTTTACATTTTTGTACAGTGTTTATTTTGAGTGTAGGAGCCAAGATCTTTTGTTGAAAATCTTAAGGTTGTTAACAGAAAGGGCTGCCCTCATGCGCTGACTTTTAGAAGAATATGTCTGATTTATGAACAGCCTATATGCCTACTCTTTAGACATCTTAAGATGTTGACATTTTTAGGAATAGTGACCGTTAGTAATTGTTCTGAAGTAATTGTGTTTTTTTTATCTTTAAAAACAAGAAGATGTAGTTGGAATATAGTTTGGAATTTCTAATTATGAATGAAATTTAATAAGGGAAATGACACGTAATGAAAGACCACAGGAATCTACCCAATCACAATGTGAATTACCTTAGTCTTTCTTTTTACTCTTGTCTAGGTAACATTTAATTAATACTGCTTTACATGTTTACTATTTACGTTAATGTTGTTAGGGAAGGGAGCGATGTTGGAATTATGTTAAGGTTGGTAGGGAAGGTTGTTTATTGTTTTGTGAAATCTTGTCAATGATTTCAGTGGAAAAAACTATATACACATTTAGGTCTATAGCATTCTAATTTTTCTTAGCCTCGTCATAACTATAGTCAAGCAATAGAATCAAAGGCATATCACAGAATAAGAAAAGTAAAAGGAACTTTGCTTTTGAAAACTAAGTCAGACTTCGAAAGATCTAAGTTTAAGCTTATAACCACACTTTAGAGAGTTGTGAAAATACTCTTTTTTTTTTTTTTTTACCATTCTTATGAAAGTTTATGAAGAAAGAATCTATTATATATGAAGAAAAAGACCATGGAAAGTTTTTTTTAAAAAAACAATTTTGTGTGTACCAGCTGCTAAGCTTGTACAATGAGTGTCCTGTGGGTGGGCTGCACATTCAAAGTATTCTTTGGTTAGCTTGCCCTTTCCTTTATCAGGGGTTTAGTGTTTAGTTTCAGGTTACCATCATTTACATCATACTGTTTTGCACAGGATTTCTTTTTAAAAGCCTATAAAACACAATCTCTTTAAAGTTCAGTAATTTTCATTGAATTGACTTCTTTCTAAATTAATTTCTTTTTTTCTTTCTCTTATACCACAGTTGATCTATAAATCAATTTCAGAACTAAGGAAGTTCTTAGGAAATACTGGTCAGAGAAACATGTATAGGAACAGATATAAGGAGGGTGTATACGTAGGACACAGGGCTGATCCATACACTGGCATTTTTGGATGAGAAGATGTTAACATCTCATTTTAAAGTGCCTTGATTGTTTTTCCACTGACAAAATGAAGATGGGGCTAGCAAATGGCCCATATCTAGTTGTTTTTTCCTAGAATTAAATTCTAGGAAACTTGTAAGAATTGAATTGTAAGTGTAAAAAGAAAACATTCACTTCAAGTAATAGATATTTCTTGTCTCTTTTGTGTTTAGATTTATAGTCCACGTTTGAGACGGAGTGAAAATCAAGTAGCTCAAGCTGAGTTTTGTTCTTTGTCTTTCCCATCATCTCTTGTGAAAATACAGACAAGTACACAATTGCCAAGAAAAGGATTTGTCTTTTCACTTGACTAGCTGATTGACTAACTTGTTGACTGAATGTCTGTGTTCTCAAGTTTCATCCTTTACTCACATGCATTTTGCGCATTTCTTTTTCTGATCTCTAACTGTTGTCCTGTTAAAATTTGTGTGTCAGACCTCCCTTAGTTTTTTTGGTCCATAGCAAGCAACTATTTGAGATAATTATTGAATTCTCCTTACCCTTGGTCCAGTGGAACTATTGATACTAGTTAACAACAGTGAATATGTAAGGAGTGATTTTTTTTTCTAATTAAAGTATATACCTAAAATACACAATGTTTAAGTGTATTTAAGTTAAATATGCAAATAAATAAAAAAATGCAGAAAGCATAAATTCCATAGTATTTCCAAATGAACACACTGACGTAAGTACGAGTCAAGAGATAGAGCTTTATCAGCATCCTAAACAGACCCTTGAAACTCCTCCCAGTCTTATACTCCTTTCTTCCTCCCCAAAGTTTTTCACTATCCTGACATCTATCCTGACACTGTAGATTAGTTTTCCCTGTGTTGTTTTTTTTTTAATATCTTTTTCTCATTGGTGGTGGATATGAGATTTTTTTTAAATACCAGTATCTTTATTTGAATCCAATTTAATCTTTGGAATCTCATTGATGGGACTATACATGTGAGGGACAACTACATATATTTTTTAAAATATATTTTTAATTTTAAATTTAAAAAGTCCTTTGGTATTTCCTGGTATGTAACTATTTTTTTAAACTACTGAAATCTAACAGTAACAAGTGCCTACAGAAAAAGAGACATACAGCAACTTGCCCTTACATATGTTTTTATACTTGCTGGCAAAGACAGAAGATAGTAAATGGATGGGCCTAGGTATTGCTGGGTTACAAGCTGATAGAACTGGAAGTATGAAATTTCTGTGAACTAAATGATACATGTTAAAAATGAATAGTGTCATTACTGCTCACCATAACCTCAAACTCCTGAGCTCCAGCAGTCTCCTGCTTCGGCCTCCCAAGTAGCTGAGACTACAGGTGTGGGCCAGTACATACAGCTAAGTATTGTTTGCTTATTCTATGTTTTTTTTGTTTTGTTTTTTTTTTTTTGAGACAGAGCCTCAAGCTATTGCCCTGGATAGAGTGCTGTGGCATCACAGCTCACAACAACCTCCAATTCCTGGGCTCAAGTGATTCTCCTGCCTCCGCCTCCCAAGTAGCTGGGACTATAGGCACCTGCCACAACACCTGGCTATTTTTTTTTTTTTTTTTTTTTTTTGGTTGCAGCCGTCATTGTTGTTTGGTAGGCCCGGGCTGGATTTGAACCCGCCAGCTCAGGTATATGTGGCTGGCGCCTTAGCTGCTTGAGCCATAGGCACCAAGCCATGCTTATTCTATTTTTGATAGATATGGGTTCTTGCTCTTGCTCATGGTGGCCTTAACCTCCGGACCTCAAGTGATCCTCTCCCTTTGGCCTTCCAGAGTGCTAGGATCACAGGTGTGAGCCATCGTGCCTGGTTCATAATTTATCCATTTTTAATAATGTTATTTCATATCATATTAGTATTGTTTTCCTAAGTTAGTGGACAAAATGGTGGTTAACTCAGCTGTCACTCACAGAACACTGCACTTGTGTAAGTCTGTTAACACAAACAAGAAGAATTTATTTTATTGGTTTGTGATGTATGTGAGGCAGTCATCACGAGGGATAGTTTGGAGAGTGTTTTTGTGCTTTACTTAGTGGGAATTTCCGTAGGTGTGTCATATGTGGAGAAAATAGATCACTTTGTTATTCAGGAAACTGAAAGTTGCTTTTCAGAAGTTAGCATCTGTTAATTGAATCAAAAAGCATTTGTTAAAGGAATGTTTTCAGTGACTAAAGGTAATGGTCTTATGAATGATACAGTGGCTTCTGGGGTGCTCAGTGGCCTTCATGCTGACTGCTTTTTTTTTTTTTTTTAGCCCAAGCTGATGAATTTTTTAGTTGATCTCACATCTCTTGGTTTATGATCAAGCACTTTACAAAATGACGTATCTACATAGATACTGTTTTTATAAATATATGAAGACCTAATTATCCAACTTGAAATGAAACAGCCAGGTTAACTCCCTCAATCATTTACTTAAATAGATCTTTTGAGTACATTAAAAGATATCATTTGAGTGGTGCCAATAGCTCGGTGGGTAGAACACCGGTTGCATACACCGAGGTTGGCGGGTTTGAACTTGGCCCAGGCCAGCTAAAACAACAATGACAACTGCAACAACAACAACAAAAAAATAGCCAGGTGTTGCGGTGGTCGCCTGTAGTCCCAGCTACTTGGGAGGCTGAGGCAAGAGAATTGATTAGGCCCAAGAGTTTGAGGTTGCTGTGAGCTGTGACGCCACCGCACTCTACCCAGGATGACAGCTTGAGACTCTGTCTTGAAAAAAAAAGATATCATTTGATGATGGTATCTTTCTCTAATTTGCTTTCCTTTTTGCCAGATGTGGATTAGGCTATGTATACAGGACAAAATTTGGCAAAATTTTACATCTAAGGTAATAATCAAACTGACCTTTATGGAAGCTTAAGCGATTTTTAAATTTGCAAGTTAGCTTGAGCGTCTTGCTTTATTGTTACTAGCTGAGACATATTGTCTGTTTAGTTGCAAAATATCATAGTTTTTCCTTCAAGAATTAGATGATTATTGGGCAGTGCCTGTGGTTCAGTGAGTAGGGTGCCAGCCCCATATACCAAGGGTGGCGGGTTCGAACCTGGCCCTGGCCAAACTACAACAAAAACAAAATTAGCCGGGCGTTGTGGCGGGTGCCTGTAGTCCCAACTACTCCGGAGGTGGAGGCAAGAAAATCGCCTAAGCCTAAGAGCTGGAGGTTGCTGTGAGCTGTGATGCCATGGCACTCTACCGAGAGTGACAGAATAAGACTCTGTCTCTTAAAAAAAAAAAAAAAAAGAATTAGATGATTACAAATGACTGGAAGACTGATAGTTTCATTGTAGTTTTCACTTAGGTGTTTTTCATATACAGATATCAAGTTTTAGTTTTATTTGTAAGTTTACAACAATCTATCCATTTAAAAAATGACATACTGTGCTTTTTAGATGACTACTGCTAATTATTACTGACTGGTTAGTTGTAGTTGAGGGAACACATCATATCCTCTGTTAGTAAACTAGGCATATCTCACCTTAATTTCTTTTTTTAAAATTATTTGTGTTTCTAATTGTAAGCTTAATTCTTCAAACTTTATTTTTAACCAATGATGCATGCTCTGACTTAGAAACAGTTTTAAGATCATAATTTCTCTCTGGGAGGCCAAGGTGGGTGGATCCATGGCATCATAATAGCTCTTTGCAACCTCAAACTCCTAGGCTCAAGGGATCATCCTTGGTTCAGCCTCCTGAGTTACAGGGACTACAGGCCTAGGCCACCATGCCCAGCTAATTTTTCTGTTTTTAGTAGATACAGGGCCTGCTCTTGCTCAGGCTAGTCTTGAACTCCAGAGCCCAGGCAGACCCTACTGCTTTGGCCTCCAGAGTGATTACAGGCAGGAGCTACCCTGCCTGATCTTAAGATCATAATTTTTAAAAGGCAAAAAGACAAAATTCGAAATATAAAAACAGAACTCTGGGTATTTTTATGTTCTGGGGAGCTCACAATGGCATTGAAGTAGAACTAAATAATACAGTATTTATAAACCAAATGCTTGATCAAATGCAATTATAGTAGGAATTCGAACTGATATGTGGGGGTTTGTGTTTGTGAAGTAGGTTTTTTTTTTTTTTCCAAGTAAACAGGCAAACAAACAAAACATTGTTCATGCAGCTAAAACTGTTTTCTTCTTCTAAATTTTTCTTTTAGGTCCTTTTCCCTTCTTGATGAAATGAAGATAGCAGAAGTTGTGTTTGGTTACTGTTACTTACCTCTCTTTTTTTTCAGAGCATTAGCTTTTATTGTTTGCTTAGACTTAACAAAAAGAATACCCTAATAACATAAAAATGCCAACAGTTCTAATTATTTTTTGTACAGAAGCATTTCTATTCTTAGAGTTTTCACAACCTCCTCTCCCCTCATACATGTACAAGAGTCAGATGGTGAGTACAAAAATTAAAAATTTTAAATCTTGGAAGAAAATTGCTCTAAAATTGTTCATACTAATCTTGTATATATCCTAAATATTGCTCTGTATCCCTTGGGTTACACATAACCAGAGCCTGCCAATAGGCAACTTTTCCTGGGCTGAGATTCTTGTGTAAGTCATATTAATAAATTGATCTTCCTTCTTTTAAAATAAGTAGTGTAAATCCAAGAAACCTTCCATTTCTTATGCGTATTTTATCAAATTAAATAATTCTCTGTGAAAATTTCAAAAACAGGTTATTATGGTTGATAGAGATAATGCTTCTTATTTTTCTATATTAATAATTTGGTTTCCAAAGTGCCCATCCCACTGGATCCCATGTAAAACATGCTGGGTATTCATAAAATGTAGTATATGGTGAACCCTAGACTTGGAATTGGCTTCTTTATGGTATCTGTTAGCAACTCCATTGTGTAGCAGCCCGTATAGCCTATGGCTAGGAGGAGTGAGAGTTCTAAGAAATACCTGTATAGCTCAATAATGGGACACCTTGGTGGAAAGAGCATGGAGAGGGATTTAGCTCTCCTAGTAAGCATGAGAGCTCGCAAGATGAGAGCAGTGGTGAATTGGCAGTCTCTATACCTGTGGTGTTGAGAGGCACGAGGTCAGCCTTATATTAGGCTGGCAGAGAAGGCAGTTGGGAGCATGCGCATTCTATCACAGACTTGCTTGCTCTGACTCTGTCTCCTCTCCTGCCTGCAGAATACCAGCACGGCATCTCTCTGCTAAAGATCACTAAGCTCTGTTAGAGACTAAGATCTGTCTTTCTAAGAAGACTGCTTTACTCTCTCTAAGACACTCTCTCTTTCCAGCTAAAGTAGATAGCCCTCAGGCACCTA